>NC_135389.1:4857667-5457667 GCF_051989625.1 Stigmatopora argus | reverse complement strand
TATGAATCCCGTTACAAAGACAAGTACGATAGCGTGCAAGGCCAAATACGAGCAGACAAACTCTCAAAGCTAAAAGTTGGACTATTATCTCAGCAGACTACATTTCTACGCCAAGCTCAGCTGAACCAGGCATCCGTTCGGGCCAGCTTTCGGGTTGCTAAACTGATAGCAAGCAACGGTAAGCCTTTCACTGACGGAGAGTTTGTTAAGAAATGTATGGATGTTGTCGTGGAGGAAGTGTGTCCCGAGAAGAAAGATGCATTTAATGCCGTAAGTCTGTCGGCAGACGCGTTGAAGAAATCGGGAGTAATGTATATGCCCAGCTGCAGCAGAAGACGAAAGAATTTGACTTTTTTTCATTAGCACTGGATGAAAGCACGGACGTGCAAGACACAGCGCAACTGCTCATTTTTATTCGTGGAGTTAGCGCAAACTTTGAGATATGCGAGGATCTGGCAGCCCTCCAAAGTCTCAAAGGGACCACAACGGGAGAGGATATTTTTGACAAAGTGTGCCAAACCATGGAGAAGTTGGACCTGGACTGGTCAAAGCTGGCTAGCATCACGACTGACGGGGCTCCTAGCATGGTGGGCGAAACTTGCGGTTTAATAGGATGCATGAACCGGGAGTTGGAAAAAAGCCCCGCTACGAGTCCACTGCCTAATTCACCAGCAAGCACTGTGCTGCAAAGTGTTGACGTGGGATTCTGTAATAAAGGTTGTGGTGTCGTGCATAAACTTCATCAGGGCAAAGGGACTTAAACACAGGCAGTTCCAAGAATTCCTGTCTGAACTGGAGTCTACGCACGGAGATGTGCTGTACTACACAGAGGTCCGATGGCTGAGCCGGGTCAGAGTTTTGAGGCGTTTTTACGAGCTTCTACCCGAAATTAACGCATTTCTTCATTTAAAAGACAAAACTGTCCCAGAGCTGATCAACCCAGAATGGAAATGGCACCTCGCATTTTTAACAGACGTGACAGAAATACTTAACCGCCTTAACTTGCAGCTACAAGGCGAAGGGAAACTCATTTGCGACATGTATTCACACATAAAAGCATTTGAGGTGAAATTAGCGCTGCTTTTGGAACAAGTGAAAAAGCGCAACTTTGTCATCTTCCTGCTACCCAAAACCTGTCGACAGAGAACCCAGCGGTCCCGTTCCCAGCTGAAAAGTGCGTGGAAGCACTGGAAATGTTGAAGGCGGAGTTCGGTGTGCGATTCACTGAACTACATGTTCATGCAAAAGAAATCCGTCTTTTTCAGAACCCCTTTGTTGCCGACATTGATGAAGCCCAGCCTTCATATCAGTTTGAGTTGGCTGAGTTACAGAACTGTGATGTTCTGAAAGACGCATTCAAGCTCAACAGTCTCATTGACTTCTATGCCTCCCTCCCAAACGACACATATCCAAACATCAAAAAACACGCAATGAAAATGTCCTCAGTTTTTGGCAGCACGTATATCTGCGAGAAAACCTTTTCTCGCATGAAACTGCTGAAAACTCCGATGAGATCAAGATTGACAGATGAACATTTGCATCAGTGCTTGAGACTGGCTGTAACTAGAATGGAACCTGAAATTCAACTTCTCACCAGCCAGATGCAGGCCCACAGTTCACACTGATGAACATACATAGGTAAGCTCACTTTTCTGACTTGAATGAGTCATTCTGAGCATAAACAAATATAATCATAATAAAATCTACTGGGATAAAATCCATCTTTACAACCATACTGGTAGTGAAATGTATTGTGCTGTGTAGGTGCGGTTTCACTTAGTTCAGTTTCTCAACCTACTTCCTTTGTGGTTTTCACAGGGAAGTTGATGAGAGAGCCGCAAACAGCGGTGTCTACAAGCCTATTGGAACAAAAGGATTATAAGGAAGAAACACAAGAACTTTAAGAGACTGCTCATATGTGTCAGAGAGATTCTGCTCTGACAACTGAGCTGAACTTTTATCTGTTAAGATTGTGCATGGCACAACAGAAAGTTAATGTTCCATGGCTTTTTTTCTATGAAGAACCCAGAGAGAGTTATTTAGTTCTTATTTATTTCATAAATAGTGTTATTCATTTCCTGTTTTGTCTGTGAAGAACTCAGAGAGGGTTATTTAGTTATTATTTATTTCATTAATAGTGTTATTATTTGTTTCCTGACTTTTTTTCTGTACAGAACCTGGAAAGGGTTATTTGGTTGTGTGGCTTTCTGGAAAACAATAAAAAATTTAAGCTCCCCTACGATCGTCACACTTTTTCTGTTACAAACTGACACCGGCCCCCCATTAGAGAAGGGAAACGTTATGTGGCCCTCACAGGAAAAAGTTTGGGGACCCCTGCTTTAGAACCTCGCTACCCTCTACTGGACTCTCGTTTCATCACTCTCATTCTAGCTCATAAAATGACAATAAAAGCATTCAATTCAATTCAATTAGCTGTCTCACACCAACCACTATCCATGTTTCAAGATTCTCTCTTACATACCTGTCCACCTCGGCTAAATGCTCCCCTTATTAATGATTGCAATTCCCATTATTAAGCGATTAAAAACCGTACAAATGCAACACGGCTCATATTTTCACACACACATACACACATGGGCACACACGCACACACACACACACACACATGCACACACACACATACATAGGGCACACGTAGAAGTCTAAAATGTACTACAAAGTTGACGGCTTTCGGCCCTGGTAGAACGGGCTCTTGCCGCCATCTGGCGGACAAACATGGGTATTACGTCTCCCATTATAACGGCCGCCGAGGGAACTATTTCAGCAGTGCAGGGCACATTTTCATATGCTTTATTCATTTTAACACATTAATAAATAATTTCCTTACAATTTTCATTTATTTTGTGTCTTTCCTCACATCTTTCATACAAAATTGGGACACTGACAAATTTTTAAGGGTTTAGTTGGTAGTTGTGTGAGGACCGTGGAACGAATTAGAGAATTTACATATAAAGTACTGCTCTTCTTATGAAATTTTCAAGTTACGAAAAAAGTTCTGGAACCAATTAATTTCGTAAGTAGAGGTACAACTGTAGTAGTTTCTTGGCCCTGCTGCTGATTAGTCATGCACCTGAGGACAGTTCTCACAATTTGGCTGGAGTTTACCTCGATCTATTTTCAGATGGCGCTGGAAAAACTGCTAGTGTATTACAAGTCTTGAGCATTGACAATCACGGGGAGGTCCAGGGATGTATTTCTAAGTCACAAGCAGTTATCAGTGGCTCCTTCAGGTCTGAGGACATATTTGGCCAATCCATCACCTTCACCCTCAGGAAATGCCCAATTGCTCCCAAATCTGGGCTGATTTTGAGATTTTCACTTTGCGTCTACTCACTTTTGTAGGCAGCATTTTACACATTTATGTTTGTGTTTTTGAGTTATTTTGAAATTACAATCAATTTCTGTTATTATCCTAGCTCTACAGTGACTACTTTACATTGTACTGAAGTGTCATTTCTTTAGTGTTGTTTCATGAAAAGATATGACAAAACAATTGCAGAAATGAGACAGGTGTACTTTTTTTCTTAAAAAGAAAATGAGTACTAGCATATTGTTGTTACATGTACTGTGCACAAAAATTGATTAGTTGTAGTTTTCCACGTACCCTGTGAGCAGAGTGACATTGGTCCTGGACGCTGATCTTCACACCCCTCACACTGACCTCAAGCACACAGGATGAGGGAGGCTGCCCTGCTTGGCGCCTGTTATATGCAACCTGTTGATACATGAGGTTTGAGGTCAGTGGGTGAACTTTTATTTCATCAACAGCATTAAAACATGCAAATTCCTAGTGCTAGTTAAACGTTTATCTCTAAAAGAACAGTGTAAATCTCACTTAGACCAAATGTTTTATTGCCCCCTCCCTTTGCGATTGAAAATGGATCTGAACAAATACCAAATTGAGATGACAGAACAGAAATTGGGAAAAGAAATACATCCCCATATTTAACATACTGGAGGTTTATTTGAATATATACATGTTATATAATGTACACTGCCTTTAAATTCTATAGTATTTTGGCAGCATGGGTCAGAGGTAGAGTGGTCGTTGCACAATTCAGAGGTTGGGATTTTGATACTCAGCCCTGGTAGCCTCGTCTAAGAATCCTTAAGTTAAATACTATATTCCACATTGCTCTGAAGACTACATCATCATTAAGAAAATGAGGATTTTCGTGTCAAAATGCCATGTTTTCATAAGAGATCAAACGTGAATAGCTTGTCCATACATATCACACGTATGTACACAATGCACCTACAAAAATGTTGTCTTAAAATGTCTGCAGAGATGAGCAGAGGAAGATGTCACTGCAATAGTCCGATCGAAGCCAAAAGCTAACGCAGAATAAGCAAAGACACTCCAAGCTAACAGAAGCATTGATAAGCTAAAGCAGTGGTGTCAAACATGCAGCCCATGGACCCAGTAGGGGGCCCACAGGGATGTTCTGCCTGGCGACTACTTTGTAACTCATTCATGCTCGACATACAGAATTAAATGCTTTCATTGTTTTGATAAGGGCCCCACAAAACCAAAAGTTTGTGAGTTGTGCGATCAAGTGCGTGCACTACTGCACTTTGCTCATTTTCCTATCCGCAATCACATTTGTTAATTGGCCCCTTTCCATCAGAGCAGTGCTTTCAATGGCAGACAATTAGTTAATAAGGAACCTATCAGGACTGGACTCGAGGTAGGACTCAGACGAAGAGTATTTAGTATCCTGAGAGGAATGTCTTTATTTACAAGCCCTCATTCAGAGGTGAAACAAGCATGATCCAAAAAACACAAAATCACAACAAAGGAGGGAAAAACATAACCAACAATAACTCACTCAATGGAGGAAAATGTCACTAACAATAACTCACACCAAATGGGGAGGACGGAAAGTATAACACAGAATAATAGTGGCAAACGTAGGATTCTTACAAAGGCTATGGCTGTGGCTGTGGCAGTAATCAAAGCTGAATAAAATCGGGAATGTCATGATTTCAAAATAAAACAGGAAGGCCAACTACCCCACCATGGTGTGACAGAACTTTAAAATGCCCCAAAACCAACAGGAAGTAATCTGGAAATTCCCAAAAATCAACAGGAACCAACAAACGAACAAGAAACATCCCGGAAAGTGCATCAAAATCAATGGGAAATTACCCAAAAATTACCAGAAGTGAACAGTGAGTACCCTAAAATGGAAATGGAAAAAAAGAAGTGATGCAAAATTAACTCATTGTTTCTATTGACAATCATAGATGTCCAATTCATGTCGATGCTCATACTTCAGTGCCATTGATGGTGGTACAGAACCAATACATTTTGGGGCAAATCTTTGTTCAATCAGAAACTAGTATAGCGCATTAATACAAATTTTAAATTTGATTATGTTATTCTACAGCATTCATAACACTTACAGAGTCTTACTCTATATATTTGACTAGTATGTTTACCTTGCGCATGGCAGCACACAACACATCACTGCCTTTGTGGATAGGCACTTGAACAGAACCTAAGTATCGTACCAGGAACTGCTCTATGGAACCATCCTTTAGTCCTGAGGGAACAACAGATGCAGAAAAAAAAATTGACAGTGTGCTCAAAATATAGAGCTATAAAAAATGATTACAAAAATATCAAGATTGAAGCTCTATTTTTATTGAATTGCTCACCCCTGTTATTATTTTTGGCTAGCCTGACAGCATAGAAAGCCGGAAAGATTCCAGTAGAACCAGTCCTCATGTTGTAACCCTGACACCACAAATCCTCAGACTGGTTGAGAATTAAGACCGGGTCGTCGGTTTCAAGGTAAAGCTCGTCGGAATGACGAGGAACAAACCTAGCCACGGGTAAAGAAAGACATTTCATTCCAATGCCTTGATTGACACAACTCAACTATAACAGCAATCCCTAACCTTTTTCTCACCGTGGACCGACCGGGAAAGCTCTGTCTAATTTCTCTCGGACCGGTAAAGCTCTTTCTATTTTCTCGCGGACCGGCTAATGGGGAGGGTGACAACTTAAGACAAAATTAGGTGGGGTTGGGGTCGGTGGACGAACGACGTCCACGACGGCCCAAAAAAAAGTCCTAAGCATAATAGTAATAATTTATTCTTATTATAACAACTTTTCTTTTTTCGTAACTTGAAAATTTCGTAAGTAGAGGTGTACTTTATATGTAAATTCTCTAATTCATTCCACTGTCCTCACACAACTACCAAATAGACCCTTTAAAATTGATCAAAGTGTCCCAATTTTGTATGAAAGATGTGAGGAAACACACAAAAATGAGAGAAAATTATAAGGAAATTATTTATTGATGTGTTAAAATAAACATACAAAAATGAGAGAAAATTGTAAGGAAATTATTTATTGATGTGTTAAAATAAATAGAGCATATGAAAATGTGTCCTGCTCCGCTGAAATATCTCCCGCCACCGATATAGATGTAATACCCGTGTTTGTGCGCCAGATGGCGGCAAGAGCCCGTTCTACCAGGGCCGAACGCCGTCCACTTTGTAGTACATTTTAGACATTTACGTGTGCCCTATATGTGTGTGAAAATATGTGCCACGTTGCATTTGTAGTTTTTAATCGCTTAATAAGGGGAATTCTAAATAAAATAATGGACAAGGAAATGCATTTACTTTTTGGGCAATTTTGTAACTTGGATCTTTTTTGTATCTCGAGTCACTCATTTGCATATAAAAAAATTGTAACCTGAAACTTTCGTACCTAGAAGCATTCGTAAGTAGAGGTATGACTGTATTTATTACTGTGATGGACCGGCACCAGGTGGCTCGCGGACCGGTGGTTGGGGACCACTGAACTATAACACCTATTGTAAATGTGTGAACCTGTATACAGCTCTGTGGCTCTGCTGTCGCTCCACTCCATCCAAAACACAAGAAAACACACCAAAAGAGCCAGCGCCTGAAAAAAAAAGGTTCCACAACATGCACATGGTCAATTTCTGTTTTTATATTGCTTCTTTTAACAACCCACACAAAGTATCGATGTGGAAAAATGTACAGTAATCCTTCAATTATCGCGTCTTCACTTATTGAGAATTCACTACTTCATGATTTTTTCCCACTATTAATTATTATTATTATTATTATTTAAGTTCATAAAAATTTGAAAATCCACGCTGAAACTCATAAGCGGAAGCCACTCACTCTTGTTACTAGGACTCAGCAATGAAAAAAAAGTTATATTAGGGGTGACCCTATTTCGCGATTTTTCGAATATCACGGCCCTGTCTGGTCTACATTAACCGCGATATTCGAGGGATTACTGTATTACTTTATAAAGAGAGTCAAGAAATTGATCAAATGTCACGCTGCAACTTGTACAACCCCAATTCCAATAAAGTTGTGATATTGTTTTAGACATACATGAAACCTTAATACAATTATTTGATCAAATAAGCCTTACTTCAGGTGTAACTTTTGTGATCAGACAATTCAAGATTTGAACTACCTTATAGAAAACAGGGACGCCATGTCAATTCTAACTAAGAGGAAAAAACTAACCCAAGTTGTTACCAGTGTTTGGTTTAAAGCCAACAATTGTGACAGTATAGGACTGTTATTTAGTACCCATAGCACTATACTGTAAAGTAAGATGCATAGAGGTTTTGCACAAACATACATACGCTGCCATCCATACAACAATTTATTCTTCAGTAAGACAATGCCACACCACATTCTGCACATGTTAAACAGGATGGCTTTGTAGTAAAAGGGTGTTGGTACTAGACTGGTCGGCCTGAAATTTAGACCTGTCTCCTACTGAACATGTGTGGCACATTATGAAATGCAAAATATGAGAATGGAGACAGCGGGCTGTGCTGAAGCTGTATAACAAGCATGAATTGGAAAGAATTCCATCTATAAAGTTCTAATAATTAGTCCTCAGTTCCCAAAGTTTATTTAATGTTGATTAAAGAAAAGTTTGCAAATCATTGTAGAGCATTGGTCCAATGTTTTAGGAATGTTTCTCCTTCAATAAATAGTAAAAAAAAAAAACTCAAATATAATGTATTGTGTTTTTATCTGTTTAACACAATGTCCCAATTTAATTGGAATTGGGGTTGTCTTTTATGAAGTGCAGTTGCATCACCTTTCTAATTGAACGTACTGTAATACCCTGAAATTAGAATTTATGACTTTTTACTGTTTTATATAGTATTAAAATGACTAAGACATGAATGAACAAACCAGTGGAACTGTAGTTATTGTCAGATGAAAAGAGGTTGATGAACTTCTTGCTTCTGGGATCACTTGATCTCTCCCCACTGGATTCCTCTTGGGCCGATGTTCTGGTTGACATTATTTTGGGGTGCTTACTGACCCTTGTGACTACTTCCCTTCTCCTCTTGACTTCCTCCTCCCGGCGTCTTCTCAAGTCTTCTTCCTTCATCTTTCTTTTCTCCTCTTCCTTCCTTCTCATTTCTTCTTCTTTCCTCCGTTCTTAGAGCAGAAAACAAACAATTTAGAGCAGGGGTCACCAAACTACGGCCCGCGGGCCGGATCCGGCCCGCCGGCACATTTGGACCGGCCCTCTGAACAATACCAGAGACGCAAGGTAATTTTTTTTTTATTTTTATTTTTTTTGGGATGCAGCCCGCCGGCACATTTGGACCGGCCCTCTGAACAATACCAGAGACGCTATCGGATTTATTTTCCTATTTGGCCCTGAGCCCACAAATCATCCCAGTGAAGCGGGCCTTCGCATTGCTCCTTTGGTGACACGCGCGGGGAGAGTGTTTGCCTTTGATGCATGCGGGCATTCCACCGTTGCATGCGTGAGCAGAGTGTTAGCGAGACATCTGGACGATCGCAGGTGAGGGCGGAGCCCTGGTACCATCGCTATTGCGATGCTATTCAAGCATATAAAAACTGTGCAACCTGAACCTGTTTGAGAACGGAATAATGGCGAAAAGGTTAGTTAAGAGAAAAATTGATTCAGAATGCAGGGTATTTAACCTGCAGTGGACAAACGATTATTTTTTTGTTCAATGCAAAGAAAAGGCTGTTTGTCTCATCTGTCAAGAGACGGTGGCAGTATTCAAAGAATACAATCTTCGCCGGCACTACGAATCCCGTCACAAGGACAAGTACGATAGCGTGCAAGGCCAAATACGAGCAGACAAACTCTCAAAGCTAAAAGTTGGACTATTATCTCAGCAGACTACATTTCTACGCCAAGCTCAGCTGAACCAGGCATCCGTTCGGGCCAGCTTTCGGGTTGCTAAACTGATAGCAAGCAACGGTAAGCCTTTCACTGACGGAGAGTTTTTTAAGAAATGTATGGATGTTGTCGTGGAGGAAGTGTGTCCCGAGAAGAAAGATGCATTTAATGCCGTAAGTCTGTCGGCGAGTACAATCACCAGACGCGTTGAAGAAATCGGGAATAATGTCTATGCCCAGCTGCAGCAGAAGACGAAAGAATTTGACTTTTTTTCATTAGCACTGGATGAAAGCACGGACGTGCAAGACACAGCGCAACTGCTCATTTTTATTCGTGGAGTTAGCGCAAACTTTGAGATATGCGAGGATCTGGCAGCCCTCCAAAGTCTCAAAGGGACCACAACGGGAGAGGATATTTTTGACAAAGTGTGCCAAACCATGGAGAAGTTGGACCTGGACTGGTCAAAGCTGGCTAGCATCACGACTGACGGGGCTCCTAGCATGGTGGGCGAAACTCGCGGTTTAATAGGACGCATGAACCGTGAGTTGGAAAAAAGGGGTCTCACCGCCCCGCTACGAGTCCACTGCCTAATTCACCAGCAAGCACTGTGCTGCAAAGTGTTGACGTGGGATTCTGTAATGAAGGTTGTGGTGTCGTGCATAAACTTCATCAGGGCAAAGGGAGAAGAGTGTGCATGGCACAACAGAAAGTTAATGTTCCATGGCTTTTTTTCTATGAAGAACCCAGAGAGAGTTATTTAGATATTATTTATTTCATAAATAGTGTTATTTATTTCCTGTTTTTTCTGTGAATAACTCAGAGGGTTATTTAGTTATTATTTATTTTATTAATATTGTTATTATTTGTTTCCTGACTTTTTCTGTAAAGAACCTGGAAAGGGTTATTTGGTTATGTGTGGCTTTCTGGAAAACAATGCATTTTTTAAGCTCCCCTACGATCGTCACACTTTTTCTGTTACAAACTGACACCGGCCCCCCATCAGAGAAGGGAAAAGTTATGTGGCCCTCACAGGAAAAAGTTTGGGGACCCCTGATTTAGAGCAACGTAATATTTTGTGCCATAATGCAATATTTTCTATGGCCAGAACTACTAAAAATGTTGGAAGACTTTGCTCCGAGAGCATGAGAAGATCTGCCCATAAATGAAAAAAATTCTAAGAATATTTTCTCGAGTAAATGTCATTTTAAAATCGCTCTCACCTTGTTTCCATGTTTCTTCTTCTTTCTTTTTTCTCTCCTCTTCATACTCAGGGTCTTCCTCCTCGTTGGCTGACTGATAGACAGTCTCTGAATCACTGTCATCATTGTGTCCGCTCTTACTGTGCAAGCAATCCTTGACTCCAACCAATCCCAGTTGAGCATGTCCGTCAACCACCATAGAATATTTAGCAGAGTCATCATTTAACACCGGAAATGCATCACTCTTTGGTACAGTTTGAGAACATACAAGGTCTACCTGAGAGACAGAGTTTGTGCTCTCAGTTACACTGTCACCCTTTACATGTATTGGCTTCAGTTTTGGCTGGGTCTGCTCTGATTTTGAATCTTTCTTAGGCAAGGATTCTGTCATTTGATAGGATTTTATACTGGAAGGTTCTCCCTCCACTTCTTCGTGGATATCAGGGTTTACTTGATGGCATTGAAGTGGTTGCTGGGGTTCTGGTGGGGGTCCCTCAGTGTCTGAGCTGAGAGACATTCTGTTGGATGTCCCCTCACTGCTAGACTGAGAATGACCAGTGGGATTTTGATTTTTCCTGTCATGGTTCTGACCTACGAAGACAGAAAGATTAGTTTATTTACTGTACATATAGGTCTTAGGAGGTAAATCTTGATTTTTTAAATGATGAATTCATTATTCTAACACCTATATGATTGAGAGACATTTGAGTGCGTGATGACAGGAGGAAATGCAAGTACGAAGAAAAGAGGTTGAGAGGTCTCAACTAGGAGGAACTAACCAAAAGGTTCTTTGTTATTGGACTTGCCTGTCAACAATTTTCCATAACAGGCACCAAGTGTTAATATCACGATTACGTGGCAGAACCTTGACTTCTGGCAAAATAGGATACCTATGCTTCCATTGTTACAATTGTCCTCAATCAACCAGATTTGATGCTCCAAGGTTATCGCGGCCTGGCATTAGAGTATAATTACTGAACCACTTAATGGACCAAACAGCATTGATCATATTAGTAATCACTCGTGGTGTGAGATATAAAAAAAAAAAGTTACAATATTGTCCATTTTATAGCAGAGTAGCGAAAAGCCACAACGCAACAAAAGTTCATTCTTTGATGAAAAATTTAAACCATGACTTTTCATCTGCCTTCAGTTTTATTTTGATTGACATTAAACAGATAGTGAAATATGTGAAATACATCAATTGGATTTATCATGAACTTATCCAATGTATACGGAAGCAGCTCACAGTAGCATATAAAACTTTTGCTGAAAGGTGAACTGTGTGGATTGCATCTTTTGCTGTTTTAATTTGGAAATTCATAACTGTATTTCATGTATCACTTGTGCAGTTGGCAGAAATTGTCAAAAAAAATCGATACAAAAAGGATATGTGGGCTCTCTCGCTGATTTTAAAAAAAGTTTATAAAATGTATACTAAAATGATGTGTGGACACTAAACTAAGGAATACTTGTTATAAAATAAATAATTTGGAATTTGGATAAAACAGAGAAGGAGGGGCTGTAATATAATTGCAATTGGAGGCGGAGCCGCAGAACCAGAGCAAGCTCTGCGCACGTCATGTGACTGCCGCAAGGAGATAAGGATAAACTAAAGACAGGAGAAGTGAACAGAGAAACACGCACCGGTAGCGTTAAGGGTGAATTTTGGGAAAGCTTCAAATTGATTGCTGAATATGCTATAAAAACTTGCGTTGGCTTCTCTGAATGTAGTCAATTTGGCGCTTTGCTCTCATACGAGAGCAAAAAGACAGGCACCTCGACGCTGTTTTAAACAGTTGAAATTGTCAAACATCTATATTATCATAATAAGATGTAAGATGGTAGGCTATAATCAGTTGAACGGGAGAAAGGGTTTTTTTTTTTGTCCTGTCTTACTGGCTTAGTACTGAGCAGCCATTTTGACTTTGACTTCCACTTCTTTTTCTTCTTTTTCTTTTTTATACAGTCTTGTTTAACTTAGATTTCGTTACAAAAGATATACTTTAATCTGTTCTCATAAATCACCACTCCTCCTCCTGACTCGGGTCGGGAGTCCCGAGTCCTCACAAATAAAATATGAAACCTCGGGTTTGCTTCGGGCTTGGGCCTGTAAATCATTTTATTTGCTCAGGCCGGGCTCGGCCGAAAATTAATACCGCAGGCCCGGTCGAGTCGGGTCGGATTTTTTCGGCCCGATCTTACCTCGAATTAGCGGTAAATTTTAATGGAAGATGGAGGTAAATGAAGTGTATGCATGGAATCTTCGAGTTACTGAGTGTTAGGACAAGCTTTTTGCTTTCTCCCTGTGTTCTGATGTTCATTTCCCTACTCTTGTTTGTCCCTCCTGTCTTGCCGTTGGGCTCGCACAGCTGCGCGTCATTCAAAATTAGTTCCTGTTTTGTCTATTTAAACCCCACTGATTATTGTCATTTGTCGGATCGTCTGCCTTATTTCCCTCGCCATGTGTCTGCATTACCTCGTTCCTCGATTCCCCGTGTTTTCCCTAGTCCGATTTGGTTTTGTGATTTCATTTCTAAGTCTTTGTTATTTTCTAAGATCCTGCCTAAGTTATTCAAGTTTTGGTATGAGCACTATTTCCCTCGTCCTCGCCTGCTTCCCTGCGATTGGGTCCTATTCTTCGTAACCTCACCTCGACATCTCCCCAAAGACGTAACACTGAGTTCCAGTCCTACTCTGGCGAAGTACCCAGATTTTCCGCACAAGTCGGATTTCATTATTAAAGTTGAAATTTATGTCAGCATACTTAGCGTAATGTAAAATACATTAAAATTAAATAATTAGCTGCTGTACTCCTAGCCGAGACCAACAAAAACTTCTCCATCCCTCCCTCTCTCACACCAGTCAGTCATGCCATGTGTTTGTGGACAGCCCAGAAAACACAGCAATCAACATTGCAACATGAAGCATATAGGCAGCGCCTCACTATTTGAGTTGGGTTAGGGAGTACTGTATTACTAGAAGTCCTTCATCAATGCGGAGTGCACTGCAGTCTGCACAAAATGGTCTCTGCTTAGTAAATGACAATAATAAACAGAAAGCAATAGATGGGAATTATTGTGAACTTAATTTTACTGTTATTTTGTTGATATACATACTGTATTATCACATCACACAGCACTAGTCACCACATTATTATGATTTTTTTATATGGATTTTATTACCACGAACATAAAAAGGATAATTAAGAAATGCTCTTTTTCAAATTGAATGGAGAAAAAACTATATTGAAAGGTACATACTATTAATTAAACAGCATTTTAAGCAAAAAGTGAAGTTAAGATAGCAATATTTGGAAATACTTGATGTTGCTTAGTGATGATAAAATTTGATATGCATTTAGCGAGTCAAACTGTTTTAAAGCCAAAAAGGTCAGAAAAGGTGTTTAATCAGTTGTGTTCTGAAGGGCACACCAGTAAAGGTGATTTCTTACCTTGGACCTTTCTCTTGTCCTCTTTCCTTGGTGCGACTGGTGTCCGTGGGACCACCATTGCTGTCAGGTAAACCTGTTTGGGGAGTGAGTTTTTGGGTTTCCCCCTTAAACTCGGGTCATCTTTTTTGGCACATAGCTTTCCTCTTCCATCCGCACTCGTGCTTTTAAGTCTTTGATTTATGGTTTTGCCTTTCTCCTTCCCCTTAGACTCCTCGCACAGTCTTCCACCTTTTCGTTCTTCCTTCACCGATGTCACTCTATCCTTGCCTCTGACATCCCCTGAGCTCCTCTCTCTCGTCGCACTAACTCCACTCCCTCCTCCTCTTCCTCTTCCTCTTGCTGCCCCTCCTCTCCATTGGTTCCTAGGCATGCTCAAGGACTGAGTGTTCGTGGCTCCTGCAGGCTGCCTTTCCCGTAATCGAGCCCGCACGTCATTAGGTGCAGCTTGAGTAACGGCACTGCTGTTGGCCCCAATGGCAGTTGGAGGTTTAGGTGCAGGTCGTCGGATGCAGGCTCGGACTTTGTCTTCTGCTTTTGATTGGCTATCAGGTTGTGTTTGATCCCCTTAAAACATAAAGAAAAGAAGCATAATATACTCATTGGGTAATGTGATGGAGGGGGGGCGGGGCTCTACACGTAACTCTCTTAATTTTCACCTCTTTTTTAACTTGTTTGAGATACTTTTATAGGACATTCTAAATCAGGGGTGGGCAAACTATTCCAGAAAGGGCTGCAGTGGGTGCGGGTTTTCGATCCAACTTATTGGAGGAAACCTTTCCACCAATATAGTATGTTAGAAGTGCAATCAGTGGATTACAGTCAGGTGCTTCTTGTTTTCTGAAGAAATCTCATTGGTTAAAGTGGCTTTGCTGGATCAGTAAGATAATTCTTTGTTTTTACACTCATCAGGTTCCAATTAGCCTAAATATCAAAGAGAAAATAAAAATGCATGCCTTGCAAGAGTCTGGGTCTTAGGAGGTTAATACATGGGGACCACACATAGTTCCTATATGTTAAAATCTGTGAAATCTAAGACCACCCCCCTTTATCTATCCATCCAACAAACCATTATTTCCTGCTCGTCTGAGGTCCGGTTGCGGGGGCAGCCGCTTCAACGGGCAGCCCAAACTTCCCTCTCCCTAGCCACTTCATCTCTTCCCAGTGGAGCCCAAGACCTTCCCATTCCAACCGGGAGACATACTATATCCAGTATACTAGGTTGGTCCTGTGGCCTCCTGTCAGTGATATGTGCCCGGAAGACATCTCCAGGGCAGAGTCCAGAAGGCATTCTAATCAGATTCCTGAGCCACTTTATCTGGCTCCTCTCGATGCAGAGGAGCAGCGCCTCTACTCCAAGCCTCTCCCTCGCTCGCTCGTGAACAAGTATACGAAATAAGAATACTAAGTATAATTACTATAAGTATACTAAATACTTAAACTCTTCCACCTGGGGAAGGGCCTCATCCCTGACCAGGAGAGGGCATAACACTTTTTTTCCAACTGAGGACCATGGTCTCAGATTTGGAGGAGCTGATTCTCATCTTGACCCCTTCTGTACCTCCTACTGTACGCAATACTGAGGCCATCCAGCCATAACCAGTCAATGCCTTGCTGCGCCTGAATATTCTGCCCCTAAAAGGTATGAAGAGAACCGGTGACAAAGGTCAGCCTTGGAGGAGTTCAACGTTCACTGGAAATGGATCCAATTTACTGCCGGCTTTTTGAACTAAACTCTGACACTGGTAATACAGGGACCAGAACCCTGTATTCGGGGATGTAAAACCACTAAGCACAAAATTTGATAATGGGCTCTTTAACATTATTGTGACACACATTGTTTGAAGACAACTATGTTTTGAGTTGCAGATTTACTGCATTTTTTGTTTTACTGCAATTGTATAATTGTGGGCTTATTGTTGCCTCTGTCGGTTCAGAGACAGCCAATAGAGTGCACAGTTTTTGGGTATGTGTATCATGTCTGTGAGCTAATGATACTTTTCAGGAGCCAAGTGGTGATATTTTATTTGAACTTGTTACTAGGGTCAAAAACTGTTTATTTGGTTGTTGTTGAGGTGACTAAAATTGCTGCTCCTCCGTTTCCTGATTGGAATAAAATTTGATCCCAATTCCATTCAGACCAAATTTTTCTTACAGTAACTAAAGGGAGCCGAGGAAGC
The DNA here is from genome assembly GCF_051989625.1 of Stigmatopora argus. Classification (NCBI taxonomy): domain Eukaryota; kingdom Metazoa; phylum Chordata; class Actinopteri; order Syngnathiformes; family Syngnathidae; genus Stigmatopora; species Stigmatopora argus. Next base: position 5,441,632 of record NC_135389.1, on the reverse strand, counting down.
TTAGTTCAATCATGGTTGTTTTTCTTTTAATTGTTCGGAATATGGGAAATTAGAAAGTGGCAAAAGAGCGTTTTTTTTAAATATCAAATGCTGTTCTTTTATGAATGCGCACACATGGTATATGTTTATGATATTCAATGAAACAGCTGTGCGTGGAGATGCAGGGTCACTTTCATGGCGAACAAGCACTCTAAGGCGATTTTCTTGAGTTGTGCCCCAACCTGTATATAATACACAATTTTCAAAATGGGCAGTAGGGGCAAATATTAAAAAGAAATAAAACGGATGTTTTGTCAAAGCATTTTTTTTTTGTAGAAACAAGACAATTCAACGAAGTTTATTCAGAGATACCAGACGAAATTCGATGGCTTTTTAAGCAAGCCAATATTAATGTGTTCAAAACGTTTAAGATATCTTAAGATTCGGTAGGAATTTTGCCTTACCTTTAATATGTGGTGATGAAGATTGGGTGCCCTTCCATCTCTCCTTCTTCCCAAGAGAATTGTTGTTAATGGTGTCCTGTGGAGAGATTATTACAAAAAAGGCAGTCATGTGAGAATAAAAACACATTTTTAGTGCACACCTGTATGTGTTTAACTTTATGAATTTAGGAACTTCTTCAATCTTTTTTTTTCTGAACCGCTTTATATAAAGTTGGCCAAATAAGTATTTAGTCAACAACCAATTGTCCAAGTTATCCTACTTGAAAAGATTAGAGAGGCCTGTAATTGTCAACATGGGTAAACCTCAACCATGAGAGACAGAATGTGGGAAAAACCCCACAAAATCTCAGTTGGATTTTTCAAGAATTTATTTGCAAATAATGGTGAAAAATAAGTACTTGGTCAATACCATCAGTTCATCTCAATACTTTGTTATGTACCTTTTGTTGGCAATAACGGAGGCCAAACGTTTTCTGTAACTCTTCACAAGCTTTTCATACACTGTCGCTGGTATTTTGGCCCATTCCTCCATGCAGATCTCCTCTAGAGCAGTGATGTTTTGGGGCTGTCGTTGGGCAACACAGACTTTCAACTCCCTCCACAGATTTTCTATGGTGTTGAGATCGGGAGACTGGCTAGGCCACTCCAGGACCTTGAAATGCTTCTTACGAAGCCACTCCTTTGTTGCCCTGGCTGTGTTTGGGATCATTGTCATGCTGAAAGACAGCCACAATCTCATCTTCAATGTCCTTGCTGATGGAAGGAGATTTTCACTTGAAATCTCTCGATACATGGCCCTGTTCATTCTTTCCTTTACACAGATCATACTGGTCCATTTGCAGAAAAACAGCCCCAAAGCATGATGTTTCCACCCCCATGCTTCACAGTGGGTATGGTGTTCTTCGGATGCAATCCAGTATTCTTTCTCCTCCAAACACGAGAACCTGTAGTTCTACCAAAAAGTTCTATTTTGGTTTCATCTGACCATAACACATCCTCCCAGTCCTCTTCTGGATCATCCAAATGCTCTCTAGCGAACCGCAGATGGGCCTGGATGTGTACTGGCTTCAGCAAGGGGACAGGTCTGGCAGTGCAGGATTTGAGTCCCTGGCGGCGCATTGTGATACTAATAGTAGCCTTTGTTACTGTTGTCCCAGCTCTCTGTAGGTCATTCACAAGGTCCCCCTCGTGTGGTTCTGGGATTTTTGCTCACTGTTCTTTTTGTCATTTTGACGCCAAGGGGTGAGATCTTGCATGGAGCCCCAGATTCAAGGGAGATTATCAGTGGTCTTGTATGTCTTCCGTTTTCTAATAATTGCTCCCACAGTTGATTTCTTTACACCAAGCGTTTTACCTATTGAAGATTCAGTCTTCCCAGCTTGGTGCAGGTCTACAATTTTGTCTCTGATGTCCTTCGACAGCTCTTTGGTCTTGGCCATAGTGGAGTTTGAAGTGTGAGAGACTGAGGTTGTGGACAGGTGTCTTTTATATCGATAATCAGTTAAAACAGATGCTATTCATACAGGTAACAAGTGGAGACTGCGTTAGACCTCGTTAAAAGAAGTTAGACCTCTTTGACAGCCAGAAATCTTGCTTGTTTGTAGGTGACCAAATACTTATTTTCCACTCTAATTTGGAAATAAATTCTTTAAAAATCAAACAATGTTATTTTCTGTTTTTTTTCTCCACATTCTGTCTCTCATGGTTGAGGTTTACCCATGTTGACAATTACAGGCCTCTCTAATCTTTTCAAGTATGAGAACTTGCACAATTGGTGGTTGACTAAATACTTATTTGCCCCACTGTACCTAAATATATATATTTTTTCTTAAAGCAATGGGAAATTCTTTCACAACCTGAAAATACCAGTTTACCATTCATTCAATGTCAGTGCAGAAAACATTATAGATTTTGAATGATATGTAGACCTCCGATGACATCTGACCCAAAAGTCTGAAAATAGCACTGCTTCAATTTTCAACCCATATTTTTCACTCAAAACGTCACTTTGAAATTCTACTGGTCTGCAACTTACAGCATTACATTTTACTATCAGAGGTAGAAATGATACACAAGCTAATTTTAGCCACCCTCTCTGTCCTTTTGTCTTAGCGGTCCTTTGAGCCCTCAACAGGGCTGCACTAGCAATCAAGTCATATCAGTCACCTGAAAATATTATTTTTTTCCTGCAGTAATTAAAGATGCGATCAACTGAACCCTTCACCTTTCTCTTCACAGATGTTTCCAAATACAATTACAAAGACTATATTTTTTTTATTTGACGGCACTAAGTATATGGTTGTCCGTCACCTTGTGCCCTGCAATCGGCTGGCCACCGGTTCAGGGTGTCCTCCTCCTCTGGCCTAGAGTCAGCTGGGATAGGCTCCAGCACCCCCCACAACCCTAGTGAGGATAAAGCGGTTCAGAAAATGAGATGAGATAGACATAACGTTCTAAGTCGCACCCAGTCCTAGCTGACGCTCACCGAAGATAATAAGCGCTATCTATGTTAACCTAACCACATGGTCCGACATACTTTTGCCCAAATTCACGACTGATCCCTGGAGGATTCCCCACCAGCCAATCACTGATCAAATCTGTCAAACATCTCCACTTCTTATTTATCTGCTTATTGCATAAAGCAAAAATGAGACTCAGGGGCCCAGTTTTGACTGGTGTCGCTGGTTATTATTTTTTCGTGTTGCTTTGTGACTTTTGTCTATTAATGACTTTGAATAAACTGTCAACACTTTGGTAAGTCATTGTTAGTTTTCCTTCAGATCGTCAAAGTTAGTGTTCTTGAAGTTGCCAACAGAATGCGAGTAATGGAGTGTTTGTGGCGGCATCTTGTGCAGCGCATCACAGAAACAGTAAATAGGCATGACATGATTCTATACTCTGTGTGCATATATAGGAGAGTAATGTCAGGGAACGCGTCTAACACAATCATTGTCACAAGACCATAGGAGTCTCATTATGCAAGCAGATTTTCACCATACAAGCAACAAAATCCAGAAGGCTCCCTCGTGCTTGGCATCCTTAAGTGCCTTGACATCCCACCAAGGGGCAAAGCATCTTGCATTGACAGACTCCCCCATTAGTCAACACGCCGCTCATTCTAGTTGTCTCCTATGATAGAATTTTTCTATCTGCTTACTGGTAACCATTCACCATGTCCCCAAGTTTACTTACAGCCACAATTTTGTTTTGTTCATGTTATGCTACCGTTTTTTTTATTTTTTTTATGTTAGGGTATACGTGTATGGAGTTTGCATGGTCTCTCTGGGCCTGCGTGGGTTTACTCCAGGTATTCTAGTTTCCTCACGCATTCCAAAAACATGCATGGTGGGCTTTTGGAACACTCTACATTGCCCTTGGTATGAGTGTGAGTGTGAATGGCTGTGGTAAATGCTTTCTATAGAAACAATTTAAACTCAGATTACTCAAATTATGCCTCAAATTATTATTTATGGGTGAGATGGGGGTCATGGGAAGCGTTACACACATTAAGTGGAATTTATTCATCTTCCCTACCGCACATCCTGAAAAGATTGCCGGAGAATTTCTCAGCTGACTTTTGGTGAAAGGAAGATTACACCCAAGACTGGTAGTGGAATTTAGTTATTTCTAATGGTAAAAATTCATTCGTAAAATGAGCACATTCACATTATGAGTTCGGTCGTGGAACAGGTTGAGCTCATACCATGCGAGTCCACTGTACCTATCTTAAAAACACACAGCATGCCTATTATAGCTTTTACCCCCCAAAAAACTTTGCTCCCTGAAATGCTGTTATGTGAGTATTTCGAAATTTGGTCATGCTAGCAAGTCTTGCATTTTTTATGTATGAGAGCTTATATATAAAGGTTTGGAGATAATATGATATAAAGAGTATGATTATATGTTCCTAAAATCCTAATTTTTAACGTTTAGAGTCTCAGAACTTGTGCACTATATTGGCATTGTTTTTATTACAAAGGAAAAGTCTGGATTTTTAAATATGTACAATAACAGAGCTGTTTTTCCAATGCAGCAATCAGTTATTTCCTCAAAATATTGCCATAGAACTTTTAGGCTGTCTCATTCAACCCTAATCTGTACAATATCTAAACAAATCATATTCTATCTGTTATGTTTTTTTAAGTAATCAAAATGTTTTTGAAACTTGATTGCTGATTCTAAAAGGAAAGCTGCGGTATGATAACCCTGCTCTGATACAATATGACACCATGAACAGGATGCAGCTCATTTAAAGGGGTACCTACTCCTAACACGACCAACTGCTGAACACTGACTTTTCATTTCTTTTTTATGAAACAAAGAGAAACCTGCCTTTGCTTGTAGGTCTTGTAGCATTGTTAGAGCACATCTAGTGTAAAAACCATCAAACATTTTGTTGCTATGTAGACAATATTCATTCATTCATCTTCCATATCACTTATCCTCACAAGGGTCGTAGGAGGTGCTGGAGCCTACCCAAGCTAAACACAGGCGATGGGCTGGGGACACCCTAAATTGGTTGCCAGCCAATTGCAGGCACAACAAAACAGACAGCCCCTCATGCTCACAATCACAATCACACCACCACCGAGTGGGAATCGAACCCAGACTGCCCACCCCAAAGTCAGGCAGAAGAATCACTGTACCATCGGGTGGCCACTGCAGACAATATGTAATACATAAATAGTCACTCACACAACCGGTACAATAAAATTACTTAATAGGAAAATGGATGTGTTACAGGAACAGTGGTCACATACTGTATTGAGACAAACAACACTGCTGTATCATGCTGAAGATGGGATCCCATAACACACAAACATATTGGTTTACTGATAAAGCTTGCTTCAAAGTACAGGACCCACCCATACTGTGGGTACATGCACAAACAGACACAGATACCCTCAGTGCTTTTCAATGACATCCAAATGACCAGGGTGGACCCATCCCTAATCCCTACCTGGGTTCCGGCTTGTGGTCGCTGTGGCAGGAGAGCTAGCGTGGTGGGCCTCTTTGGCCGATATTTGTCCATGACAGCACAGATTGATCCCCTGTGGAGTGGTGACAACCACCACCCTCCCTTCTCTTTAGTCTCTGCCTTTTTAAGGATGTTTAATTTCTCCGTCTCCTCTACCTCCCTCTTTTCTCTCCGTCTTCCTTCTCTGAGTCCTGAATCAGCCTCAAGCTAGACTGCGGACACACCCCTTGCTCACCCATCATGCTTTATCATTGGCTAGTCTCATTCTCACATCATCATCGTCATCATCATTTTCCTGGCAGGAGCCGAGCAGAGGGGAGAGACAAACAGACAGCAGTAAGATAGGAGATAGAGAGGAGAGTGGGTGGATGAGGTAGTAGAGTGATGGGATGAATGAGAATGGACGGTAAAAAGAAGGAGAGGAAGAAAGAGGGAGAAGGAGAAGTCATCTCTAACCAATCGCGACGAGGCATGACATCATCAGCTCCTTTGCTAATACTACATCCCATAAGTAGACTATGAGCAAGCATTGGTTTGTCTATTGAACAAGAACAAAACTAGTAGGGATTTTTCTTCTCAGAGGACTGTAATCATTGTAATGAAATCTCCCCAGATACATATCTTCATATTCATTGGGTATGTGCACCTGTTCAGCAGTGCGGAGCAGAAGTGAAACAAAAATTGTCGTCCGTTTTGAACTGCAGAATTACACTTGCCTAATCCCACATAGAAGTGTAGCAGCTGGTTAGCATTCTGTTGTTTTATCAAAACATTTTCCTGGAGACTGCTTTGACTAAGCGACAAATGACGTGCTGCCAATGAAGAGTTGTTGTCAATGACATTGGATCAGAACTCCAACAAGGCTTTAGATAGCATTCTTGACTCTGGCGTCGTCAAAGTTGCCCCACAAAAAAAAAAAATGAAATGATTATTTGTTTTTTTAATCGTGATGCTTGCTTGTTGAGTCAAGACGTGTAAATGTAAGATATTTCCCTTTCAGTAGGCCCCTGAAGGTAGCCCGACGCCTGAGTGCTTAGCGCGGCAGCCTCCCAGTGCTGAGGTCGTGGGTTCGATTCCGGATCAGTCCTCACTGATCGCGGGGTTGCATGTTCTCCCCTTGCGTGGGTTTTCTCCAGGTACTCTGGTTTCTGTCCACATCCCGAAAACATGCAGAGAAGGCTGGTTGGACATGCTAAATTGCCCCTAGGTAAGAGTGTGAGTGACCAGCTGTCTCCTGGTGACCTGCGATTGGCTGGTTCTCTGCCTAGTCTCCCTAGTTAACTGGAATAGGCTCCAGAACACGCGCAACCCTTGCGGTTCAGAAAATGAATGAATGAATAGGGACCTGAAATTAAATGTTAATGGAGGTCTAGACGCTTCCATTTTGGGCTCTGGCTTTTTTTTTGGTATCATATTATCTCCGAACAACTCGCTGGCTTCCCATTCGCAGTGGCTCTATGAATGCGCATGGTTAGCACACTGCAGCAGCCAGCCAGTTTACCAAAGGAGCCATCGTGCCTCAGAGTAATTAGTGAGTCAAGATATGACCCGGCAGCAAGATGTGATAGCTATCGTGATGATTATTGATAGACTGATTTTTTTTTTTAATCGCGATAACAATTTTTGTCATATCAACCAGCTCTAATGATAAGATTTGGCCATACCCAAGTTTCCCAAACTTTTACGTGTGACTCTCTACTTGAATAGGTGACCAATGCAAATACAGTGATACTTCTGTTTACGAATGGCTATAAATACGAAATTTTCAGGTCCCAAAAAACTTTAATATGAACGTTGCAATAGACGAAAACAAGATCCAAAGTTACGAAATCCCCCAAATACATTTCTTGTATCAGTTATTTTATTTTGAAATTTTCCTGCGTCCAGCTCGACACTCCGCTGGCCTTTCCATTGGAGCCTCACAACAACAACCTTCTGACCATAACCCACCTAGTAGCTTCACGACACTGTTGAAGCAGAAGGAAGCTTTAAAAGAGACAACTCCTTAGCATGGCCTCTCTGTACTCAATGACAAGATGGAGAGACCATTACTCCTTTGGAGTTCTATTCAGAGGTAAATTGTTTGGAATTCATAATTGGATGTTCTTTAGATGTGTGTTCATGTGCTAAAGTCAGCTTCCTCTTTACACTGCATTGTACTCCTGCACAAAGAGATTGTTTTTTGCATGCTTGTTATTCATGTTAATACATTAAAAAATAAATTTACTATATATACATTTTACATACTATTTTGTGTGTTTCTCACATCTTTAATACAAAATTGGGACACTTTGATCATTTTTGGAGGGTTTAGTTGGCAGTTTTTTTTGAGGACCGTGGAACGAATTAGAGAGTTTACATAAATTACTGCTCTACTTACGAAAAATCTAAGTTGCAAAACAAGTTCTTGAACCAATTAATTTTGTAGGTAGAGGTACCACTGTATCCAATGCAGGCAAAACTTGGGCAGCCCTGGTATTCCTCAACCTTTTCTTGCAACCGTATCCATTTAAAACAGGGATCACAAACACCCGTCCTCAAGGGCCCTTATCCAATCTGTTTGTGTGTGGGGGTGGGACATGTGTAAAACAGACTGAATATGTGCTTTTGAAAGTTTATGACTCATGAGCTAATGGACCAAGGATCCTTACGAAGAAGCAAGCTTCCTCACCTCAGTCATGATGCTGATCGCCTTTACATGTCTGTGAAAGTCAAGATGGAAAAGTTCATCCTGGACCCACTTAGCAAAGCAAGTAGACATTTGACTTGTAAGATGGTCCACATATTCGTCTCGAGGAGTGATAAAGTTCCACTTCAAAATCTATAAGGACAAAACACTCATGTTAAAATTACTAACAGCTAGACTTTCTCTGTGTTGTTTGTAGATCATTGCTGTTAATCAGGTACCTTCAGTTGTTTCTCCTCTTTGATTCTCTGCTCCTTAGCATTGGGAACAATTGGTTAAACACTTTGGTCACCACTCCCGACACCACATCGCCTGTTGTCCTGCAAACGTGAAATCAAGCCAGCAATTGTAAGATCTTAATCAGCAGCAAGATCAACACTTTGATGAACAAAATGGTATCATTGAAAAATGAATAAAAACATTTTTAAGGTGTCAATGTGTTGATTTTTTTCGGGATCTACTTGCTTCACAGAAATGTGGGCATTCTCTACATAAGCCTTCAAGGCGTTTGAGCTGAGCAACCGCATTTGACTCTGTGACAATTTTTTTAATGAGACCAAGAAATTTCCCCCACTCTGGACTCTTCTCATCATCAATCCTGTTGAACAACTGCAGAACTTCTTCATAACCATTCAATGAGATGAGGTCAAAATAGATGCGGACTTGCGGAGGGGAAGATTCACGTGCGTAGAACATGCTCTGGCTCTGCGGCTCCTGTTTAGTAGTCAAATAGCAATTACAGTACAGCACCTTCTCTGTTTTATCCAAATTATTTATTTTATAGTATAAGTATTCCTTAGTTTAGTATCCACACATCATTTTAGTATACATTTTTATAAACATATATTTATTTTTAAAAAAGACAGCGACCCAAACCCAAAGAAATCCAAATTATTTATTTTGTAGTATAAGTATTCCTTAGTTTAGTATCCACACATCATTTTAGTATACATTTTTATAAACATATACAGTGGTACCTCGACATACGATCGTAATCCGTTCTGAGACTGAGATCGTATGTCGAGCTTTTCGTAACTCAAGCGAACGTTTCCCATTGAAATGAATTGAAAACAAATTAATTAGTTCCAACCCTCTGAAAAGACACCAAAAACAGGATATTGGATAGGAAAAAATGTTTTATTTCTTCTAATTCGCCATATATTGACAAAGTAATAAATAACAAGTGTTTTAATAGTAATAAAATGTGTTTAATAGATGTAAAATTAGACGCATTTCACGGAGGGGAGAGACAACGACACACACGGAGGCGGAGGGGGGACTGTTCGGGGGGACTTTATCCACGGCACTCGTAAGCAAACAAACAAATTTAAATTAACTTGGATGAATATATACAGACACACTCAAACATAAGTTTAATGTAACTTTACACAAAACTGAATTCTAGTTTTGTCTTAATCTTTTGTTACCTTCGTTTTCCGGGTTAGCGGTTTGCCACACCTCCACCCTCACGTTCGCTATCCATGGACTGTTTGCTGTTGTATTGCCTTCAAAATATTCCGAAAATGATGCACACAAATGTCCTCACAATAGGATAACGCACGACCACTTGCCAACGAGAAATAGTCTTTAAAGAACGATCGCGGGAGCTTCTTTCCTTAGAACAGGGGTGTCAAACTCATTTGGCATCGTGGGCCACATACGGCCTAGGGAGATGTCAAGTGGGCTGGACCATTAAAATTATACCATGCTCTGCTATAAATAACCAAAATATCATGTCTTTCCTTTGTTTTGGTGTAAAGAAGCACAAGAACATTAGGAAAATATTGAAATTTAATGAACTATCCTTTTGCAAAACATTTCATGAAACACCTCATATTTCCTTAGACAAATGTGCAATTTACTTTTATCATTCACAGATATGCATTGCAACTGATCCCACTGATCGTACAAAGGCACAAAACTTTAATTGGTACTGAAAAATATAGTAATGCACTTTAAGATTAAATGAGACTTTTAAAGAAAGGAATTTTTAAACCACTTACACATACGCATATAAAATCCAAATGTAATCCCTGCGTGCACTTTACAAACTAAGGAGAGTGATTTTAAATGTGTAATGAAGAAAGTGTCTGTCTCAGTGATGCGGCTTGTCTTCTACTCTGATGGAAAGAGTGCGCCCCTTAGCGGATAATCCATGAATTGCACCAAATTAAAAATATTAATTCCATGTCTTTTATGCATTTTTTCCACTTTCAAATTATCCTGCGGGCCTGATCGAACCTCCTTGGGGGCCGGTTCCGGCCCGCGGGCCGTATGTTTGACACCCCTGCCTTAGAAAGAATAACCGGAAATGCAATAGCTGACCTTACCCACGTATTGATTGTGGGTAATGAAGTTTTATTCTGAGAAAGGGTGCCATTGCCTATGGGTGTTGTGCACGAGTATACTTCATTACCCAGAAAGCCCTCTTTTTGCCCTCTTTTTGCCCGCGTATGCACGTTGTGCGTTTCCTGGTCGAAACTTGTCTGAATAAATCGTTCAGTCCTCGTAGATATAGTAGTTATACACAAAAGAGATGCGGCAAAAAAGACGCTACAATGATAAACAGCCTCTCATGTCATGGCCACCTGCTTTGGTCTCATCTCGAAATTTTAATCGTATCGCGAGCGAATTATTCGATGGAAATTTTCGTCGTACCACGAGCATGTCGTACCACGAGCATGTCGTACCACGAGCATGTCGTACCACGAGCATGTCGTACCACGAGCATGTTGTACCACGAGCACGTCGTACCACGGGTACCACTGTATTTATTTTTAAAAAAGACAGCGACCCAAACCCAAAGAAATGATTGACATTTTAGGCTCGACCCGACCCAAAATTTGGGCTCGGGCTTAAGATCTTACCTCTAGGTTTACTTCTACCGTGTTTTCACGACTATATGGCGCACCACATTTAAAGGCGCAGTGTCAGTAACAAGTGCTATTTCTGTATTTGACATACACAGGACGCACCGCATTTAAAGGCGCAGACAGGCATGGCAAAACATACACCATCTTAAACATACGGACACACGCTAAAAACACGTTTTTAAAAAGGCAATGGAAGCAAAACTGAGTTCGGTTGTACTTTATTTAGCCATTTTACAATGTACTCACGTCATTATCACCCACAAATCTGTCAAAGTCCTCATTTTCTGTGTCCGAATTGAACAATTGTCCAAATGAGTCATCGAAAACGCCGGGTTCCCTCTCTTCGTTTTCAGAGTCACTGTCATTGCCATGTGGCTCCACAGAAATGATGCCGGCTTTGGCAAAAGCTCGAACACCCGTGCAAGCAGACACGTTCGTCCAGGCGGCCACAATCCATTCGCAAATAGTAGCTAGCGTAACTAGCCCGGTGCTGCCTGCCACCCTTCGTAAAGCTGTGTTGATGCCGATGTCCAGCGGTTTTCAAGCATCTGTTGTTAGTGCTTTTAACAACCGTGCAAGCAGACACGTTCGTCCAGGCAGCCACAATCCATTCGCAAATAGTAGCTAGCGTAACTAACTCGGTGCTGCCTGCCACCCTTCGTAAAGCTGTGTTGATGCCGATGTCCATCGGTTTTCAAGCATCTGTTGTTAGTGCCTTTAACAACCGTGCAAGCAGACACGTTCGTCCAGGAGGCCACAATCCATTCGCAAATAGTAGCTAGCGTAACTAGCCCGGCGCTTTAGTTAAGCCTCCGGCAATGACGGCAAGCTCAGAGTTCATTTTCGTGACTTGGTTTTTCACCGCTGCTTCGGGGGGCCTTAGAAACCAAACCGAAATTGTTTTGCAATAAACACATGCCCAGACTATATACGGGTACCTTTAGCGTCTGACCGCACCCACGTCCGCCTTCTGTCTATATAAGAAGCGTGTCGGCAAGAAGTGTTCTCAGTCAGGCTTTAGAGCTTACGCACGGCGCTCCGCAGTATAAGGCGCCCTGTCTATTTTGGAGAAAATTTAAGACTTTTTAGTGCGCCTTATAGTTGTGAAAATATGGTATATAGATTTGTAATTTTGGATAAAGCTTGCAAAATTACAAAGCAATACCTGGGAGATTGTGACTCAAAAAACATACTTTTGGCGGCCTCAAAGAAAGTGTAATTGGACATTGACTCTGGATAGCAGTGGCGCACGGACTGTCAGAATTCGCACAGGGAGGTATCCAGAGGTGTATTTAGAATTTTTGAGATAAATACTATTATTTTGGTGTCGGAAGGATGAAATGTTTAATTTTGCATGGTGAAAGTAGGCTGGGGGGCGGGGGGGGGACAACAGAAAATAATTGAAAAGTACTGCTCTTTTCAGTGACATACGCACCTGTCAATAAAGGCAAATAATTTACATTCCTAAATATTAAAATTAGATCCAGTCAGTCACATTAAAAAGAAACCATCTTTTTGCAAAGGCAAGCAAAACTGATCAAAATGAAAAAAGGCATTCCTGTTAATTTTTCCTGTTAAGTGTTTTGCAAACCTAGTCAAAGAAATGACCAAGATTATGTAACATCTCAAATGAATAATAAAGTCACCTTAAGTTATCAACATGAAATTTTCCAAGTACAGTGGTACCTCGAGATACGAGCTTAATCCGTTCCGGGACTGAGCTCGTATGACAAGTTACTCGTAACTCGAGGTAAAGTTTCCCATTGAAATGAATGGGAAACAATTTAATTCGTTCCAACTCTCTGAAAAAAACACCAGAAACAGGATATTGGATTGAAAAAAAATGTTTTATTTCTTATAATTCGCCATATATTGACAAAGTAATAAATAACGAGTGGTTTAATAGAAATAAAGTGTTTAATCTAACTAAAATTGGCCGGATTTCGCCGAGGGGAGAGGGGCTTCGTTTTTTTTTTCCCTCCACACAACGCACTCGTAAACAGAACAAACACTCCACCCTCACGTTCGCTATCGATGGGCTGTTTGCTGTCGTACTATTCCCTTCAAAATATTCCGAAAATGATGCACACAAATGTCCTCACAATCGGAGAACGCACGACCACTTGCCAACGAGCAGCAAGCAGTCTTATCAGCGATCGCCCCGCTGCTCATCTTCTTCTTCTTCTTCTTCTTCTTTTTCACCTCAGGCGCCTGAGGATTACCCTCAGCAGCGCTAGGGCTGCCACTGGAACACGGATAAGTTCATCCAGGGAGTTGCCCAAGCCGCGATGGTAGCGTTCGGTCATTAAGGCCGGACAGCGGAGCCATAAGTGTTCAGACGACTCTGTTTCCTCGTCGCACAGGCGGCAGCGATCCGAGTCGGATTTCTCATGGGAGCTACAGGGGCGCTGGCTAGCGGCTCCTTTTAGCTTGTAGCATCTGTGTTCGCGTCCCATCGAACGGCGCCTATGATAGAGTTGCTGCCGGGGATACTTTTGCGAGCACGAGTATACTTCATTACCCAGAAAGCCCTCTTTTCACCGCGCATGCGCGTTGTGCGTTTCCTGGTCTGAATAGCTCATCCGGTGCTCGTAAATATTGTTATACACGAAAGATATGCCAAAAAAAATGCCATGGCAACCTGGCTTGGTCGCATGACGAAACTTTGACCGCATCACGGGCGAATTATTCGATCGAAATTTCCCCCGTAAGACGAGCATTCCGTATGACGAACGGTTGTATGACGAGGTACCACTGTACCTTATGTTCACATTTCTGGTCAATGGGAAGTTTCATCCACTCACTGTCGTCCCCCATTTTGCCACTTGCAGCGGCAGGCTTCCCCAAGAGGTACTCAACTGGAAAACATAATTTAGCAATTATGTCAAAAAAGTGTGGTCAAAAATATCGTTGCTGAAATGTATCTGGAAACAATATTTGATTGCAAACGTATCTATACAGTTAGGCCTGGGCGATATGTCAAAAATTATTATCACGATAAAAAACTGTTATCACACGATATCGATATTATCACAATAACTATCACATCTTTTGTTTTTCAAATATGAAATTTCTGTGAGTATAGGAAAATAAATTACTCATTCAATTGTGAAACTAACTGCATTACCTTACTTCAGAAAAAAAAAGAATATAACATGATTTGAAAAAGCGTTTTTGTTGTTCAGTCATGGAATAAGAGATAAGACAACTCCCTCCGAAAGCTATGAAAAGTAATAAATAATAAAATCTGCATAAATTTTGACAGGCATCTTTATTTTTATAAATTTGCATTCAAAACAAAAGTTGCTGTGCAATATGAAATAAATAAAATCAAGGCATCTGTACCATTGGCATCGAATTTTTATCAAAAGTTTTTAATATTATCATTGACAAAAATTATTTCACGATAATTATCGTTATCGTTTTATCCCCCAGCTCTACTACCAACCCAGTCAAAAGGTCATAAGCAGCTAATGATTTGGCAACTAAATATGTATAGTAATACATTTATATAAAAATAAAAATAAATATTTTTTACTCAATTCTAATTAGGTGAAAATTATGCAATTAGCCCAATTTCCAATAGATTCTGAGCCCATTTCTGGTCGGGGACATAGCTAATGTAGACTTTAAACTGTCTTTTTTTTTAACTCCTTAGCCGATTTTTTTACTTGATTGTGTATTCTTAAGTCAAAAAATGTTTAGTATTCTATTGGTATGTTTAATTTCCATGTACAGTAATGCCTTGACATATGAGTGCCCCGACATCCGAACAATTTGAGATACGAGTAAAATTTCAAGCAAATATTTACCTTGCGATACGAGACAAATTTTGATATACCAGCATACAGAGAGGCTGCGTTTGATAACATTATCTCCCTGCAACTCCCTCGTGTAAATGTCTCTACGAACACTGGGCAGAGCGTTGCATTTATTCAGTGTTTTTCCCCCCGTGATTCAGTGCAGAATGGTATACACGTGGCGGAGCTTGCTCGCCAATACGAGAGGAGTATACTACTTCCCGTCGGCAAGTGGTCGTGCGTTATCCTATTCTGAGGACATTTGTGTGCGTCATTTTCGGAATATTTTAAAGGGAAGACAAAAGCAAACAACCCTCCATAGGTTCCTTTTAAAAACTGCAGCTGAAAGTCAGGGTGGAGTCGGAGCAAATAGAGCCAACCTGGGAGAAGAAAGGTCTTTTTTACCTTCTTTAAAACAAAATTAAAGGTCTTTTTTACCTTCTTTAAAACAAAATTAAAGGTATTTTTTACTTTCTTTAAAGCAAAATTAGAATTAAGTGTAGTGTAAGGTTAGATTACATTTATTTTTGAGTGTCTGGATCGTAATCCAAGTTCATTTAAATTTGTCTATATTGTTACGAGTGCATTGCCGTGCAAAAAGCCCCCCCGCCCTCGCTCTCTCTCTGTCTCTCTCTCTTTCCCCTCTGCAAAATCGGTCTAATTTTAGTTCTATTAAACACATTTTAGTAATATTAAACCACTAGTTATTAATTATACTTTATTAATAGATAAATAAAAATGTTTTTCCAATCCAATATCCTGTTTTTGGTGTTTTTTCAGAAGGTTGGAACGAATTAATTTGTTTTAGTTCATTTCTATGGGAAACGTTCGTTTGAGTTACGAGTAAATCGACATACGAGTTCAGTCCCAGAACGCATTAAACTCGTATCTCGAGGTACCACTGTATTAAACATCATTACCACTAGTTATTAGTTACTCTGTTAATAGATGGTGAATTAGAACAAATAAAAGTTTTTCCATTCCAATTTCCTGTTTTTTGGTGTGTGTGTTTTCAGGGGGTCAGAACGAATTAATTTGTTTTTTTTAGTTCATTTTTATGGGAAAAGCTGATTTGAGATACGAGTGAATCGACCTACCAGCTCAGTCCCGGAACGCATTAAGCTCGTATCTCAAGGCATCCCTGTATTGGTTTTATCACATGTCCACATTGACCAAATGTGATGACTACAGCAATTAGGGAGCTGTTCCAATGTCGTGCTATGAAGAAATAAAGGCGAAGAGTGTGAATAGCCATCATTTTTTCGCTGTTGTCCATGAGTGAGCTGTGATCTTAATCACTTCTAAGAGAAGATGGCCAACGATGCACAAATCGCAGCAAGCCCTCTCATGGCTAACCGTCGCCCCCAACGCAAACAGGCCTACCAACGCAATGAAACACAGTAGTCCGTCAGGTAATTTTTGTAACGAAGGCACCTTAAAAGCAAAATGAGTATTCATTTTTTATTTTTTTATTTAAAAAAAAGAATTATAAAAATTACCTTGTTAGACGAGACGGCTATAGTTACACGGAGGTCATAATGCAATCACCTCAATCAAGTTATATAGAGTTGTCACCAGCAGGCACAAGACTAAAAATATAACATCCGGTGGAAAAAATAAAATAAATAAATAATACGTACAAACTTTATAGCTAGTTTTTTTTTATTTTTTTGTCTTTTGTACCTTTTTGTTTGTAATATTCTCTTAAATGTTTCATATAATGCTTATGGGTCCGATGATTTTAACGTTAATGTGAGTTTGTTACTGTTGTTTGGATCCAACCTCTTGCAATATTTTGAAACGTCTCCAACAGTTTAAAGGAACGAGGTAACGCATTTTTACTATAAATACAATGTTCATTGTATTATATATAAGACTGATCATCCCAAGGACTCATATTATGTTAGGGCAGTAATATAACTGGTTGGTTAAATTGTAATTTACACCCAACCCTAAACTCCAACTTTGTAAGTGGCGCAACAAACTCCGTGTATAAAATAAAGGTATAATAAAGGAAGTATATTCTACTGGCTTCTTCACAACTCATCATCAGTACTATTTTGCAATCTCCAGCTTATATTGCACATGTAGCTATTTTTCCCTTGTAGTGATTTTGTCTTAAAACACTATTTGTGTAAATTGTGTAAAATCCTAAACCTCTGGAATTGGTTCCATTGCTTTTCCAGAATCATCCATTGCATAGGTAAATATTCAGTGTATATTACCTTTACATTTGCGCCACCGGCCCCCCTTCCCCTATTATGTTTTCTTCTTCTTTTTTTTTCATTCTCACGGGCTAGATCGCCGCCAATTTAGTTTAAATGTCGCCCGTCTTTCATGAACGTGCACGGCGAGTGACGTCTCCGGATGTGATTTGCTGAATGGATCGCAATTTTAACGAATAATTTGACCAAAGAGCATTCCGAGGACGTTAACAGCCAGAGATGGGCGACCACCTGCACCTTCTCGAAAGGACCAAAGTCGACCCAAAAAGAATGGAAATCCAGGTGGGGAGAAAATTCATGCTTTCCTCAGCTTAGTTGAAAACTTTTTAGAAACTCTCCGAGCATTCGACACCCGGCCGGGTGGCCGGCGTCGGTTCGATTCCCGCTTTGCAGGACCAAGTTGGTCCGTGTCACTCCCGTACGTATATTTAAAAAAACGCTAAACTTTATCCGCGAGGGGCATTTTTAACGAAATATTCAAGGAAACTTATTACATATCCAGGGTGAAAGAAAGTGGGCATTGGAGTTAAACTCATCTCATTTTATTAACCGCTTTATCCTAATTAGGGTCGCGGGGGGTGCTGGAGCCTATCCCAGCTGACTTCGGGCCAGAGGCGGGGGACACCCTGAATTGGTGGCCAGACAATCGTAGGGCACAAGGAGACAAACAACCATTCACGCTCACACTCATGCCTAGGGGCAATTTAGAGTGTCCAATCAGCATACCATGCATGTTTTTGGAATGTGGGAAAAAAACGGAGTATCCGGAGGAAACCCACGCAGGCCGACGGAGAACATGCAAATTCCACACAGGTGGACCAACATGGATTTGAGCTCCACTGCGAGGCCGCCCTGACCGTTAAACCAGTTTTTCCCAACCAGTGTGCCGCAGGAAATTGCAAGAAGTCATACAATATAATATTGAGAGAGAAAAAATAATATGAATATAACGAGATTAGAATTGAACTACTACAGGGTTAAAAATCAAAATATGATGAACGTTAAATTATAGATTATACTATTACAAGAGGAGGCCCGGTGGTGCGAGTGGTTAGCGCGTCGGTCTGACAGCTGTGGGGCCCTGGGTTCTAATCCAAGTCATGTCCATCTGTGTGGAGTTTACATGTTCTCCCCGGGCCTACGTGGGTTTCCTCCGGGTACTCCGGTTTCCTCCCACATTCCAAAAACATGCATGGTAGGCTAATTTGACACACTAAATTGCCCCTAGGTATGAGTGTATGCGTGAATGGTTGTTTGTCTCCTAGCGATTGGCTGGCTACCAATTCAGGGTGTACCCCACCTCTGGCCTGAAGTCAGCTGGAATAGGCTCAAGCACCCCCCTCGACCCAAGTGAGGATGAAGCAGTTCAGAAAATTAGATGAGAAAATGTAACTGAAAGGTGAATTTTACCACTGCGGGAAAAATAGGCCAAATAAACTATGTACCTTCTTCTGAATGTGTTTTATATGTGACTACAAAAACTAGGTTATTAATTGTCTATTTTTTTGTTTGTAGGTAACAGATGCCCCAGTGGTGAGCCAAATTCCTGTTAAAGTAATGTAAGTAACCTACAAAATTTATGAATTATGTTTGCACGATACATCTACACAAAAACACAAATGTCTCTCGGTGTGTATAGCATTGGACATCCTTATTACATTTTGATGCCCGGAACCCCTGTTCTTCCTTCCTCTGCTCCTCTGCGAATGGGCAATTCAAAGTCCTGTTCAAGGTGAGGTTTTTCTCCAAAATAACTTTCTTGTCTGATCTACACGGAGGTAGCATGTTATTACTAAAAGTCCAATATGGAATTTTCATAGGCCGACACCAGTTGGGGCAAAAAAATCTGCTTATTGCCCATATCGAAAGCCAGCTGTAAGCCAATATTTTAAAAAGACAATTGAAACACTCACTACAGCAATCCCTCCAAAATCGTGGTTAATGTAGACCAGACATGGATGCGATAAACGAAAAAACGCAAAGTAAGAACACCCCTATTATAACTACCTTTTTTTTCTTCAGTTCTGAGTCCTAGTCGCAAGCAGAAGACAGGGGAGTGGCTTCCGCTTGCGAGTTTCAGCATGGATTTTCACATTTTTATGAACTTAAAAAATAATAATAATAATTTCACCAGAAAAAAAATCTGCGATGTAATGAAGCCGCGATATTCGAGGGATTACTGTACTCATTAAATGTAAATTTCATAAATCTTTTTTTCTTCTTCTGCTATTTCCATTTGTAAGTGTGGCCACTAGATGGTGCTACATCGACGTTTATAGACATAGAAAAAAGTACATACAGTGGTACCTCGAGATACGAGTTTAATGCAGGACAGAGCTCGTATGTTGATTTACTCGTAACTCAAACGAATGTTTCTCATAGAAATGAACTAAAAACAAATTAATTTGTTCCAACCCTCTGAAAAAACACCAAAAACAGGATATTGGATTGGAAAAACATTTGTATTTGTTCTAATTCGCCATCTATTAACAAAGTAACAAATAACTAGTGGTTTAATAGTACAGTGGTACCTCGAGATACGGGCTTAATGCGTTCCGGGACTGAACTCGTATGTCGATTTTCTCGTAACTCAAACAAACGTTTCCCATAGAAATGAACTGAAAACAAATTAATTTGTTCCAACCCTCTGAAAAAACACCCAAAACAGGATATTGGATTGGAAAAACATTTGTATTATTTCTCATTCGCCATCTATTAACAAAGTAACAAATAACTAATGGTTTAATATTACTAAAATGTGTTTAATAGTACTAAAATTATACGGCTTTCTCAGGGGGGAGAGAGAGACGGACAGAGAGAGGGGGGGACTTTTTGCACTGCAACGCGCTCGTAACATAAAATAAACGAAATGAAATGAACTTTGATTACGATGCAGACACACTAAAAAATAATAATTCTAATTTTGTTTTAAATTTTGATACCTTTCTTCTCCCGGGTTGGCTCTATTTGCCCCGCCTCCACCGTTACGTTCAGATGCAACCTATCGAGGGTTGTTTGTATTCCTTCAAAATACTCGAATGTCGAGGTATGACTGTACATATATCGGTCAGCCTTAGCGTTTACGATGCTTTATTTTCCCAATAGGAAAATGCGGATTAAGGGGCCCCATGATCCTAACACTCCATATATCAAGAAGCCACTGAATGCCTTCATGTTATTCATGAAGGAGCAGCGGCCCTTGGTGAAACCCAAAATGATTAAAAGGGACAGTGCCTCGGTTAACCAGGTCCTGGGCCAGATGGTGAGTGTGTTTGGGACACACACATTCTCTTTTACATTTATTTGTTATTATGACTGTGCACTGACTCTATGATGACGGTCGCAGTGGAAGTCGCTGACGGTGGCAGAGCGGCAGTACTATTTCAACGAATCGGAGAGGCTCAAGAATATCCACGCCATT
This sequence comes from Stigmatopora argus, assembly GCF_051989625.1. Classification (NCBI taxonomy): domain Eukaryota; kingdom Metazoa; phylum Chordata; class Actinopteri; order Syngnathiformes; family Syngnathidae; genus Stigmatopora; species Stigmatopora argus. Next base: position 5,421,206 of record NC_135389.1, on the reverse strand, counting down.
GAATACCCCAACTGGTCCTCTGGAGACAATTATGTGAGCCCCAAAATCATTTGCTTTAAACGAATGAGAAAAGAGTTATAAAGTGAAAAAGATGATTAATCTAATCTGTTTAGTTGTCCAATGACATTGCAGGGGTTAAAGAAAGGAAGAGTATGGTGCAGTAAAGCCAGCAAATTGAACAATCCGATAGGTAAGTACCTCTTAAGTATTTATTGTACATTTAACAAATATGCCCATAGATGACTTGATTAAATGGTAATAAATTCTTACTGTATTATAACTAATTCTGAATAAACACATTGATGGAGTAATTCTAAAAGATTACAGATAATTTATTGTGAATGAATACATTTCTATATGAATCATAAATAATTATTCTTTATAACAAAAAAATTGTAGTTTGTTAAATTAGTCATTGATTTCAGCAGTTGTCGATTTGAAGATTGCTCTGTTTCTTCATCTTCCAAAAGGCAAATAGCATGGAATGTAGTAGGTGTTCAACCCAGACTGCACGTTCTCCTCTGTGAGGTTATTTTTAATTGAGGTTTTGAAGTCATTTTAAAACGCTTGAAAAAAAATATATCTCCAATAAAAATAATATTGCCACCAAAACAAATTTATATTTGCAAGCAATAAATAACTTAAGAAATAGGCTATAGTACCTATATCAGATGCAGTACCTGAATCCTACCAAACACTGCATAGCATTCATTAACATTTTGCATACATTTCAATACTAAACCCGACCAACTTAGCGATAGCATGTAACCAATTACGCACGTATTCCAATTATAGAATAAATATTTGACCTTTCGCAAACTTCGCCTCAAAAACGAACATTGACCAATCATACGTCCTAGAAACCGTTGTTAAGGGATAACCTCCATCAAGCTTTACCCTTCCCCCATTTTCACGGCTTATATGTGCACGAGACTTGCAGCGCTGCTATACTCTTTTTCACCAGCAGACGTCGGCAAATTAACATTTACTATTTGTTGGTTATTTTCTGTTATGCAGTAAGAAAGCAACCATTACTGGATGAATTACTAACTTCGTTATAATATTGAGCGCGGCCCGGTGGTGCGAGTGGTTAGCGGGTCGGCCTCACACCTCTGGGGTCCTGGGTTCAAATCCGGGTCACGTCCACCTGGGTGGAGTTTGCATATTCTTCCAGGGCCTGCATGGGTTTCCTCCAGGTACTCTGGTTTCCTCCCACATTCCAAAAACATGCATGGTAGGCTGATTGAACACTCTAAATTGCCCCTCGGAATAGGTGTGAGTGTGCATGGTTGTCTGTCTCCTTGTGCCCTGCGATCGGCTGGCCACCGATTCATGGTGTACCCTGCCTCTGGCCTGGAGTCAGCTGGGATAGGCTCCAGCACCCACCGCGGCCCTAATGAGGACAAAGCGGTTCAGAAAATGAGATGAGTTAATGTGCTTTTGATTAATACAGTATGTCAGAAATACCACGAGATAATTTTTCTTAAGATTTTGCCTTCAAAGTAACACATTTGTACTCCCAAATAAAGCCATGAATATGGAGGTGAAAATTGTGAATCGGGGGGTGGCTTACACGTGCTAAACGGGTAAAAATTCAATGATTTTAAGGCAATTTTAAGGGTACGGCTTATACGCGGGTTCGGCTTATATTCGAGAAAATATGGTAACGCCCATACTACTTTGCGGAACAAGTTATGGAATGTCAGCCATTTTTATGTAGTGGCAGCAAAGAGGTCAATCACAGTGCCAAGTATTATTTTCCCACTAACCACTCACTCCTATAACAGCTCGCCTGTTGGAATTTAACAATATACGTACTATACTATTGGTTGTCATTAGGTTTATTCAGTTTAAAATGAAGTTAATCAAATTTAAACAGAGCATAGTCTGACAACACAAGTGTCAGCAATGACAGGTGTTTTGAATTTGTTTATGCAGTGTCTCCACCTGAGCTACCACCACCCGTCGGCTCCTCCATCATGCAAGAGGGACCTCAGTGTGACCTGATCTCCACCGTATTGGGGGAACTGGAAGCTATGGATCCCTCGACTTCGACCATCCCGATCCTGAATTCAGAGCCTGATGCAGACCTAACCTCTATGCTATTCGAGGAGCTGGAAGCCATGGAACTGGCGGAGGTGTCATCTACAGACTCCTCTTCCTCCAGTAGTCTGGATGCAGGGCCAGATCCAGACTTGACCACAGTTCTCTTCTAGGAAGGCTAAAGGAGGCTGAGTTAGCCAATGCGTTATTCCGCCCTTCTCTCCACCAGTGTTCTTCTCCATGTCAACACCAGTGTGTTGTTGACCACCGCTTTATTTAAGGAAAAAATTGCACTTTGACCTGGTTTGGAGCATATAATTATTTAATGCATGGTCTATGAATTCCTTTTGAAAAGTTGTTTTTTTATTTTATTTTACAAAATGCCCAGCACTATGAAATGATTCTTTTCATTGATGTTTTAAAATTGTGTGTTTTTAGAGATTCTCTGCTTTTAATGAATTCCTTAATTGTTTTTACAAATATTTAAAATAAATTCCATTCTTTATGAAAATTTGTCTTGTTGTATGAGAAAGACAAATAAAAAAATGTTGACTCTGCATAAATATTTGAATAGTAGTCATAACTCAAGTGAAGCGGTGACTTTTATCACTACCAGGAAAAATTAGACTTTAAAGTCATATCAAAACAATATTTTCAGTAAGTGACCTTCTATGACGCGGCCCAGTGGGTGAGTGGTTAGCACGTCGGCCTCACAGTGGGCCTCAAATCCAGATCGGTCCACGTGTGGAGTTTGCATGATCTTCCCGGGCCTGCGTGAGTTATTAGTTAGGCTGATTAGATACTCTAAATTGCCCCAAGGTATGAGTGTGAGCTTGAACGGTTTGTCTCCTTGTGCACTGCCATCGGCTGGCCACCAATTCAGGGTGTCCCCCGCCTTTGGCGCAAAGTCAGCTGGGATAGGCTCCAGCACCCCCACGATCCTAGTGAGGATAAAGTGTTTCAGAAAATTAGATGAGCTGAGATTTTAATATGTAAACCACAGTGCAATCACATTCGTAAATGAATGGCTTCTGGTTTATATAATATAATTAATATAAATTAACCAATCTACGCTGATAAAACAACTACATTGCAATATCTGCATTAAACATCAGTGTTCAGCATTCACTCTAGATATCTGGCACCATCTAGCCTTGTGAATGGGTATGTCTAGGCCTTGAATTTACGAACACCGACACTTTCAGTTTTATTTCAATGCAAAAACACTGTCTTATGTTCAGGCTAATACAGTAGTTACTAGTGTGCTTTGTGGCAAAGGAGTGGCATATACTATATTTAAAAACTGCTAGTTTCTTGGCATATCTGCCAAAAAGCATATGATTGGTGTACAGTGCAAATATAATTAGTTGTACACGCCGTACAATCGACATTCTCAGTTCACTTTCGTCAGGTTCACTCATCTTCATAAATGGGTGGTGGGTCAAAAGGGTAAAGTGCACATGGATTAGGAGAAAGATGAGAAAACACAAATGAGAAAATTATTAGGAAAGCATTAGTCTTCAAATAAAGCATAGCATAATGTGCCCTGCACCGCTGAAATAGTTCCCTCCGTGGCCAATATTATGGGAGATGTAATAACGGTTTGTCCGCTAGGTAGCATTCATTGCATTTGTACAGTTTTTAATCACTTAATACTATAGGGTATTGCAATCAATAAGGAGAGTATTTAGTAGAGATGGACAGGGATGCAAGATAATTTTGAAACATGGAGTGGTTGTTGTGAGACAGCCAATTGAAGTGAATGCTTTTATTGTCATGAGATAGCATGAGACCGATGAAATGAGGGCCCAGGAGAGAGTAGCGATGCTCTTAAGGGAGAATCAATTCATCCGTGACAATATTTTCAAAATAAAATACGGATAAGGAAATGCATTTATACTTTTTGGGAGATTTCATAACTAGTCACTCATTTGCATATGAAAATAACTGTAGCCTGAAATTGCATATCTAGTGGCATGACTGTACTACCGAGTGTATCTAGTAGGGAAACAGATTAGCAGAGAAAATGAAATATTCTAAATTCAGAAGGCTGGATTAAAAACATTAAACAGCACACATTCACCCCCAGCCCATGCTTGGTCTACACACGGCAAGTAACAGCCACCAGAATCTAAACAAATTTACAACTTGAGCACCAGGTGACTATTTAAAGGTTTTGTTCCAAAACTATTGCAATGAGAATTTATAATTTTAGGGAAGAATTTTGGGTGACCATTAAAATACCATATTACTTAAGCACCATCAGGAGCATAAACATACTAAAACCCTGGGACAGCACCTTAAAAGTTTAAGCTATGCAATGTATACATTACTAGATGTTAATATTGTAAACAGCCATAGCAATTAAAGAGCTGAAACAATTGGAAATTCCACTTTTTATTTAATTTTCTGGCATTTTAGGGCAGGAACTCGGCTGTAGTCTTGTCCTTCAAATAAGTGACCTGTTGAGTGGGGAAAGTCAAACTGCAAATAATGCATTTTGGCAAAGAGTTTAAAATCTTACCAGCAAGAGCTTTTCAAAAACCACCAGGCCTTGCAGGTCTCTTCCCATGAGGTTTGGATGAAGGCTTTTTGAATGGATTACTGGGCTCACCAGGGATGTAGCGAGATAACGCAAAGACAACTCTTCCTCGTTTGTATCTTGAGCCAGAGTCATAGGAGTAGACCGGATCCAGCTGTGATACATCACTCAAGACGGGCTGGTCCAGCTCATCCTTTTGACCATAACCAGTAGAAGCATGCCACTGTCCACCTGAATAAGGTGGTGCAAAAGCAGCACCATACCAATCAACATAACCTGGTGAACCAGCTTCATAACCAGGTCCCCAATAAGGAAGGGTGTCCAAACTAGGACCCTGAAACTCATTTCCTTCAGGTGTATTTTGGCTTGCATCACTAGAACTTAGTGCTTCAGGCAACTGAGAAGGATCATAGTAGTCTTGGGTCCAATAGCCCCATTCTGGCATGTAAACACCTTGAGGTGCAGCATACACATCTATAAACAGACACAATAATTGATAGAAAAAGACCATAGTAGTATTTTAAAATCTTAAAATACTGGAAAATTTACCAGTCTGTAAAAGACTACAGATTATGCTTCCAATCAGTAGACATGAAATCCACATCCTGATAAAAAAAAAAAGATAAATTAGCACCATGCCAAACACCTGACAAACATAGCCAACTTAATATACAAAATTACATGACTCACTTAATGCTGGTGTTAATGGAGATGGGATGATTTCAGAACATCTACAAAAGGTTCATCATCAGTATAACCATATAACTCCAAAGTTAAATTTATAAAGGACCACCAAAGCCTCCACTTACCTGCTAGGAGCACAAAAGTGACTTGCACAAAAGCCTTGTCTGCAATACAACTGATGATGCGAGAGCCCATTTAAAACCATACCAATTGATCATTAACAGAAAACAGCTGATGGCAATTATGGAAGCCCATTCTCACCAGTTAGGGAGGAGAAAAATATGGAACATTGATATAAATGTAAATCTTTCGTTTGAGAAGTTTGAGATGCAAAAGTTTTATGGAAAAAAACGCTTTCTCTGCATTTATGTGTGAAGGATATAGGACGTAAACGTTGTTGCGTACTATATCGGCCCACTTTTACATTAAATTATTACAGACACTGTTTTTTCCTATAGTTCCTCAACGTCTCACAACAAACCAATCAAATGTCCAGTACGTTTGTTGACAATATAGCCAGCCAACCAATGAAGACGAAATAAAGCTCCCCCACGCCTATGCTTGCTCACACAGTGTCGCGTCGCTTCCAGTCCAGTTTGACAGCTAGTAAACTTTCCCGGGTTCGTGCACTCAGGACCGATTTAGAACTTTAGTATTCACCGATTTTTTTCTACTATCTTTTCCACTGGAGTTTTTTTCTCTAATGATGGAATGAGACAGAATCATGGTGGTCAATTCGGTGCACTGGTTTCGCAAATGTCTTCGTTTACACGACAATCCAGCGTTGCAGGAGGCCCTCAATGGAGCTAATTCGGTTCGGTGTGTTTATATACTGGACCCGTGGTTTGCTGGCGCCGCCAACGTGGGAATCAATCGATGGAGGTTTGATATTTTCAAGTTGTCTATACAAACTAAAGCTGGTGTAAAGTGGAAAGATGGAATTGGAATGATTGGCTACGTGTTGGTGTAAATATGCGACGTCTGGAGTTTAGGCTCGGGCCTCCCCCTTACGTCAGTCAGCTAATGCTATCTTAGAATAGAGTGCCAACTTTAGGTCATTTCATGCTATGTTCGTCGACGCTGCATTGAACGCTTTGAAGAGAAGCCTTCATCAATTTATTTTCATGGAATTCTTTCTCAAATCAAGAAAATAATCATCCCTTCAGAGAATTTTAATCGTGCGTCGTACATGATAGATCGGCAGGTCTCACTGTCACTCGACTTGTTTTGGTGCGCTTCGGCCGAATAAAGCAATATTCGTGGGTTGGGTTTGGTTGGGTTATTTAGAGGCAATTTTGCGGGCCGGCTTTACGTAAATAATTCACGTGCAGCTCTTGTTAAAATGTACTTTTACTGATGTAATATTAGATTTATGTAATGGACTCCCAATGACGCGTTTAGCACCCGTTAGCCCGTGTTACCTAACCGAAAGTAAAGTGCAATATTTATGACTCCTCTTAAAATATAAATGCATACATTGTAAAATTATGTAAATTGCGCTTTCTTCACACATTAAGGACGGCAATCATTTTCGTTTCTAATGACACGTAATTAAAAACAATGTTTTATTTTTGCACATTTTAACTGATCTCTCACAATAGTGACCTAAAAAATTAACCATCTTAATTGTTATTATTGATTACTTAAGGGGGTTAACAATGACACCTGATGTTTAAATATCTTGTGAAGGATGAAGGTTTAGATAAAATGTGGTGAGATTAGTATTTCCCACCTTTGCTGCTGTCGGTTTGGCAATTTTAATGATATCTCTAATGAATATTTTATGACAATGTGTTACATTGCCATAGCACCTTACATTACATGATTTGGGGAATGTGTCTTAGAGCTTCTAATTCCTGTCTAATCACTTTTGTGCGAAAGGTTTCTGCTAGAGGCGCTAAAGGACTTGGACTGCAGTCTGAAAAAACTTAACTCCAGATTGTTTGTCGTCAGAGGGCAGCCTGCAGAGGTTTTCCCAAGACTTTTTAAGGTGTGTTCTGAACTCATGTTAATAATATGCTATTCTTAGTCAAATATAGCGTGCTATACTGTTTTCCTTTTAATTGTTTTCATTACTGTAATACCTTGAGATCCGAGCTTAATGCGTTCTGGGACCGAGTTCGTATGTCAATTTATTTGTATCTCAAATCAATTTTTTCCCCATAAGAATGAACCAAATACAAAGCATAAAACTTTTCTTTCTACTATTCGCTATGGTTTTTATGTGCTTTTTAAACACATTAATTCATTCATTTATTTTCTGAACAGCTTAACCTCACAAGGGGCGTGGAGGGTGGTGGGTTCTGCTTCCAATCCCAGCTAACTATGAGCAGTGGGGGACACCCTGAATCGGTGGCCAGCCTGTCGTACGGCACAAGGAGACGGACAACCTTTCACACGCAAACTCATACTTCAATCATTCATTCATCTTCCATACCACCCTTCCTCGAACGGGTTGCTGGAGCATAATGCAACTGTCTTCGGGCGAAAGGCAGACTACACCCTAGACTTGTCGCCAGTCAGTAGTAGGGCACACAGAGAGACAGACAACCAATCACACTGCCGTTGAGTGGGAATCGAACCGGGTGGAAGAACCACTGGCCCATCGAGTTAACGAAGTGACTACCGGGCCGCCTTTAAACGCATTTGATGAAGGAAAAATTATGTCTCTTTACAGGAATGGAAAATGACAAGGCTAACCTTTGAGTATGACCCAGAGCCATATGGGAAGGAAAGGGACAGCGCCATCATCAAGATGGCCCAAGAACTTGGAGTGGAAACTATCGTCAGAAATTCCCATACCCTCTACAACTTGGACAGGTTGGGGACACATGCAAGCATGCACATTAAATGAGTACTTGGCGATAAAACAATAATGGTAATTATCGTCAAATAATAGTTGTCAACAATAATATTTAAACTTTAGATAAAGTCAATATATAAACACATTTCACCACCCGAACACCACATAGAACGGGGGCCCGTATGCATCGTGAATGCTAGTTGCAGACCAATGTTCAGTAGACAAAGAAGATGGTGAGGAAAAGAAAATCATTTAGCATGGTTAGCGCATACAGAACATGAGAGGGAAAGGACCATAATGTGGCCAAAATAAGCGATTATGAGATTCAGGACTACACTGAGTCCACCCAGTAAAATATTCAAGTCTCCCTGTTGTGTACTTTATCTGTACTTATGAATGCATGTGAGAGATCACACGTTTGACTGAACCTCTCCAGTGCCCCATATCATATCATATACAAAGACACGGAAGGGATTTATTTCTTCACAGTGTAAAGAGGAAGTTGTCTTATTTGTTTTGGACAACCTAACAACAAAAACACTTTAAAATCATATTTTACCCTTTTTTAACAGTAATGTAATTATTTTCACCTTTGAATGAGGAAATTAATTTATTTACTTATTGAACGATTTTTGAAAGACAAAAGATCTGATAGTTATTGTGATAATTATCCATAACAAAAACAATTTTTAAAATCATATTTTGAACTTTTTTTAAGGTAATGTAATTATTTTCACATTTGAATGAGCAAATTTATTTACTTACTTTACAGATATTTGAAGTTTCAAATTTCGACTTTGTGTAAAGTTCAGGTAGAGGTGTTCACTCTGTACGGCAGAATATATGAACTGTCCTGTGAAAATGTTCGTTGGTTGAATAAGTTATGATATTCCAGTGACTGTTTTTCTTTCTGCACCAGCATCATTGCTAGTAGAATTAGTTCTCTGGATCCTGACATTTCTCCAGTGCAATCAGACATTTGAGACTGGAGACATGCGTTATTTAATATTAAACTTTATTTTTGTTTTATCACAAAACAATCATGGATCATGAGTAGTGCATTACCAAACAAGTTGATGTAGGGCTATATAACCTATTGACATTGGATAGTAGCATTTGGAGTATTCTCTTCTTAAAGACTTGGAAGTTGCAGTGACTACTGTATAAACTAACTAGTAGATGATGGATTTGTGTTTTATGCTTGGTTGAAATCCTATATTTATTTGAATTTGAACTATTAAAATTAACCATATTTCTGTATTACCATCGACACTTAGTGGTTTTCTTATCGATGCCTTTACTATATGTTTCTCCCAGCTGGTTTGTGGTAACAATCATTAGTTTCAATGTTTTTACCACATAACGGTTTAGACTAAATTCCAACTATGTGCATTTGAATCAGAATATACGTGACCCATCACAGCAAAATGAGTTACATTGGCACGTTTTCCCCCAAATTGGGGGTCGAGGGATCATGAAATGGAGCTTATTCTTAGTTACGACATTCCATTTCTGAGTAACTGAAACTTGAAGTTAAGTGGCCTGGATGGTTGAAGGGATCCTAATCCTGTGCAAATGTGCCACTATGTCTATAAATTTGTAAAGTAAAAGTGTAACGTGGAAATTTTGATTAGCAATCTCAGTGTTTTCGGGTGCAAATTATGACAGTCTTTTGGACCTTCAGCCTGATTTCTGTAGGCTACATAGTCAACTGGAAAAGCCTCTCCATGGCTGGCTGGAATCATTTTGAAGGTCCTTGGGCTACCGGGTCATGAGAAAAAGCCCCAAATATGCTCTGTTTGGCGGTCTGTAGGCCCTTAGAAGCACAGCGCTTACAAAAAAAAAAATAACCTGAGTTTGTTTTAAATACAATAGTACCTTGACATACGAGTTCCCCGACATACGAGCAATTTTAGATACGAGTAAAATTCCGAGCAAATATTTACCTTGAGATACGAGACAAATTTTAATAAATGATCATAGAGCCAGGTGGAAGATGCAAGAGGCTGCTTATGAGAACAGCATGGGCGCTGTCTTTCTCGCCGCAACTCCCCTTGCGTAATGTCTTTACGAGCGTTGCATTTTAACGTGTTTTCCCCTCTTCTGTACTCCCTGTACACCTACGACTGTGCACCCACCCACCAGTCTAACGCCATCATCAAATTCGCTGACGACACCACTGTGGTCGGACTCATCTCAGGAGGGGATGAGTCGGCTTACAGAGATGAGGTCAACAATTTGTCTTCGTGGTGCTCGGTGAACAATCTCACACTGAACACCACGAAAACCAAAGAAATAATCTTGGACTTTCGCAAACACGGCACAGATCTGGCCCCACTCCTCATAAATGGAGTGTGATGACAAGTAGGCTTTTTTTGTGTTGTGGTAATGACGACATGGCCTATGTCCGATTATTATTATTATATTATTATTATTATTATTATTATAGTCAGTACAGGATAAAGGGAATAACCATGGGTCCAAAGTAAGCAGGTGGAATGAAGAATTGTGCAAAGAAAAGGTGTATGATAAAGTACCTGTAAGAAGTCAATTTCATGGTACTACGATGTAGCGGGTCACCCCACTCTCACAATGCTGAGAACAGATTAAAGAGTGTTGAAGGGGAACCAAATGGCCCTCATGCCATTTCTCTAATAATGATTGTTCTTCTACATGTAGAGTATACTCAGCATCTGAACTCATTTTCTGAACCACTTTATTCTCACTAGGGTTGCAGGGGGTGACTTCAGGCCAGAGGCGGGGAACACCCTGAATTGGTAGCCAGCCAATCACAGGGCACAAGGAGACAAACAATCATTCACGCTCACACCCATACCTAGGGGCAATTTAGAGTATCCAATCAGCCTACCATGCATGTCTTTGGAATGTGGGAAGAAACCGGAGTAGACGGAGAAAACCCACGCAGGCCCGGGCAGAACATTCAAAGTCCACAGAGGTGGACCGACCTGGATTTTAACCCAAGTGCCCCACTGTGAGGCCGAGGCGCTAACCACTCAGCCGCCGAGCCGCCATACTCAGCATCATTACATAATGATTTAGAATACAACGTGAATAGCACTAAGACTGAAGGGAGCTTATTGCGCGTGCATGCATTCGTGCGTGCGTGTGTGACGAGTCGAGGGTGGTATTAGGTAGAGTGCTTGTGGCTATGTGCTTACTGCACTCAGTCAGAGTAGTCACACCCTGATGACCAATAGGAAACCATGACTGTTGCAAATCCACCAGACCTGGATGCAGTATTGGCAGATATACAGAGGTTGTGTAAGATACAAAATAAAAATACACAGCTTTGTCACTGGCTAGAGGAAAATAAGAAAAAGCTGAAAAACAAATCACAGCGTTTTTTTTAATTTAATGTTTTCTTTTATAGCAACCACCAGGTTTGACATTTGGGGGAAAAAAATCTAATTAGTTGGTGTCGTGGTCAAGACTAAATTTTCTCAGTTAGACATCATAAGCATTAATTCTCTCATTCATTTTACGTACCGCTTATCCTCAGAAAGGGTTGCTGGGGGTTCTGCTGCCTATCACAGAAAACTATGGGCACCAGGCAGGGTACACTCTGAATTGGTCGCCACCCAACCACAGGGGAGACAATAAGCATTCATTCTCTAAATTTAAAATATTTGTTACCAGAAGTCTCAACTGACCCTAGATTTTGAGACATAATTATAATACAATTTTCTTCTTTCTTCTGAACATTGACAGAGCCAAAACACTATCAACTTACTTTTTTATGATCATTATTTTATGCATTTTGCTAATATTCAGTCAACACAGCAAGCCTGTAATTACAATATGTAGCCCTTTACATGCACAGTAAATTATACACATTAAACTCAACACAAAATGCTTCTTATAACAAAACAGGAGCCAAAGCAGATCAACTTTCTTATGCTTTCTTATATACACAAACATGCATTTTACACTTTTTTTTTACCCTTCTATCACGTACCTGCATATATTTTAGAAAATCATTACGTGAAATGAGGAAGATGCTGCTCCTCTGAAGTTTCATAAAGTTATTGTGTATATAAACAAGGTTTTCATGTAAATGTTTGGCAGATTTTGTTTTCATCGTATGTTTATTATATTCCTATCTTGCGAAGACTGCACTTCAGCTTTGACTGTAGGGCGTTTTACCTGTGACAAAGCTGCTAATGTGTAGCATTTTTTTCTCTTTTTTTCTATTGCTTGCAGGATAATAGAGATGAACAACAACAGCCCTCCACTGACCTTTAAGAGGTTTCAGACAATTGTGAGCAGACTTGAGTTGCCCAGGAGACCACTACCTCCCATCAACCAGAAGCAGATGGACAAATGTCACACTGAAATTTCAGACAATCATGAACAGCTTTACAGTATACCTTCACTGGAAGAATTAGGTAAACTAGTTTTTGTTTCACATTAAAGTTTATCTTCATTTGTTCCATCGAGATGTATGCATTAATATAACAATTTATTCGTGCGTCATCTGTGCCGCTTATCCTCAAGGGTTGCAGTTGAGCCGTAAACTATACCAGCTGACTATGGGCAGGAGTTCTAGCACAACCTGAACCAATTGCAGGCCACATATTGACAAATGAGCTTCCACAATCATAGTTTTTAGAGAGAATTCAGAGTGTCCAATCAGACTACCATGCATTTTTGGGGGGATGTGAAAGACAGCTTGGTAAAACATGCGAACGCCGCACAGAGGAGCAGCAGCATCAAATTGAAGCCCTGATCTCACAACCCGAGGTGGACATCCGACCTAGCTGTTCACTGCTAACAGCTCAGAAACTGCCTAATTAGATTAGAATTTTATTTCATCCTGTATTCAGGAAATTTCTTGGTTGCAGTAGCAAGACACACAATACATTGTAGACATATGTAAGAAACTGGAGCCACACACAGGAAGTCCACAAGGTTGGGACCTTCTGCAGACTGGGACTGAGGTTACCACTAAGTCGCTCAGTCGTCTGGATGTTTTAAAGACCATCTTCCTTGCCTCCCAATATTGGACAATATAAATTAGTGACCAACATCATCACACTTTTGTCACTGATAATGGATAATAAGATAATGGATTTTTTTCCCTGTAAATCAATTCTTGCTTAAAAGGTCTTTGTAAAACCTAATGTTGGCATCAACATCTTTAGGCTTCAGGACTGGAGGTTTACCTCCAGCGGTGTGGCATGGAGGAGAATCTGAAGCATTGGACAGACTAAACAAACATCTGGACAAAAAGGTACACAACATGAATGGATTTACACATCATATTGACTCCCTGTTAAATAATTTTTTTGACTTTACTTGTCACTTTTTTTTTACTGGAGTAAGACACGATTAGAAATCATTTTCAAGTTTTTAACCTTTATGGTTTAAGGCTGTTTTTTTTAATGCATTTCTCTGTGTATAGGTGTGGGTGGCAAACCTAGAGCGTCCTCGGGGGAACATGTGCTCTCTGTATGCCAGTCCAACCGGGCTAAGTCCTTATTTGCGCTTTGGTTGCCTGTCCTGTAGGGTACTCTACTACAACCTCAGAGAGTTATACATGAAGGTAACAGCTATTTGGTATTGGTATTCTGTTGCCCTGAAATTGTTGTCTGAAAACTCTGCCTTGTGTTTGCCATTAGCTCCGAAAGCGTTGCAGTCCTCCTTTGTCCCTTTTTGGACACTTGTTATGGAGAGAGTTCTTCTACACGGCTGCCACCAACAATCCGAACTTTGACCGTATGGATGGAAACCCAATTTGTGTTCAGGTGGGCAGAGATCAAACCTAACTAAGAGCCACCCGTTTATGTTAACTGACTATCAGCCATAATCCTCTCCCAGAAGAAGCTCCATGTATTAAATATTAGTGCAGTATAAGGGTCAAAAAACTATAATGTACATTTGTCTCCAGATTCCATGGGATCAAAATCCAGAAGCATTAGCCAAATGGGCTGAGGGCCGGACTGGATACCCCTGGATTGATGCAATCATGACTCAGCTCAGGAAGGAGGGCTGGATTCATCACTTGGCTCGGCATGCTGTAGCTTGTTTCCTTACCAGAGGTGACCTGTGGATAAGCTGGGAGAGTGGTATGAAGGTAAGATACAGTGTGAAACTTCTGCCAGAAAAATATTGCCAACCCTAACTTTTCCAAAGTTTTGAAATCCAACAGATAACACAATGATTTAAAAATGGGGAAGAAAAGATTGGGGTATACAATCTAAATGGACCTTCAAAGCAAATATTCAGATTAATGCTCAATCCACAATAATACTTATCATAATAATACTTTGTGCATTATCGCCTATAGTGAGGCTTATGTGTAGAGCAGATGCTTGTCAGCAACTTCATTGGGGTATTCTAAATACAATTATAGGGCAAGTGTTACAGAGTGAGAGTATGTTCTTTCAGGTGTTCGAGGAGCTGCTGTTGGATGCAGACTGGAGTGTAAATGCTGGGAGCTGGATGTGGCTGTCTTGTAGTGCCTTCTTCCAGCAGTTCTTCCACTGCTATTGTCCTGTTGGTTTTGGAAGAAGAACTGACCCTACAGGAGACTACATCAGGTAAGCTAAGTACAGTAAACCTTTGCATTTGACATAATAAAATTAACTAGTATCTGTCCATGAGGCTTTATTCAGAGGTTACTGTATCAATTGTAGATCGTCTAACGTCAGAACAAACGTATATATTTTTTCAAGAAATTCTCTCAAAATTTCTAAAATTATGATACTAATCAACAACATATTATTTTTCCACTACACAATGTTGTCATTGCCTCTGGAATAAACCCAACCGTAATGAAAGGAAGAATTGCTTTATATCTTTGGGAAAAGCAACTGCTACAGAAATGGTATAAAATTGGTTTAAAGAAATACTAAAATGATGAGTTACTAAAATCAACACAGTAACTATGCATTATACATTTTGTAGGGGATATGTGACCACCGCTGAGAAATTATCAGCGTTTTTCAGATGCCAGTCATGTTATCTAATTCACAGACATCAGCTGCATAGATTGTTTGTTACCATAATGCTGATACAAAGGAACGGTATTAAGATCACTGCCAGTCTTGTTTGGTGTTAGTTCTAAGGAACTATGTTAACTTAGTTTCAGGAACTTTATGTGCTTGCTACCATTTTGTGGCATCTATACAGTGGGGCAAATAAATATTTGGTTTGCCACCAATTGTTAAAGTTGTCCCTCTTAAAATATGAAACATGCCCAGAATATACATCATAGTTGTACCTCAACTATGTACAAGAGATGAAATAAGAAAAAAAAGGAAGAAATCCCATTATGATTTTTTTATGGACTATATCTACTGCTGTACTGTATCACTTTAGTCATTGATCCTTGTTCTTTTAAATTTAACATTTGTAATCACTGAAATATTTTTTTTCATAAAACTACTCAGTTAGTCATCACTTAAGTGTAAATCTATACTATGTTGTGGTAAAAGACTGATCTTCTTCGTAGGCGTTACATTCCAATCTTAAAGGACTACCCAAATCGCTACATCTACGAGCCCTGGAATGCTCCAGAGTCGGTGCAGAAGGCAGCAAACTGTGTTTTGGGAGTTGATTATCCAAAACCAATGCTCAACCATGCAGAGAGCAGTCGGCTCAACATTGAGAGGATGAAACAAGTTTACCAGCAACTCTCGCATTACAGAGGACTCAGTAAGTCTGTCTTAATTTCTGTATTTTTTGAAATAGTCCTACAGTTTCACTCCCAAGTTAGAAGTGTTACAACAACCTCTTCGGAGAGGCCACCACAGGCTGGAGTTTTCTCTGTATTTTAAGGCCATTTCCAGTCGCCGTTTTCACTTTGAAGGAGCATTATTTACGACTGGTGGCCAAAAGATGGTACTGCAGCCAGGATCAAAATACTGAAGAGCACAGCATCCCTTCAACTTGGGTTGCCAGACAAGATCATGCTTCGTTATCATACCAATTTGGCATCTTATTCAGAAAAGCAAACTACACATTAAAGTTAGCAATGATCATGTGAACAATAGACCATAGCAAAGCAACCAACAGCCTACAGTCGTACCTGTTGCGTCCATGGGAGACGTCCAGGCGAGGTACGAGGAATTAGGACCCAATCGCGGGGAAGCAGGCGAGGATGAGGGAGATAGTGCTCATAACCAAAACTTTAATAACTCAGGCGGGATCTTACAAAATAACAACGACTTGGGAAGCGAAACACAAAACCAAACCGGACTAGGGGAAACACGGGGAATCGAGGAACGAGGTAACGTGGATGCATGACAAAGGAATTTAGGCAGACAATCCCACATTGACATTATAATCAGTGGGGTTTAAATGGACACATGAACTAATTTTGCATCAAGCGCAGGTGTGCGAACCCAATGGCATGGCAGGAGGGACAGACAAGAGTAGGGTAAAGGCAAAGGGAAAAACAATAACGGGCTACTCCTAACAGTACCTCTAGTTACAAAATTAATTGGCTCCAGAACTTATTTCCTAAGTAAAGCAGTACTTTATATGTAAATTCTCTAATCCGTTCCACGGTCCTCACACAACTACCAACTAAACCCTTTAAAATTGGTCAGTGTCCCAATTTTGTATGAAAGATGTGAGAAACACACAAAAATTAGAGAAAATTATCTCGTCTCCTCTCATTTTGACTTCAGGCCAGAGGGAGGGACACCTGAGAGAAAATTCTAAGAAAATGATGTATTAATGTCTTAAAATGAATTACAAGCATACAAAATCTATCTGTGTTGAAGCATATGCGCACATGCATTTCCCTATGAACCGACGGCGTCAGAAAGCCGTCTGCTTTGTAGTACATGTTAGACTTTTGTGTGTGTGGGTGGGTGTGAAAAGTTGTGCCTCTCTCTCCCTCTGTCCCTCTCTCGCTCCCCTCCGCAAGATCATTTTAGTAGTGTTAAACATCATAATCACAAGTTATTTGTTACTCTGTTAATACGCGCTAAGCTCGTATCTCAGCTCACTGTATTATAATTTCATCATATTTACATTTTGTGTGTTTCAGGTCTACTTGCGTCAGTACCAACAATTCAGGAGGAGGCAGAGCCACTGATGACCGATGAGTCACAGAACAGCAGCGGGCCTGGTGAGAGGGCACACAACATATCTCCCATTTTTAGTTAGATTGACAGCAATGACATGAAAAAAAATGTTGTTAATAAAAATGTTAATGTCTTTTTTTTTTCTATCCAAGACTCCCCTTCCATCATTAATGAAGAAGTCACTGGCTGCTCTACAGCCCCTGATTCATCCACAGTCTGCACATCTTCCAACCCTCTTTTACACCGAGAACTGGAGGGGGATACAATGAGTTGCTTAACCCACACACCAACCATCTCTTCAGATTCACACACGCATGCTCCTGTAGCCATAACATCAACATGTGCAGACCAGTCACCAGGTGTAGCTTCTCTTCCTTCACTGGTCTCAACACCGGCCCAAAACCCATCATCAAGGTCAAAGATGTGCACGCCTTCCACAATATGTCCCACAGCCCAAACCCAGACATCTTGTTTGGGACCAAGAAGAAAAAGCTTTACCCGCAAGGTGCGCCGTGGCCAAAGGCAACGAGGGCGACACAGCTGCCATGTAGTACCCAGAGAGGGAGATAGGAGAGGGGATGAGGAAGAGATTGAGCCAGGAGGTGGGAATGAAAAGATGGATGAAGGTATAGAGATGGAGGAAGAGAGCATGGAGGAGGAATCTTATACAGGAAATCCACAGTAATACACAGTAAAACCATTTGTTTTTACAAGCTTGTTGAAATCTTATGGAGATGCTGCTCTAAGTAGTATTTTTATGTTGTCGCTTGAACACATCACTTCATCTGCCAATATCTCAGAGTGGCTCAAATGGTCCAAAAATATCCAAATTTCCCCAATTTTCATTGCTTGTCTTGAGGGAGAATTAACATCTGATAGCGTTACTGGAAAACTGGACAAATAACCTGCAATAACAGCGTTTCTGGTTCTGAACAAAGTATACATTCACAGACGACAATTTTAGAGGTATAACTGCACAATCTAAATAGATTCCGAAGGAATGGTGATGCTCCAAATCCTCCCTTTTTAACTCATTAGCTGCCATTTACAGTACTATACGTCGAATCCATTTTGACTGAGAAAAAATTAGCCCTCCCAATGAAAATGGATTTCACGTCCAGCACTGTCAATGACACTGAAATAAATGAACATTCACAGTTATTCAGTTTAAATAAACTGGATATCCATCGCTGTCAATGACTGGTAATTAGTTTGATATGACATCTTAAAGAAATGTTAGTTTTGATTGACCACCTAACTCAAGAATGGTACTCACTGTAAGTTCAATATTTGACAAAAGGTGAGTTACTTATGTAATTGGGCCCATTTCCCTACATCCTAAACTTAAACCCTTTAACAATTATTTGATGGCTTAAGATGGTCTTTTAATATTTACCTTTTATCTATTTTTAATCTTGTCAATTAAAAAAGTGAATTTGGGCCGAGCTTTAGAAGTAGTACCTCTACTTAAGAATGCCTCTAGGTTGCGATTTTTTTATATGCAAATGAGTGACTCGAGATACGAAAAAGATCCAAGTCACGAAATCCCCCAAAAAGTAAATGCATTTCCTTATCCGTTATTTTATTTTTAATTCCCCTTATTAAGCGATTAAAAACTACAAATGCAACCTGGCACATATTTACACACACACACACACACAGGGCACGTAAAAGTCTCAAATGTACTACAACGTGGACGGCTTTCGGCCCCGGTAGAACGAGCTCTTGCCGCCATCTGGCGGACAAAGGCGGGTATCACATATATAACAGCCGCAGAGGGAGATATATCAGTGCCGCGGGGCACATTTTCATATGCTTTATTTATTTTAAGACGTTAATAAATCATTTCCTTATAATTTTCTCATTTTTGTGTGTTTCCTCACATCTTTCATGCAAAATTGGGACACCTTGACCAATTTTAAAGGGTTTAGTTGGTAGTTGTGGGAGGATCGTGGAATGAATTAGAGAATTTACGTATAAAGTACACCTACTTACGAACTTTTCAAGTTACGAAAAAGTCTTAGAACCAATTAATTTTGTAAGTAGAGGTACGACTATATTCATCAATTAATTTTGAGGAGTGCTTTTCTGTTTTGGATTCTGGGGTGCAAGCCTGTTCAAGCAAAGTTTGGGGCTGAACCATACATTTGATCTAGTCACCTTTCAGTTGCAGGGCACATGGATTGACAATCATTCAGAACTGCATCAATGATGCTGTTATCATGCGAACTTTTTCCATTATACCAGCGTAAATGGCAGTTACAATAAAATAAGGTTTTGGCATTGATTTGAAAAAAATACATTGGCCATCTCAAGCGTTTTTACTAAAACAATTCATATATTCTCTCGATAGATTGTGCAGGTGTCTTAAAGCATTTTGCACGAATATCTCAAATAAGGGGAACTGTCATCGCAAATTTAGTTATGTGCTGACTTTAAATTATGATTCAGTACAGGCCATTTGAACGCCGCATTGCAATTGGGGATATGAGCCTTGTTAAGAAATAGAACCTTAAATAGCGTTTATTTGTTGCACCTCACTCCTTTGTCCTGCTTCTACAAACAACTCAGTTGATACCAAACACCTCACTATCACCGGAATTGTCTGTGAAATTGTGCCCCAAACGGATGACAATTGTTTAACTGGCAAGAAGGAGTGTATTTTTCCCACAATTATATTTTATACTGAAAAGTATTCAGGCTTGCAAACTTAATGTGTTCAATAGCCTGGCAAAAAGTTGCATTTGAGGCATGGTATAGAAATATATTAAACCTCATTATATTTTAGTTCTTTCAATGTACAGCTGTGTAGCACACATTTATATTATGTTTGAGTATACAGGCAATGTTTGACAACGGTTTTCTGGCTGGTGTCACTTGAAATATATTTCAAAATTAAACTACGACTTTTCCACTGGATGAACTGAAAATGCAAAATATTTTTCTCTTGAAATTATACAGTTGTTATAAGTTGTAACCTTTAATCAGTAATCTACAATCTATTTTGAGTAAAACATTGAAATTTGGCACTTGCATGTATTTGCATTCAGATACTATTCCTAATCTTTTTCATGTCCTAACTTTTTAGGGGTTGAAGTAGATATCTAAAGTGACATCAGTCCGAGCACGTTCCAAACACCCCGTAAATGAAGTCCCAGAATAATGAAATGCTATCCAGTTTTGATATCTGCCATACATTTTTCCCCCCTGGCAATTGATAATGCTGCTTGTGTTTAATGAATGTAGAGAAAAGCCATTGGTGTTCTCCCCTAAATATTGTATTCATCAGAGTTTGTACATAAAATATTTAATCCTATACACTGGCTCTTTTGTCTTCATTTTTAGTCACATCAAAATTGGCATTGTTATTGCGCTGCCGTGTTTTTTTATAGACTGCACATTAACAAAAATGTACTTAACTGTAGTAGTTTGTGTACAGTATTTTTACATTTATCAACCAGTAAAAAGGTTTGTACTTTGCATTTTAATATCCATAACTGTTAAATGTAATCTAACGGAAAAATAAGTTTAAAATAAGGCCCCAGACAACATAGCTCCAGGGATGACTGGGACACAAAAACCCCATTACCACGATAAGGTAATGAGTCTATTTGTAATGATTTATATTTTTAAGTAGTTATAAAGAAAATGTTCTAAGTAAGCACAAAAGCCAAGTTTATTTTCATCTCATTTTCTGAACTGCTTTATCCTCAGGGGTGATGGAGCCTATCCCAGCTGACTCTGGGCCAGAGGCGGGGGACACCCTGAATTGGTGGCCAGCCGATCGCAGGGCACAAGAAGACAGACAACCATGCACCCTCACATCCATACGTAGGGGGAATTTAGAGTGTCCAATTAGCCTACCGTGCATGTTTTTGGAATGTGGGAGGAAACCGGAGTACCTGGAGGAAACCCACGCACGCCAGGGGAGAACATCCAAACTCACACAGGTTGACGTGACCTGGATTTCAACCCAGGACCCCAGAGCTCTGAGTCCGACGCACTAACCAACTCCCCCACCACTGGCCCGGAGTCAGCTGGGATGGGCTCCAGCACCCCCCGCGACCCTAATGAGGATAAAGAGGTTCAGAAAACGAGATGAAGTAAACAGGTAGTCCTGTTTAACACACTGCCATTTGCGTGAATGTTACTTTCTTCGCTTATTCATTATTTCACGCGTGTGACTTTTTTTTGTAGTGTGGACCACTTTCTGTTGACATTCTGCATTTATTAATGCTCATAATCGCCATGCGAACAGTGGTAGCGTTTACAACCCATTTTCTCCTAGGGTTCCTGAATGCATTCCTCTAAAAATGCGACGATGTGACGTGACGTATAATTTCAGCGACCTTAACGTGGCTTCGGCAATCGGATAAATGTTTTTTTTCCTCAAAGATACGCTGCAAATTATGGGCTCATTTTCATTTTAATTAAATATATGACATAAACATGACTGCGGCAATAATCTCAGCTTTGAGTGTGCTCACAAAACCTCTTGGCGGTGAGTATTAACAATTTATACGCGTTTTGAAATTCGTACGGACCTAGAAGACCACTGTACCAATATGACGTGTTGTCGAAATTTAACTTTTTATTTTTACAGTCCTCAATCGTTTTACTGTATTTTCACCTGCATATATTTATGTACAGGGGCGGCCCGGTGCGAGTGGTTAGCCCGTTGGCCTCACAGCTCTGGGGTCCTGGGTTCAAATCCAGGTCATGTCCATATGTGTGGAGTTTGCATGTTCTCCCCGGTCCTCCGGTTTCCTCCCACGTTCCCAAAACATGCATGGTAGGCTTATTGGACACTCTAAATTGCCCCTAGGTATGGATGAGAGTGTGTATGCTTGTCCGTCTCCTTGTGCCCTGCGATCGGCTGGCCACCGATTCAGGGTGTCCCCCGCCTCTGGCCCGGAATCATCTGGGATAGGCTCCAGCACCACGTGCGACCCTAATGAGGATAAAGCTGTTCAGAAAATAAGATGAGATTAGATTAATACTCTCCTTTTTGTCTACAGAGGGATCTGGACGTAATGCTGAAACTTCCAAGGAGCAGGCGCTTCTATCCGCCTTGAAGGCAAACAGAGATGTTCTCCTGGAGCGGCTGCACAATGACAGCAATCTGCTGAGCGCTTGGAAACTGAGGGAGGAACTAGTGATTGATGCATACTGGTTTTTAAACAATACAGAGGATGTGATGTGGAGCTTTCTCCAGGAGTGTCTCATTCTGCTGCTCAGTTTAGCACGACACCTTTCTGATGAACTTGAGCGTTTCAAGCAGACACCTGCCCCCGCTGCCAAACTTCACACCCCTGAAATGGCTCCGCCATTGCCCCCAGATGTCCTCAGTTTCGCACAGCAGAAAACAGTTGGTGCTGCTCTTCAGTTTGTGGTTTCTCTCGGGCTCTGTCCGTACTTAGCTCCAGGAGTGGGTGTGCCATTGGGTTGCAGGTCTGCATTTGGCGCAATGGTGGAAAAAATGGTATGTGGTCAACAAGCTGTTGGGGAACCACACAAGCTTCTGACAACGACAACTGTGTTGTTGCAATTGGCTGAACTGTCATCTCTTGCCACATTGCTGTTTTCCCGGCACCTGGGAGACGTGATTGCAGCGCTCAGTCAGCTTGGCTATCAGCCCCAGAAGTCAAAGACGAGCGGCACAAAGCATGTTCAGGTAGCGTATGTCCTCTCTTTTGAATGAGCACTATTTGCAAGCAATGGGGAATACAGCTTTTTTCATTAGAGCTCATTGGTCTGTACAAATGTTGTGTCTGGTGGACATATGTTGTTTAATTATGATTTTGTCCATTGCTTTTGTCAAAATACTGGTGCAATGTGAGAATTTTTTTTTTTAATAGGACCTCAGTGAAGAGGAACGTAAAAACTGTCGGGAGGCTCTCCAAAGTCTTCTGGTAAAGGTGTATCAGCCAGTGGTTATCAAGGAACTCCTTATTTTACAAGGTGGAGCCAAACAGGTATGTTTTTATGAGATAGACCCAAATCACAGAACACCAGCCTAACACCGATATTTTTCGGATTATAAGGCATACTTAAAACGCTATATGTTTGTAAACAAAATGGACTTCTATTTCATGACAGAATCATTTTGTGGTAATGGACCAAAATTTCTGCCCAGGCATATAGTTTAAAGGCAAAGTTACCAAATACTACACTGATAAATTGTATGTTAAGGTTTGACTTTGTAGAGAGTAATGAAAAGTACAGTGGTACCTCGTCACACGACCGCTCGTCATACAATATTCTCGTCTTACGACGGAAATTTCGATCGAATAATTCGCCCGTCATGCGATCAAAATTTCGTGATGTGACCAAGCCAGGTGGCCATGGCACTGTCTTTTTTGCATATCTTTCGTGTATAACAATATTTACGAGCACCGAATGAGTTATTCAAACCAGGAAACGCACAACGCGCATGCGCGGGGAAAAGAGGGCTTTCTGGGTAATGAAGTATACTCGTGCACACAACGCCGACAGGCAATGGCACTCTTTCTCAGAATAAAACTTTACCCACAATCAATACGTGGGTAAGCTCAGCTGCTGCATTTCCTGTTATTTTTATCTAATACGAGGAGTATTATATTACTTCTCGTTCGCTGCTCATAAGAACATCAGGGGCACTGGCTCGCAACTCCCCGCAATAGCATCCCCGGTAGCAACTCTATCATAGGCGCCGTTCAAAGCGGTTGCGACCACAGATGCTACAAGCTAAAAGGGAGCCGCGAGCCAGCGCCCCCGAAGCTCCCATGAGCAGCGGTGTATATTGCCACCCAGAGAAGTCTTGCGGAGTACGCAGCACCGGCATGGGCCCCCTGGCTGGCCCAAACTCACCTCAAATCCCTTGAAACCGCCCAACTGGAAGCAGCCCGCGCCATAACCCACCACCTCAGGTCTACCCCCACCGAAGCAGTCCTACATGAGGCACATCTCACACCCCTCTCATCCCGCCTCAAGTTACAAGCACTTCTTAAGGCGGATGCCTGGAACCAGCTGCCTCCTTCTGATCCCCGACACCGCCTCCTCCATGAAAACGTTAAAATGCGTTTGCAAAAGAAGCCAGACTGGCGATCATCGACCCTTCCCCGTCTTACCGCTCTCGAACTCCTTACCCCTTGCACATACTCTTCCCATCCCTGCCCACCCTGGCTATTACCCCCCCCCATCCAAACCGCCTTTACCGCAGTCTCTAAACACATGCCGACCATCACCCAAAGAGATAAGGCAGAAGAGCTCATCAGAAGCATGGGCAAACCGGACCTACAGATCTTCACAGATGGATCCACCAAAGAAGGCACTGCGGACGGTGGTGCAGGTTTTGTCGTCATTAAGGAGAGTGCAATCATCCACCAATGGCATGGTGCCACTGGCAGCCGCAGCAGCTCCTACCACTCTGAAAAAGTGGCACTGACCGAGGCACTCTCCTGGCTGAGGGAAACAGCAGACTGGCAGACATCAATTATCCTCAGTGACTGCAAATCGCTGGTCCAAGCCATGGGAAACCCCCATACGCAAGACCCCGCCATTCGGAGACTTCAGGGTGACATCGCCCTTTTCCCTCCGCCTAAGCGACTGCAGCTACTGTGGATCCCGGGCCACTGCAACATATGTGGTAACGACCTGGCTGATGCCCTAGCTAAACTTGGCTCGTTAGATGACCAAACCAATACCCCCCCGGACGCAGCCACAAGACGTGCCATCATCCAACGTGAAGATCGCTCCCCCCCCCTCTCCCACCCCCGCCTTCTGCAGACCTACACTACAAAAGTCACAGAGGAAGAACTTGCCCTATCGAAAGGAGACCGCACAGACCTGATTCGTTTCCGCAGTGGACACCACCCCCTGCTCCGCCGTTGGCTCCACCTTGTGGGGAAATCCGACTCGGATCGCTGCCGCCTGTGCGACGAGGAAACAGAGTCGTCTGAACACTTATGGCTCCGCTGTCCGGCCTTAATGACCGAACGCTACCATCGCGGCTTGGGCAACTCCCTGGATGAACTTATCCGTGTTCCAGTGGCAGCCCTAGCGCTGCTGAGGGTAATCCTCAGGCGCCTGAGGTGAAAAAGAAGAAGAAGAAGAAGATGAGCAGCGGAGCGATCGCTGATAAAAACTGCTGCTCGTTGGCAAGTGGTCGTGCGTTATCCGATTGTGAGGACATTTGTGTGCATCATTTTCGGAATATTTTGAAGGGAATAGTACAACAGCAAACAGCCCATCGATAGCGATCGTGAGGGTGGAGCGTTTGTTCCGTTTACGAGTGCGTTGTGTGGAGAGAAAAAAACCCGACCTCTATGGTCACAAGCTGTGGGTCGTGACCAAAAAACCACGATCCCGGCTCAAGCAGCTGAAATGAGTCGCCTCTGTTTCCTTGGACCCGCCGGGCATCTGATTCAGATGCGTCCTGGACGTCTCCCTGGTGAGCTGTCCTGGGAACACCTTGGGATCCTCCCCGAAGAGCTGGATGAAGTGGCTCGGGAGAGGGAAGTCTAGGTTTCCCCATTGAAGCTGCTGCCCCCGCAACCCAACCTTGGATAAGCGTTAGATGAAGATGAAAAGATGGGGGCTATTGTGATGTAATTAGAAAGAAAAGCAGAATCAACAAAATAAATACAAAACTGTGAGACCCAAATACAGTTAATAGAAATTGAATTGTTTTTTATTATATACAAGTATGTGATATAAATCTTCACCATGAAGTGCACAAATAAATAATCAATAAATAATGAATAAGTACCGTATTTTCTTGCATATAAGCTGCCCATGCGTATACACTGCTCCCTTAAAATCATTCAATTTTACAATTTCTCGCATATAAGCCGCCCCCTGATTCACAATTTCCACCTCCATATTCATGGTTATAATAGGGAGTACAAATGTGTTACTTTGAAGGGAAAATCTTAAGAAAAATCATCGCGCGTGGTATTTCTCAGATACTGTGTTAATCCAAAGGATCGTCTGCTGCATTGCATATTCCGAAAGGGTTTTGCCTGCACGTGGACGAATTCAAAAAGGAAGTCATTATCAGAGGGGGGACGTGGAAAACAATGTATTCATTCACATGGGGATTTCCGAAAAATAACATAGTCACAAAAAACAAATATGGATACATACAGAAAAAAAACTGTTTTATACTAATTCATCCAGTAATGGTTGTTTTCTTACTGCAAAACAGAAAAAAAAGTAATAATGTTAATTTGCCGACATCTACCGGTGAAAGCGTATAGCAGCGCTGTAAGTCTGAGTTACAAATACAGCTTATGTGCAAGAAATTACGGTAATAGTGAACTTTACTGCTTTCCCCCATTCCATTAAGTCTGTTCCAGAAGGCAGCTCCACTAGTTCTAAAAACAGAACAGCCCCTGGCTGGTTAAGGCGCCTGTGTGGTCAGTTGCTGTCTGAGCGTCTGGTGCAACCTAATGGGGTCCAGGCTGTGGTCAGAGCCATTCTGGAATGTGGAACAGGTAGGCGAGTGACACTTAACAGAGCCTGGCAATGGTAAACAAAAACGTCTTGCTTCAAGTCTGTGTTACTTCTAATGTCCTCTAGGTGGTGAGTCAGATTGGAAAAAATGTGACAGTATTGCTAGGATTCTCACAGCATGCCCCCAGCAGTCTGTATCAGCTGACACATACTATAAGCAAGTTTGTTCCCAGGTGAGCGTACACATACACACGTAATGCTTTGATTCTGGGACTAAAAGAAGCCATTATTTAGTCATCTAGAGGCGAGGCAAATTTATTTTAATAGTACAATTTATTTGTTCATTCATTTTCCATGCTGCTTAGCCTCACAAGTTTTGGGAAGGGTGCTGGAGCTTATCCCAGCGAACTATGGGCACCAGGCAGGGACACAATGAATCGGTAGCCAGCCAATTAGAGGGCAGAAGGAGACTGATAACCATACATGATCACACTCATACCTAGGGACACGCCTACCATGGATGCTTTTGGAATCTGGGAGGAAACTGTAGTACCTGGAGAAAACCCACGCAAGGCCGGGGAGATTATGCAAACTCCACACAGGAAGGTGGGAACCCACCTGGTATTGATCTCAACTGTGAGGCCACTGGGCTGCCCCTGCAAGACACAATTAAGATTAATAGAATCACAAATTAAATTGTACATTTGTCACATTAAATCATCAAGACTGTTAAAAACAAAACAATTAAAGCAATAAATAGAAACAATAAGTGGATGAAAAACAAAAGCCATCTAACGAAGAATTTGAATAATAGGGGCAATTATGAATATGCTCTAGAAAATAATATAGTTTTTAGCCTGTATTTAAAGGAGCTCACAATTGAATCACTTTTCAGCTTTGTAGTGTACTGTCACCATTCCCATGCTATTATATAATGATATAATAATGTATGTACAGGTATTTAAGGTTTGCATAAGGTCTTGTCATTTCCTAGTGCATTGCTGTACCTTAAACCAGGAGTGCCCAAACTATTACACAAAGTGCCATAGTGGGTGCAGGTTTTTGTTGCAACAGATCCAGCACATTCAGTGAAACCCATGTGGTTTCTTCTGAAACAAGCAGCACCTGACTGCTAACAACTGTTTGCACTTTCAAGAAAGCAGATTGGTAAAGAGGTGTCCTCTTCATTGTTTGTAATGGGAACCTGCCCTTGAGGACCGGTTTGCACACCCATGCCTTAAGCGTTGATCTCTATGTCGCTAAATCAGGATGCTTGGGGTTTCCTAACTGAACAAAGACAACATACCATCAAGGTGCACAAATGAAACAAATAATTTTAAAAAAGTTATGAATTATAAACTAATCACATATCACAACTGTGTCACTAGAAAAAAATATTCACTATGAAAAGCAATAAAACACAATTAGAATGACTAATAAATCTGTCCAAAAGCCAAGTACAGTGCATTTTGTGTACTACTGAATATTAGCATTGCCTTTAATTTGTACATGCGTCACAATACAGCACTAATTCTCAACACTTTGTCGTATTTTGTATTTTTGTGAATAGTAATGTGAAGTAACCAAGAAGGCATTTTGTGTTGTAGATCTTTGAGCTGTTGCACATGAAAGACAAGCTTACAGCCCAACAGTTTCAGTGTGTGGCCACCAGGGCAGCTCTCTACTTGCTACAAGAGAAAGCTAGCTTTGCTCAGCCCTACTTGCTTGTTCCTTTGTTGGGTCCTCTCTCTCAGTGCATCACTGCTACTGGTTGGTAACAATCGCACCATGTTTGAACATTTACAATATGTAATGGTTTGGTTTTATATTTGATAATAGCTAATAATAATTGATAATTAGCTCTCGCAATGAAAATTCTCTGTACGTCGAAATATTTAAATGCTTAAGTAGAAGGGGATACTAAAATAATTGCATGTACAGTCATACCTCTCCTTACGAATGCCTCCAGTTACGAAATTTTCAGGTTACGATTTTTTTATACGCAAATGAGTAACTCGAGATACGAAAAAGATCCAAGTTACGAAATCCCCAAAAAGTAAATGCATTTACTTTATCTGTTATTTTATTTTGAAAATATTGTCACGGATGCATTGATTCTCACTTTAGAATCTCGCTACCCTCTACTGGGCTCTCATTTCAACGCTTTCATTCTATCTCATAATGACAATAAATGCAATCAATTCAATTCAATTGGCTGTCTCACACAAACCTCTATCCATGTTTCAAGATTCTCTCTTACATACCTGTCCACCTCGGCTAAATGTTCCCCTTACAGTGGTACCTCGTTATACGACCGCTCGTCACACAATATTCTCGTCTTACGACGGAAATTTCGATTGAATAATTCGCCCGTCATGCGATCAAAATTTCGTGATGCGACCAAGCCTTTTTTGCATATCTTTCGTGTATAACAATATCTACGAGCACTGAACGATTAATTCAGACGAGTTTCTCATACGCATCGACCAGGAAACGCACAACGCGCATGTGCGGGCAAAAAGAGGGCTTTCTGGGTAATGAAGTATAATCGTGCACACAACGCCGATAGGCAATGGCACTCTTTCTCAGAATGAAACTTCATTACCCACAATCAATACGTGGGTAAGCTGAGCTGTTGCATTTCCTGTTATTTTTATTATCTAATACGAGGAGTATTATATTAGTTCTCGTTCGCCCCTCCTAAGAACATCAGCGGCACTGGCTCGCAATTCCCTCTTTGTAATATTTCTAGTCGCAAGTCTCTCTCATAGGCGCCGTTCAAAGCGGTTGCAACCAGAGCCATTACGACGAGGGAGTTGCGAGCCGGTCTTTATGAGCAGCGGAGCGATCGCTAAAATGTACTACAAGACTATTTCTTGTTGGCAAGTGGTCGTGGGTTATCCTATTGTGAGGACATTTGTGTGAATCATTTTCCGAATATTTTGAAGGGAATACGTAGTACAACAGCAAACAGCCCATCGATAGCGAACGTGAGGGTGGAGGTGTGGCAAACCGCCAACCCGGAAAACGAAGGTAACAAAAGATTACAACAAAATTAGAATTCAGTTTTGTGTAAAGTCACATTAAACGTATGTTTGAGTGTCTGTATATATTAATCCAAGTTAATTTAAATTTGTTTGTTCCGTTTACAAGTGCGTTGTCGTGGAAAAAAAACGAACCCCACCCCCCCCACGCCCCCAAATGTCTGTCTCGCGTCGGCGAAATCTGCCCAATTTTAGTTAGATTAAACACATTTTATTACTATTAAACCACTAGTTATGTGTTACTTTGTTAATAGATGGCGAATTAGAAGAAATAAAACATTTTTTTTCCAATCCAATATCCTGTTATTGGTGTTTTTTCAGTGGGTTGGAACGAATTAATTTGTTTCCCATTCATTTCAATGGGAAACGTCCGCTCGAGTTACGAGAATCTCGTCTTAGGATCTCAGTCCCGGAACGGATCAAGATCGTATGTCGAGGTATTACTGATTGCAATTCCGCTTATTCCGTAATTAAAAACCGTACAAATGTAACGTGGCATGTATTTTGGGGTACTATTTCAGCGGCGCAGGGCGCATTTTCATATGCTTGATTCATTTTAAGACATTAATAAAACATTTCATTATTTTTTTGTCACAAATTCTTTTGTGTGTTTCCTCACATCTTTTATACAAAATTGGGACACTTTGACCAATTATAAAGGGTTTAGTTGGTAGTTGCGTGAGGACCGTGGAACAAATTAGAGTATTTACATATAAAGCACTGCTCTATTTACGAAATTTTCAATTTACGAAAAAAAAGAACCAATTAATTTCATAAGTATAGGTACGACTGTATATCTGTTGTTTTTTTCCAAGTCTGTTTCTACTGATTGCCTTGTGTCATAAATCTAGCAAACCCATGTCCAAAACAAATCATCAACGTTTAGTTTTTGATTATCATGGCTGTTTTGGCTGTTTTCATATTGACATTGTGATGTGCTCTGTGGCTAGCTGATTTAGTATGGGTGATCAATGAATGAGTATTTTTTATTTAAAAAATCACAATAAACAGAAATCTGTATGGGGATTTCCAGATGTTCACTGCCAAGTTGCTGTGGAAGAACGAGAAATGACGCAATGTGTGGAGGATATTACTAAGGTAAGATCCAACAAAAGTGCCGACAGTGCACTCCTTCATTCACCGAGGGTTTGTGGAAGAAAAATAGTTTTCTCAAACACACACTATTCATGCTTATGTATAAAATGATCAAATAAAAAACCAAGATGAATTTCTGGAACATGGGCAAATATATTTACTCTCCTCAGTTTCTAACGATTGAACGCGTTGCGTTGAGACTGTCATAAACAAAGGAGAGCTTGTAAATATTTCATTCTCTTTATTACGTTCATAAAATGTATTTGTTGTTCTAGAGTTAAACATTTCTACAAATTCTAATGTCCTTCATCTAATATGATTATTTTTCACTGGCTTTCTTGCTTTCAGATTTGGGTTGTAGGAAACACTCCGGCTGCGCCTCTCCTCACAGCTTTAGAAGACGTCCTTCCAGTTATCTTCACACTCTTCTGTTTCACCAAGCAAAACGTCTCCAACCTACGGTACAGGTTTTGTTTTCTATACTACCAGTATGTGTTTTTGAGAAAACAACAGTTATAGTAATGCTGTGTGTTTAGCAATAAGCATATGAAACAAACTAGTGTAGTGTACCGGTATATTAGATTGGATTAGATAACTTTATTCAGCCCGTATTCGGGAAACTTCACTGTCACAGTAGCAAGAGAATACAGACAGGAAAATACATTTTAGACATAAATAGGTAATAAATAAGTTAATAAATGAATAAGCGTTTTGCTGAAATATATACATATATATACATATATATATATACATATATATACATACATATATATATATATACATATATATATATATACCAGTGGCGGGCGGTGCATTTTCTCGTAGCGCCTTCAACGTATCAATCCAACCCTCAAAAACTATTTTATGGCTATAAAACCTCTACTGCAGCTAGAGTTGAGACACACAAAAAATATTCAATAAATCAATGCACAAAAATGGGGTAAAATCCACTTCTTAGCAGCATTTCATGATTAAATACAAATACTGGAGCTTTTTAGACATCAGAACCGGGCCCGGAGTATCATTTCCCCGGTAAAAAGACAGCGATGAACGTCGATACGTCCATACGTCAAATGACAAAAATGCACTAAAATTAGGTAAAATCAACTTCCTAGCAGCATTTATTGATTGAATACAAATATTGGAGCTTTTGAGACATTACAACTAGGCCAGGGGGGTGATTTCCTCGGGAAAAGACAACGATGGACGTCAATGGCGAAACAGCAAAAATTAAACTGGGGTAAAATCCACATCCTAGCAGCATTTAGTGATTAAATACAAACACTGGAGCTTTTCAGATATCTGAACCGGTCCCACAATTGAAATATTATTTAGGAATATAGCCGTATTCTACTCACCAAAAATTCTTTTTAACTGTACACTATCCATCCTCCTTTCTTCCTTCTTTCCTATCGCCATCGAAGCTAATAATGAAAGTCGAGCCTGTCCTGTCATATTTCCGGCATAGTCCGTTTTGAAAATGGCTTTAAATCAACACAACAATATATTTGCTTGTGCAGCTAAGTTAGCGCACTGAAAGTGGCGCGCACACACCATTTTCCTGGCTGTAACAGGCTTGCTAGCTTCGGAGTTGACCGCCCTTTCTTAATGATGTCCATTTTTTTCTGGAAAAGTCCGTCTGGAAAATAGCTTTGTGAGCAAATCTGCAACAGAATTCATTTGTTTTTGCCTCTGTTTATGCTGTGAGTCGGCCATTGTGGGTGGAGTTTGCGATCGCTGGCTGCCTCACTATGGCTTTGGCCCGCCTACTAGCCAATCATAGTTGGTGAAAGCAATAACGTATCCCAGCCAATGTTCCCTCTAATTTTTCGTTGGTCTGGGCAGAAAGAAAACCTCCCTGAGCGCACTGAGTACCAGTGTGAGCGACATCATTGGTACTCGGATGATTCGCCTAAAGACGTTTTGCCGACGGATGTTTGACAGGCGGGCAGGTCGCCGAATGGACGTTCCACCGAACGTTCATTCGGCCGAACGGAGGTTTTGCCGAAACAGGATTCGCGCACTTCCCCCGCCCCCGAATCGTGTGTGTACAAGTTTTTCAACCTCGGCTGGCGGGCCATATACGGCCCTTTAGGATTTTTAATCCGGCCCGCCGCCAGCATTGTCCAAATTATAGTAAAAATCAATGTTAGTCTACTATCAATGGCAGCCCGGGAATAAGCACTCTTGGGTGGGCATGGCAGTCCGGGAATAAGCACTCTTGGGCGGGCAGATGTAGCAGAACCGAGCCGTAAAATGACAGCAATCGGGTCAAATCCATCCTAAAACAGCATTTAATGATCAAATACAAATACTGGAGCTCTTTGGACATTAGAACCGAGCCCAGGGAAGTGAATTCCTCGGTAAAATGTCGCGATGATGTCGCGATGGAGGCAAAAAAACGTCTATATACGTCCATTCGCCAAACGGCTCAAAATGCTCTCAAATTCGGTCAAATCCAGCCGAAAACAGTGTTTAATGATTAAATACAAATACTGGAGCTCTTTGGACATTAGAACCGAGCCCAGGGAAGTGAATTCCTCGGTAAAATGTCGCGATGATGTCGCGATGGAGGCAAAAAAACGTCCATATACGTCCATTCGCCAAACGGCTCAAAATGCTCTCAAATTCGGTCAAATCCAGCTGAAAACAGCGTTTAATGATTAAATACAAATACTGGAGCTCTTTGGACATTAGAACCGAGCCCAGGGAAGTGAATTCCTCGGTAAAATGTCGCGATGATGTCGCGATGGAGGCAAAAAAACGTCCATATACGTCCATTCGCCAAACGGCTCAAAATGCTCTCAAATTCGGTCAAATCCAGCTGAAAACAGCGTTTAATGATTAAATACAAATACTAGTATTTGTTAGTTTAATGATTAAATACAAATACTAGTATTTGTATTTAATCATTAAACGCTCATTTAATCATTAAATGATTAAATACAAATACTAGTATTTGTTAGTTTAATGATTAAATACAAATACTAGTATTTGTATTTAATCATTAAACGCTCATTTAATCATTAAATGATTAAATACAAATACTAGTATTTGTTAGTTTAATGATTAAATACAAATACTAGTATTTGTATTTAATCATTAAACGCTGTTTGAACGAACGTTCATTCGGCGACCTGTCCGTCTGTCAAACGTCCGTCGGCAAAACGTTTTTAGCCGAATCATCCGGTCACGACATCATCATTGCTCGCTATGGGCACACCAGTATCATACCTGCCACAAGCAGGTGCATGTCAATGTTCCCTCTAATTTTTCATGTAAAACATGGAAAACATAAGAGTGGACAGAGCTACTGCCACTGGCTTCCGCTTAAACGGCGCCATCATGGGGAAGGGTAAAAAAATAAAAAAGCATTTGGATTTTATTTACTGCACGCCATTTGATTGCTGCTGCGCAGAGAAGACGAGAGTGGTGCGCAATTGCGCACGCGCGCAGCTTAGAGGGAACATTTATCCCAGCCAGCAAAATGCTAATGCGTATGAAAAAGCATTGTGAGGTTGCCAACTCAAAATCTGATTGGTTAAAAGCAACAGTCTAGTTTAATGCAGCAGAGCCCGCAGAACTGATTGTGAAGGCTTTGAGGCAGATCTGATCTGGCAACAAATAATGGCTGAAATGTGATTGGTTAAATGCTTCAATATGAAAACACACATCTGGAAGCAGTGCAACCAGGGGGAAAAGCAATGAAAGGAAGCTAACAGACCATTTGGAATAATAAGTATTGATGGACAAAATATAATCTGATTCAGATATTTCTTAGGCCAGCAGAGAAGGCCTTGAAAGCCCTGATGGCCCGCCACTGATATATACATATATACATACCGTATTTTCACGCCTATTTGGCGCATCGTTTTTTACGCCGCAGTGTCAGTAACGAGTGCTATTTCTGTATTTTAGACACACAAAGCACGCACCATTTCATTAGACGCATATATTATATATTATTAATGGATTAACATCGAAACGCAATAGCGCTGGCTACCGGAAGCAGCTTATTTCCGGGTTCCGGTGCGCAGTGACTGCTGGGAAATATAGTTCTTGGACGCAACAGCCACACGCTAAAAACACGCTTTAAAAAGGCAACGGAAGCAAAACTGAGTTCGGCAGTGCTTTATTTGGACATTTTACAACTTACTCACGTCATCATCACCCACAAATCCATCAAAGTACTCATTTTCTGTGTCCGAATCAAACAATTGCCCAAATGAGTCTTCCAAAACGCTGGGTCCCGCGGTTGTAGTTCTTAAGCCTCCGGGAATGACGGCAAGCTCCGAGTTATTATATATACCTAATATATATACATAGTTCACAGTCTAGCTTTGAATGCTCTGTTGACGCCAACATTTAGCGGCAGGATTTCTTTTGTAAATACAGCCGAAATGACGGCCAGCACCAAATTAGTGTGGTCGCTAGTTTTTTTACACAAAGCTTTCTTTTGCTCTTTTTATCTTATTCAAATGTTCCTTTATGTAGTATTCTAATATCCACTATTGACCAATATGTTACGTGGCTTGTCATTTCTTTATGATTCACAGAGCCCAATGTCAGGATATTTTGATCTGGTATCTGAGCCATGCAGGGACCACTGCAGTTTTGTCACAACTCAGACAGCTCTCAGGTTTACAGAGTCAGAAGAATGATGTAGCAAGAGGCTTCTATTTCACCGCTGGCAGCAATGGTGGAGTTCAACTTAGCTGCAGAGAAGGCTGCAGGTAATGCGACCATTCCAAAATTGGCCTATAGTAATCTTAAACATGATTTGCTTGCAGTGTTCTTTGTCTTAGTCTTAATTATTTGGAAAGAAATACAGATGAGCCTTATTCCTATTGTTGTCATTTTAGAACGTGGTATACTTCGTGTAATTCTTGTGGACAAATACTCAAAAAGTTTTGGTCTTGTTTTAGTCAACGAATACTCAATTTAAATAATTTGGTAAGACAAAGGTTTTCGACAATTCTGAATGAGCGATGACAGATGAATACGTGATTTAGACAGTCCATATACAGGTTAAAGCACATGCTGCGTAATCAAATGTTCTTCCCATAACATAGTTAGCTGAAGTTAGCAGCGCAAATAAGCTAATATATTAGCTTCAATATGCCCCTTCATTTACACCAAAAAATATAGAAAATACAAATTAAAATTATAAAGGACGATTTGGTCAGCACATATCAAGAGTGACATGTAAACAATTAACAAATAATTGCTATATAAATAAAATAGAAATATAATGAAGTCTGGTATTACAAGCACATACCTCTAATGATATATAAAATAATTATAAAGATAATTAGATAACATAATATAAGTACCTGAATCTGTTCAGTCATTTATTCAAATTTAATATTCACCTATATCTCTATCCTCACAGTATTGTTTTTCTATTAATTTTCAAACAATCAACTCACTAAATAATAAATCAGTCATTGAAAAATATGGTCAAAAAATTAATTAATTCACTTGACCTAAGTCAGATTTAAATGCTAATACTTATTAGAGGTCATAAAAACTGAAAGGGCAAACTAAAACTATTAACTGCAGACCAAACATAGATGGGATGTAGGCTGACTAACGACTCATGCATTAAGTAAATGTCATGCATTGTGTGTGTGTGTGTGTGTGTGTGTGTGTGTGTGTGTGTGTGTGTGTGTGTGTGTGTGTGTGTGTGTGTGTGTGTGTGTACATACATACACACACACACATCAACAACTGGGTAAACACACATTTGTTAATGTAACCGATTTTAAGATAATTATAGCCTAAAAACAACATAACAGGCTGTTTGTTGGTGGTCAGAGATAAAAACAAAACATTAAAACAAGAACAATAAACAACGTATATACGTCGAACTCGAGTAGTATTCGCAGGCCCTGCCAAACTATCAAAAAAGTGTGACATATTCCGGAAAATATAGTATGTAGTATTTTCTTCTCATCTAATCTTGTCAGACTAAATCTGTAAATCGTTTTATGTTACAGTCTTCAGAGACATGCTTTTAGCTTTTCATCGTTGTCCTTGTTTGTTTTGCATTCACACCGCTGCAGTGATGAGGATGATGTGCTTTATGAAAAGCTGTCAGCGGAGCAGTGGAGGGTCGAATGTCTGATGAGCCTCTTGGGTGAACTTAAAGACAGTGATCTGCCTGGAGATTTCTTCCTGGACTTGCTGAAGGTTAGAAATCCAGGTTTAAATGTTCACAATTTAGTGTTATGTTCATCTCTCAATTAAAGTGAGAGACTAGCATAAATCATCATGTGAAAGATGGTTGCTCAAAGTACAGGCTGTCCATGAAGTCACTTTACCATTTCAAAAATATATTAAAAATGCAATTGATTAGATATTTTATTCAGATGGGTTCTATTGTATTCAGTGTTTATTAAAGTTTTTTTTAATCACACTGCATTTGTGTGTTTCAGGGATCCTGTTTGTAAAAGAGGTGATCTTGAATGAACCCCTACAAAATGGCTACCCCTCAAGAGAAGGTGCTATGTGTCTCATGTTTTTTGAAACAAAATCGGATAGGCAGACTGCAAAACTACAGAACTAAGTATGGACGAGATCCACCATCACGTCTGTAAATCCGTTCATGGCACAAGAAATTTATGGAGATGTTAGTGTAAGTAATCAGTGGGCGACCAAGAACATCATCTTTACATGATCGATGTTTTCATTAGATGTTCTTGGTCGCCCTCTCCTTCCTTTATCTAAGACTGTCCCCGTCTTCATAAATTTCTTGTCCCATGCACGAATTGACGGACGTGATGGTGGATCTCTTCCATACTTAGTTCTGTAGTTTAGCTGAGTCTGCCTATCCAATTTTGGTTCAATAAACCATGATACACATTGCGCCTTGCCTTCTCTTGGGGGGTAGCCATTTTGAAGGCGTTTTTTCAACATCACCTCTTTTACATACAGGATCCCTGAAACACACAAATGCAGTGTGATTAAAAAAACTTTAATAAACACTGAATACAATAGAACAAATATGAATAAAATATCTAATCAATTGCATTTTTAATAATTTTTTGAAGTGGTAAAGAGACTTAAGGAACACCCTGTATTTTTATGCAAATCCCAATTTTTTTACATTTATTTTTTTAAAGACCGATGACAATCGAGAAAATATTGTTTAAAATAAAAAAACAAAAGACCCTGCTTCTTAGCTATTGCTGTGGCAACTGTGATGTCAATATACGTATGCAAACTTGGACAGATACACCTTACTGTAAATGCTGATAGACTTTAAAACAGGTATAAACAAACTTAAAAAAGGCACACACTCTTTACAGTTACCTTTCCTCTGTAACTGTCTTTCTATTTTCTCCATCTGAGATGCAGGGCCTCCCCACATTATGCAGACATTTCCTCAATAAGTCCTGGTCAATCAGCTTAATGTTCTTACAGTCGAAAGCCAAATTCTGTTGCATACAGACGCTCCCCTACTTACGAACGAGTTAGGTTCCGAGCGATTGTTCATAAGTTGAATTTGTTCGTAAGTTGATTCAGTGCTATATTTTCTATTATAATTTATGTTTAAGGCCTATATAAGTATATTGAAGGTTTATATAAGTGCATTTGTATGTTTAAGGCTTGTATAAGTAACCTGCATTGGTTTGTACTGAAAAAAACATTTAACGAACGATCGTCGAACGATTCAAGTTGTATTCCCGTGCAACGCTCACCATTTTCTCACCCGCATCAAGCTTCTTTATTATTGCCACTTTCGTTTCAAATGAAATGGCTTGCCTCTTCCTTGCACTACCACCCTCACTAGAAGCCTTTCGCTTTTCACCAACCATATTGAATAATGGATGCACGAGATATTTAATGATAAAAATGTTCTTTGCGCACTGGAGATATGTTCACGCACTTGCGCACTGCAACGAACTGGGCAGAGGAAGGTGGATGCTGGGTGAGCTCTCACAGCGCCAGGCATCGGTATTAGCGGCGGAAAGAAGCACTACAAGAAGTAGCCAAAAGAAGCCAGGCTCACAGAACAAAGAAAGTTGTAAAAACATTAAAGTAAAAAGTATAAAATACAAAGTAAAGAGGAATATATTAAGAAATATTAAAATGTAATTTTAAAAAAGATAGAAAGGCTGTAAAACACGAAAAACAAGAATATACAGAGCTACTGTCACTGGCTTCCGCGTGACGGCACCATCTTGGGGGAAAAAAACCTATGCACAGACATGTTCGTATGTACCGTTGTTCGTAACTCGAATGTTTGTAAGTAGGGGAGCGTCTGTATTTCCTTTTTTTCTGTGACTTCTTGAGTAGAATTCATGTATAAAAGGACTTTAAAATGATGAATCACATATATACAGTGTTATTTTTATATATCCGTACGTGGAACAATGGGCATTACCGCTGTGACTGGTTCTAGTGAACAATCTGGAATACTCAAATTTGGATGGTTAAACGGTATTTGAAATATTTTACACCACTTCTGGGAAATACTGGTTTTACTTATTTATTTTTTCATTTCATTCATTTATTAAACAATATTCTTTCTTCTGCTATGCACATAAGAAACATTGTATTGTTATTAAGGATAAACCGATTCCTATTTAACATCTATTGTCAGGGAAACTGACAAGTGAAATTCTAAGTCTCCCAAAGACGGAACCATCTTGATGCTATACCAACGGGAGGGGTTCTTTGATTAAACATGACAACTGCAAGGTCATTGGTTTTTACAGCTATTACCCATCAGGTCACTGAAGTAAAATAAATCATGGCGAAAAGGTTAACCTACTATGAGGTTACAAGAGAAGAAACAGCTTATACTCAACTATAAAATGAAAAAAAATTAATTACGTGTTTCCAGATCACTTATATATCTCCATGATTGTTGACACATTAATAGAGAACAACAGATATTTGACAGTATTTTATGTCTACGAGTAGCAAACAAGTAATTAATACTACAAATTCTAAATAGTCTACATTAGTATTTGACTGGCTGAGTATTGTGGATTGAAGCATATTAAATATGATCCAATATGACAAAGGTATTTGGAATATGCATTTCAACATATTGAGGAATGCTTGGCCAACATATGTTCAAAGAAGAATGAAAAACAAAAGGCAATTTTTGTTTCACTAATTCTCTTTATGACATGCTTCTTCAAACAATTATCAGAAACTGTTGCTAGCTTGTTGTGGCCATAGAGCTAGGCTTTGGTATCCTTTTACAGTAAAACCTTGAGATACGAGCTGAATGTGTTTCGGGATCAGGCTCGTATGTCAATTTACTCGAATTTCAAAACAGTTTTTCCCATAGAAA
Source organism: Stigmatopora argus (assembly GCF_051989625.1). Classification (NCBI taxonomy): domain Eukaryota; kingdom Metazoa; phylum Chordata; class Actinopteri; order Syngnathiformes; family Syngnathidae; genus Stigmatopora; species Stigmatopora argus. The sequence continues at coordinate 5,381,194 of NC_135389.1, read as the reverse complement.
CGAACGAAATACAAATGAATCCATTCCCACCCTCTGAAAAAACACCAAAAACAGGATATTACAATGTTAAAACATCTTTTTATTTGTTCTAATTCACCACTTACTCACTGAGGAACAAATAACTACCTAGACCTTATGATCTAATCATCTTCAATACTAAAATGTGACATTATGATCTCACTTGGACTACTTATTTATTTATTTCTTATTTATTGACTATTTATTTGTCTGTTTGTTTGTTGTTGCTATTTGTGCACAACGTGGTGAACACGTTAAATCTCATTATAGTTGTATAATGACAATAAAAGCATTCAATTCAATTCACCTGGACGGCCGCATCGGAAACCATCTGGTATGCTCGTATCTCAAATTTGTCCCATATCTCAAGGCAAAAAAATAGCTCTGAATCCTCGTATCTCAAATTTCTCATATGTTGGGACACTCATATGTCAAGGTAATACTGTATACTGTGTTTTTTAAAATGAGAACTTTTTGCTTAATGTTCTCGTTGTCCATAGCAGAAATTGATCCCGGGGCACCCAGAAAACTGAGCCAAACACGCGGGCTGTATTGTGTCCCTTCATTTCACAACACACTCATATACTGGGGGTCAACAATATTTTTTTTTAAATGTATTTATTTAGTTATTTTTTATACACGTGCAAATGTGTGATTTGTGCAGGAGCTAACCAGTTGGACAGCGGTAGCAGCAGCAGAAGATGAGGAAGAAATTGGGCAGCATTTAGACATATCTGCCATGACGCTTCTTGAGCTGGAGCTCCAACAACAGGGTCATATTGAAAGGCAAAGCCACACATTGGCTTTGCTTCAGGTGTTGGCCATAATGCTGGAGTCTCTTCAGCATAATGTATTACTGAGAAGAAACATACAGGTTTGTGAAGAATTTGCTTTTCACTTGATGACATTGAGCATACCTCTCATTACCTCTGAACAATATTGCTCCAGAAACTATACTCTTTCAGTTGATAAACTGAAAAAGTGTCAATATTTGTGGAACTGATGCTCATTACTATTGGTAAAAGGGTCCGTCTTGAGCAGCGGGCCCCAACCTTTTTCTCACTGCGGAGCGGTAAAGCTCTACCTTTCTCGCGGATCGGCATGTGGGGAGGGCGACAATGTAAGACAAAGGCGTGGGGGGGTGCTTGTGGGGCTCTGCAGAAAAACAAGTCCCAAGCATAATAGCAATTTCTCATTGTATGTAGGAGGGCGAAATTGAAAACGTTAATATTTATTTTTCTGATGGACCGGCACCAGGTGGCTGGCGGATCGGTGGTTGGGAACCGCTGGTCTAGCGTTTCTAAAGGCTCTGGATGTTGTGGGGTTGTCTTGGTTGACACGCTTATGCAGCATCAGGGGGAACATTAGGGACAGTGCCTCTTGATTGGCAGACCAGGGTGGTCATTCCCATTTTTAAAAAGTGGAACAGGAGGGTGTGTTCCAATTATAGGAGAATCACCCTCCCCATGAAGGTATTCCGCGGTACTGGAGAGGAGGGTCCGCCGGGAAGTCGAATCTCGGATTCTATATAGTCTGTTTTCCATATCTCCCTCCTCTACCACACTTGAATCAAATGATCAACTCATCGACAAGCTGTCCAGAAGCTTGATACCGATCCCGATTATTTGATTCAGTTGTGTTGGTGGAGGGAGATATGGAAAACAGACTGGATAGCGTCTCTTGAGGACCGGAGTTGGCCACCCCTGGTGTAGATACTGTATTTGTTAAGTAAAATAAATATATACATATACTTGGCAAGAAAAGTAGGACTGGCAGACATTGGCTGGAATATTAAGTAATGCGCTCATATATTGATATGACAATTTTATTAACTTTTCTAGCCCCCTGACCTCTGGTTATTTATTTATTTTCATGCTTTTAGATAGATTTTTCCATCATTATTTGGTTTTCTTAGCCCTTGTAAAGTATTGATTGCAATATTTCCTCTCCAGGTGGTCGAATTTATTGACACATTGCTTCAGAGGGCATGCATTGCATTGGATCTGACTAATAGCGTTATTGGAAACCCAATTGAAAGCCAAACACTGAGTATGGGCATGGGCCTGGTCGCAACTCTCCTCTCTGGACCTCAGGTACTCGTTTCTGAGAGCAATCTATCATATTACATATGCGCTGCAGTCATTCAAAGGTAATACTTGAGCCTTTAAAATTCTGTATTGTCATTAAGTTGAAGGTTTATGGTAAAAGTATTAATTAGGCATTGGTGATTTTGGTTATTTTATTTTGACTTTGTTTGCTACCACAGTGGATATGAAGCTCACCCTTAAATATATTATTGACTATTAGCATAATGAGGATATTTCTATTGTATTATTTGGGTCTTACATAGTACATCATTTGTATTGAGAATTAGTAACATTGATGTGACATTGATTCTTTCTCTACTACAAATACTCGTGGTTAAGCAAACGTAATGATGTGCATACACCTTAATAAGGCAAATCTTTTACACTATGCAATAAGTGACCTTAACTTCCTTAAATTTTCTATAATTTCACAGCTCACTGCCAACGTTTACTCCACTTTATCAAGGCTACTTCGGCCACTAGAGACACTCTCTCAGAAACACCCAGATGTGTTCATCCAAGAGCTGGCCTCTAATTTAAGAGCGGTCATTGCTACCCGTGGTGGCTACCGACCAGAAGACATTGCTACCAGTGCTTCGGCAGGCCTGAGAGACAATAAGATATCACCCAAGAGCCACAGTCACACTTCAGAAAAAAGACACAAGACTGCAATAAAGGAATGGAATACTTGTCCTCCATCATCCATAAGCAACAAATTTCAACAATCCCACATCAAATCACCAACTTACTCTTGGGGCTCTAAGGGAGGTGAAAATGTACGTCCCCCCAAGTCCTTTTCTGATTGTCTGAACGAGGCTTGTGACATTGATGTGCCAACCAGAGCAATTGCCCTGCGGACCTTGACCCAAATGCTGCAATCCAGAGACCAAGAAACTGTTCAAGCTCAAGAGAAAGTCCTAATTGTAAGTAGTTGTTAATTTTTCATTTCAATAGGTCAGTAACAGTCCTGTTTTAGGGAAACTGTTGGGTAGTGAAGGCTTTGGGAGGATCTTCTGTCATTAGAAGTTTATAATGAATGGCGCTTGCTCCTCCAGGGACAACCATGGTTATCCCCTTGGGACTTGTTAGTTGGCTGAAGCCTAAAAAAACAACTGGTTTATTATTCTCTTTAATCGATCAACGCTGTCAAACTGGACAGCCATTCATCATCTAGCCTAGCGTTAGAACCTTCAATTATTGATTTTTCTTGTATCGTTTTATGATTTTCCGTATCATAACCTAAGGTTCCCCTTGTACCTGGGGTGCATTTTGAATTATTCTATTTGATAGTCTTGTTGATTTAATACATTTATTACAGTTTTGATCTTTGATGTCTGGTTTGCAGTAAGATAACATACAATTGTGTACATTCTCGAGGGTATATCATTTAATATCACCTTTTTCCCTAGCTTTTCCTGGAGAACCTTGAACATGAGGACTCTTTTGTCTATCTGTCAGCTATTCAAGGTAATATACTTTAAATGCCTAGGTGTAAATGAAATATTTGTTTGTACTGTACAACATGCAACATTATAATAAGTAATGCTAAATATCAGAAATTCCTGACATGAGGACTCATAACGTATACTAATGTAGGACTTGCTTCATTGGCTGATGCCTATCCTACAAGAATCCTGGAGACGCTCCTAAAAAACTTTCAGCATGGCCCTTCACTCTCTACATCAAAAAAGGACCACTCCTTGGAATTTCGCCTTAAAATGGGAGAAGTCCTAATGAGGGCAAGTAGAGCCATGGGTGAGCTTAATAACATTATTACCCATATTTTCGTAGTGTGTATGTCGGTGTGTGCGTGTATAAGTTTTTTTTTTCCATTGGCTGATATCGATCAAGGAATGTTGTCTTGTCAATGGTGATCCTGTGAAAACTCTGGTGTTTAATGGTTGTATAGATAAATACATTACAAATATATGTATAGATTTCTTATAAAATACAGGTTTAAGGATGTCCATAATGGTGGGGAAAAGTCCTCTTTGGTTTTCTTTGCAGATGGTAAAGCTACAGCATCTCATATTTCCATTTTTTTTAAACCTCCAAAATTTCATTGGTTATTAATCTATTATTGTTTTATCATTCTACTACCCTACATTTGAATGATTATGCATTAAAAAGTTCATTTGTCCTACCGATTTTCTTAGAAGCTCATCCATCATACCTTTGCTAGCAATATGTATTGCTGTTTGTGGCAGTATTACATTTTCCTCCTGCAGGGGAGCTGACACCCCACCTCGGTCGTCCCTTGGTGTCTGTGTTCCTGAGAGGGACCAGAGACCCAGACCAAAGTGTCCGTGCCAGCAGTCTGTCTAATCTGGGAGAGCTGTGCCAGAGACTGGACTATGCTTTGGGTCCACTGACTCAAGAGGTGAGTGGAAAGAAAGGGACTGTTGCGACCTATCTTGAGACAAAGGGAGACCATTTAACATTTTTGCTATTAAAAATGCCTATGATATGATACAAACATTTTCTGTGTCTATGTAGCACTGAGCGTGTTTAAAGACTGTTCTGCCTAAGTTTATCCAGTACGTGAAGTGTCACACCAGAGGAGATAAAACTCTAGACCATGTTTATTCTAATATCAAACATGCTTATAGAGCCACACCCCTCCCTCACCTTGCTGGATCCGACCATGTCTGCCTGTCCCTCACCCCCTCATACACCCCACTCCGGAGGCTAACAAGGCCACAAATAAAGATAATAAAAACATGGCCCGAGGACGCCCTTTCTCAGCTGCAGGACTGTTTTTCCCGCACCATTTGGGAACTTTTTGAACACCACAACCTCCAGGACTACACAGACATCCTACATCAAAAACTGCACGGATAACGTAACTGTTAATAAACGGATATAGGTTTTTCCTAACCAAAAAGCCTGGATGACCAGTGAGACACAGGCACTCATCAAATGCCGTAACTCCGCCTTCAGGTCCACCACCCTGCAGCAGTACACTGGAGCTTCAGGAACATGAAGTGAGACAGGTACTGCGGACTGTGAACACCAGGAAGGCTGCTGGCCCTGACAGAGTACCTGGGAAGGTGCTCAAAGCCTGTGCTGACCAGCTGACTGGTGTTTTCACAAAGATCTTCAATTGTTCCCTGCAACAATCCATCATCCCATCCTGCTTGAAATCTGCCACCATTATCCCTGTCCCTAAAAAGCCAACCATTGACAGCCTGAATGACTATAGGCCTGTTGCACTCACGCCTCTGATCATGAAGTGCTTTGAAAAGTTGGTCGCCCGCAATATCAGGGATACAATCCCTCCCTCAGTTGACCCTCACCAGTTTGCCTATAGAGCAAATAGGTCCACTGAGGACGGCATCGCCGTAGCTCTACACACAGCACTGAGCCACCTGGAGCACCATGGGAACTACGTGAGGATGCTTTTCATTGACTATAGCTCAGCATTCAACACTATAATACCGGACATTCTGGCTGACAAACTCTCCCACCTTGGACTATCCTCTTCCATCTGCTACTGGATTAAGAACTTCTTAACCAACCGTCCACAAACTGTTAGACTTGGTCCCCACCTCTCTTCCTCCATTACACTGAGCACTGGCTCCCCTCAAGGCTGTGTACTGAGTCCTCTTCTGTACACATACGACTGTACACCAGTCTAACTCCATCATCAAATTTGCCGATGACACCACTGTGGTCGGACTCATCTCAGGGGGATGAGTCTGCTTACAGAGATGAGGTCAACAAACTGTCTTCGTGGTGTTTGGTGAACAATATCACACTAAACACCACAAAAACTAAAGAAATAATTCTGGACTTTCGCAAACAGCACAGATCTGGCCCCACTACTCATAGATGGAGTATGTGTAGACAGGTTCCAATCCTTCAAATTCCTGGGGGTCCACGTCACAGACAAGCTCTCCTGGTCTACCAACACCACGGCAGTGGTGAAGAAGGCCCAGAAACGACTCCATTTCCTGAGGGTACTCAGGAGGAACAACTTGGACACTAAGATTCTGGTAACCTTCTATAGAGCCACTGTGGAGAGCATCCTGGCATACTGCATTACAGTGTGGTACGCTGGAAGCACTGCAGCAGACAGAAAGGCCATGCAGAAAGTGATCAACACTGCCCAGAAGATCATTGGCTGCTCTCTGCCCTCACTGGATGACATTGCCAGCCCTCGCTACCTCAACAGAGCCGAGAACATTGTCAGGGACCAATACCACCCTGGTCACAACCTGTTCCAGCTGCTGCCCTCTGGCAGACGCTGCAGGTCTCACAAAGCACGGACATATAGACTTAAGGACAGTTTTTTCCCATAGCCATCAGGACTCTGAACTTGCGTTAGTACGACACACAATCCCTTCTGTGCAATAACTTCGGGGTGTGCAATAACAATGTGCAATATCTTAGATTGTGCAATATTTTAGAATTTACCATATTTTCACGACTATAAGGCGCACATAAAAGTCTGAAATTTTCTCCAAAATAGACAGGGCGCTTTATAATCCAGTGCGCTTTATATATGGACCAATACTAAAATTGTTATCACGATAAAATAAAATAAATCCGTCGATAGGACAACTATGGCAAGCAGCCCCCGACTCTACTATTTCCCGTAGATAAAGTACTGCGCAGTGACTGCTGGGATATACACCCAATGTCAATAGACCCAATGGATTGTGGGCTGCCGATCGGCATCAACACTAGCTAGCTACTATTTGTGAATGGATTGTGGTCTGGCGATCGGCATCAACACAGTTGCGAAGCATGGAAGACAGCCTTGGAATACTAGTTACGCTAGCTACTAGCTAGCTACTATTTGTGAATGGATTGTGGTCTGGCGATCGGCATCAACACAGTTGCGAAGCATGGAAGACAGCCTTGGAATACTAGTTACGCTAGCTACTAGCTAACTACTATTTGTGAACGGATTGTGGCTTGGCGATGGGCATCAAAACAGTTGCGAACCATGGAAGACAGCCTTTGAATAGTTACGCTAGCTACTAGCTAGCTACCATTTGCGAATGAATTGTGGCCGCCTGGACGAACGTATTAAACTCAGCGTTTTCGATGGACAATTGTTCAATTCAGACACAGAAAATGAGGACTTTGATGGTTTTGTGGGTGATGATGACGTGAGTACATTGTAAAATGGCTAAATAAAGTACAACCGAACTGCAAAGTTATCACAGCCGTCAACCTAGGTGTATTGACAAAAGGACTATTTATCCCAGCAGTCACTGCGCACCGGAAATAGCGTCTGGTGCTGCTTTCGTAGACAGCGCTATTACGGTTCGATAATCATCCATAAATTATATATATATATATATATATATATGTATGTATATGTATATATATATATATATATATATATATATATGTATATGTGTATATATATATGTGTATATGTGTATATATATATGTATATGTATATATATATATGTATATATGTATATATATATGTATATATGTATATATGTATATATATATGTATATATGTATATATATATATATATGTATGTATATGTATATATATATATATATATATATATATATATATATATATATATATATATATATATATATATATGTATATATGTATATATGTATATATGTATATATGTATATATATATATATATATATATATATATATATATATATATATATATATATATATATATATATATATATATGTATATATATATATATATATGCCATGCCTGGCTTCACGAAAAGTGGCAGGCAGCGCCGGGCTTCTTACGCTACGATTTGTGAATGGATTGTGGCCGCCTGGGCGAACGTGAACGGTTGTTCAAGCTTTTGCCAAAGCCGGCATCATTTCTAAGGAGCCACATGGAAATGACGGTGACTCTGAGAACGAAGAGAGGGGACCCGGCTTTTTGGAAGGCTCGTTTGGGCAATTGTTTAATTCGGACACAGAAAATGAGGACTTTGAAGGATTTGTGGGTGATGATGACGTGAATGAGTTGTAAAATGTCTAAATAAAGTTCAACCAAGCTCAGTTTTGCTTCCGTTGCCTTTTTAAAACGTGTTTTTAGCGTGTGGGTGTAGCGTGCAAGAACTATATTTCCCAGCAGTCACTGCGCACCGGAACCCGGAAATAGGCTGCTTCCGGTAGGCAGCGCTATTGCGTTTCGATGTTCATCCATATAAAATATATGCATCTAATGAAACGGTGCGTACAGAAATAGCACTTGTTACTGACACTGCGGCTTAAAATACGATGCGCCGAATAGTCGTGAAAATACGGTACCTAGCCAGGATGACTTTTTATACTTCTATATTACTATTTTTTTTACTGGGAAAACACACTTTGTGGAGAAGCACCTAGACTACTTGATGGTGGTTATATGCAGCTGTGTATGATGACAATAAAGGCTTTTGATTTGATGTTGTAGAAGGATATTTGGTAAAATTCAGTGCAGTAAAGTCTCATTTTTCTGTTGTGCAGCTGTGCTCCTGTCTCACTTCTGTGATTAAGACAGAGAAGGAAGCAGAGGTGAGGAGAGCTGCTGTCCATGTTATTACCTTGACGATCCGAGGCCTTAGTGACAAAACGACTCAGGTACAAAAATACACACAGCCATGTACCGTCATTACTCGCATATAAGCCGCCCAGCGTATAAGTCGCACCCTTAAAATTGTTGAATTTTACAATTTCTCGCGTACAGGCTGTTGCCTAATTCACAATTTTCACCTGCATATTCATGGTTTTAATAGGGAGTACAAATGTTACTTTGAAGGGAAAATCTTAAGAAAAAACATTGTACATGGTATTTCTGAGATGAATCAAAAGCACATTATTAAGGTCACTATCATAAGGAAGTTAATATGCAAAATATGTAAATGCAAAATATTAAATTATTCAATTTGAAAAAAGAAATAAGTCTATCTTGTTGAGAACCTGGTGCTTTTTAATGACAGAAATTCAAATTTTCCTACCAGAAGTTTAAGATGTTGTGGCGGCCAATTTTTTTGTAATGTTGAAATATCTCGATTTTTTTGTTGGTTCATATTACTACAATAGTTGTCACTTTCGAACAAGAAATAAAAAGAAAAAAATCAGAGCGGAATTTTGTTTTATTTCATAATCACCAAAGTACAATCATTTCCTTTCAAAAAGGAAGTAACGTAAGCACAACCAAAAACTGTGTCCGTAGCGGTATAGTGTTCACCAAGTCTCTGGGTTCAATAATAGCATGAGATACACATTATGTGGGTATCAAGGCTGATATTTTAACGATCGACCGCAAGACCTTTGATCAGCCTTAACAACTATTGGGATGTGCTGACATGGTAAACTCTACAAACACATCAATCAAGGCTACTTGCGTCTGGCCAGTCAGAGCACGTTTAACTAGGCAAGACGGCAGCGCCCTAGGTAAGAGCAGTGACAGGCACAAGTGACGTTTTATGCAAGATGTTTTTTTTCTTGAATTTGGAACGCATTAAGCTCGTATAACAAGGCATTACTGTATTACACTAAAACTTAAAAAAAAAAAAATAAACATGTCATCTCTTAACTCAATTGGCTCGGTGTGCAATTTGTGTCAGTGTGCTCAGGACTTCCTGTAGAGTGCACCATCTCTGTTGTAATGGCATGAATATCCGTGTCCTCACATTTCTCTCCATATCTTTGACACATCACGCAACTTCAAACACAAAACTTAATTTATTGTACCAAATGGGCATGAGTAACCAGGGGGTATTGTAGAAAACCTGTTCCCAAACCTCACACTCTAGGTCAAACTTGCTATGATCCTAAAGTAGTATCTTAAAAGTGATGATCATTGTGGTGACTAAAGAATATAAAGAAAGACCCAAGTAAAGCCGACTTGCATTTCTGCTGTAATGTTTTTGGCATTTTCTGCAAGATTAGGTTCTGTCTGGGTATGCCTGTAAATAGACTTTTTGCAATGGGAACGTGACAATGTTTTGGGAATGTGGGACCGTGGCGATAAGAGTGGCTAACAATGTTTTGACAAGCTTTGAGCTTTCAGTAACCCTCCAAATGTTCATCCGAAATCAAAGTCCTTAATTTACAATAGAAAATCACTCAAAATGTTACAATAATTTAAAAGGTGTTACAATTAATATTGTTACCACGAAGCCCAAATCTTTGAGGCAGATGATGCATTTAGTAGAACTTCTAAAATATGACTCACATAAAAATTAAAAATAGGTTACATGCAATGTAACAGAGATTGGCAAATAAGTTACATATTATAATCTATTGATGAAGCTGTAATGTTCCCCTGTGTTAGTATTTTCAGGAATGCATCTGGATGATAAAAACTTTGTGTAGAGAGATGTTGCCTGTTTCGAGGCCAAAGCTAATCTTTGTTTGAAATTCACAAAACAGTTTATCTATACCCAAAGTTGTTCCGCGTCTATCATCAAGTGAAGCTTGGCCTTCAAATTAGTCGAACCAGACATCATTTCTTTACCAGTAGCAGGTTTGGGATGGCTCAGTATGTTCTTGTTTTCTGATATGATGGAAATTCGCAAATGCAACACTTAGTTCCCCTAGAAAAATAGCTTTTTTTCTTGATACATTAGACTGTTGCTTTTAGAGACTTTAAAACCTTTGTTTGTCAAACATTTTGGGAAGGATACTGTTACCACTGTAGCAAAAATGTGTTGAGCTGTTTGGGGGTCCCCATTGGCAGGTGGATTCTGTGTCTTTCCTTTCTGCAATTGCACTACGCTTAGTCAAATTAATCAGATTCTGTTGGATAGCTTTCATATATTCAGAGCTGTAGTATTTATTTGAATACCTGACCTGTATTTCCCTATGATTACCTTCACTTCTCACTGTAATTATCTTGTTTTTTCATCAACTGTTTTAATCTAACTTGTCTCTCTCCTACTTTTCATTCACATATTTATTTACTCTATCTCTTTGACCTTCATTATCCTTTAACAATACTTCCACTGCCTTCTCAGTCACCGTTCAATCTGCTCTTACTGTTAGTTGGTTGATTGCTTCTCTAATTGCAAAATAGCTCCTGCTAATACTGGTCTATCAACATCTACCACACTAGTCATGTTGTTGTTAAATTGTCAGCAATGCAAAAAAATGTTTTGTAAATTTGAATGTAATTGATTGATGTAGCTAGCTATATACAGTTGTGGTCAAAGGTTTACATACACTTGTGAAGAACATAATGTCATGGCTCTCTATCAAAGTCAGAGATGCAGTATTTTTGGCATACTTCATAACAAATATCAGCATCCAGTCAGAATCGTAGCCACATCAATTCGCGATCAAAAACCAAACAGTTAATAGTAATTTAGTGGAGTCACTCAGTACCCCCCGAGGAACCGTTTCGTGCGTAGTGTGTTTAGAGACGAGCACATTTAGCACTTGCACACGCCCAAATGTTAATGTGTTTGTGTTGTCGAGCGAGTTTTTGCTGTTTTATTTTCTTTAATAAAGAATATGTGAATTTCCTTTGTCTTCTTTAATAGTGGTTAAGGTTAGTGGTTAAGGTTAGGCGAATTGTCTGGCGACGAAGTGTCCGGAGATGAATTGTCCGTCGACGGAGTGTCCGGTCAACGAACTGTCCGGCGACGAAGCGTCCGTTCGACGAAGCGTCCGGCGACGAAATGTCCGGTCACGGTAAAAAATATACATACAGCAGCGCTAATATTTGGTAACATGTCCCTTGGCCATTTTCACTTCAATTAGGCGCTTTTGGTAGCCATCCACAAGCTTCTGGCAAGCTTCTGGTTGAATCTTTGACCACTCCTCTTGACAGAATTGGTGCAGTTCAGTTAAATTTGATGGCTTTCTGACATGGACTTGTTTCTTCAGCATTGTCCACAAGTTCTCAATGGGGTTTAAGTCAGGACTTTGGGAAGGCCATTCAAAAACCTTAATTCTAGCCTGATTTAGCCATTCCATTACCACTTTTGATGTGTGTTTGGGGTCATTGTCCTGTTGGAACACCCAACTGCACCCAAGACCCAATCTTTGGGCTGATTACTTTAGGTTATCTTGAAGAATTTTGAAATAATCCTCCTTCTTCATTATCCCATTTACTTTCTGTAAAGCACCAGTTCCATTGGCAGCAAAATAGCCCCACAGCATAATACTACCACCACCGTGCTTGATGGTAGGCAAGGTGTACTTGGGGTTAAAGGCCTCACCTTTTCTCCTCCAAACATATTGCTGGGCATTGTGGCCAAACAGCTCGATTTTTGTTTTGTCTGACCACAGAACTTTCCTCCAGAAGGTCTTATCTTTGTCCATATGGTCAGCAGCAAATTTCAGTCGAGCCTTAAGGTGCCGCTTTTGGAGCAAGGGCTTCCTTCTTGCACGGCAGCCTCTCAGTCTATGGAGATGCAAAACTCGCTTGACTGTGGACACTGACACCTGTGTTCCAGCAGTTTCTAATTCTTGGCAGATCTGCTTTTTGGTGATTCTCGGTTGAATCTTCACCCTCCTGACCAATTTTCTCTCAGCAGCAGGTGATAGCTTGCGTTTTCTTCCTGATCGTGGCAGTGACAAAACAGTGCCATCCACTTAAACTTACAAACAATTGTTTGCACTGTTGCTCTCGGGACCTGCAGCTGCTTTGAAATGGCTCCAAGTGACTTTCCTGACTTGTTCAAGTCAAGGATTCGCTTTTTCAGATCCATGCTGAGCTCCTTTGACTTTCCCATTGTAGCGTTTGTGGGTGTTTGCATCCAATGAGCCCTATTTAAATGGCCTAAGAGAAGTCACCAGCTGTAGTCACTCATAATCACTCACAAGAAGTTAAGAGGCCATGAAGCCCATTTCACTGACACAACTTTCTAAGTCACCAAAATTGCTAATTCGTGTTGCTGTATGTATATTTTTGATCAAGAAGATTTGATCACTTTTTCTGTTAACCCTTAATAAAGTCATAAAAGAACCAAACTTCATAAATGTTGTTTGTGACAAAGAAGTATCTGTTCCAATCACTCTATCAGAGAAAATCAGAGTTGTAGAAATAACTGGAAACTCAAGAGAGCCATGACAAGCCATTCACAAGTGTATGTAAACTTTTGACCACAACTGTACATACTGTCATCCTTCACCACTTCCCAGCTTCAGAACATCGCGTTTTTTATAAGTATCCAAATCAAAAATCTTCATTAACTTGTGAAAATTTGCGCTAAAACATGCAAGCGAAAGACAGGGAAATGTCACTCAACTCGGCACCGAAGAAGAGAATGGCGGGCAGCGGGCGCCACTTTTATCCAAAAATAGAGATCGCTGGGCGACTAAGACGGCCAGAAGCCGCGAAGGAGCAAAGCGAAGTTGAGTTTTCGTTTAAGTTAGTCCGGTAGCAGGCTGACGGCGTAGCTCATCTCATTTTCGGAACTGCTTTATCCTCATTAGGGGGGTGCTGGAGCCTATCTCAGCTGACTCCGGGCCAGAGGCGGGGGACACTCCGAATCGGTGGCCAGCCAATCACAGGGCACAAGGATATGGACAACCATGCACACTCATTCCCAGACCTAGGGGCAATTTAGAGTGTCCAATCAGCCTACCATGCATGTTTTTAGAATGTGGGAGGAAACCGGAGTACCTGAAGGAAACCCACGCAGGCCCGGGGAGAACATGCAAAGTCCACACAGGTGGACCGGCCTGGATTTGAACCCAGGACCCCAGAGCTGTGAGGCCGACACGCTAACCACTCGCGCCACTGGGCCGCCTTGAAAGCGTTGGTCTTATAAAAAAATAGAGTTCTCTGGGCGAATAAGACATCTGGACCGCGTGGAGGAGCGAAGTGGAAGTTTAATTTCCCCCAAATCAATGACTGCAATAAAGATGAAGAACGGGGTCTTGGTACTTTAAGAAATCCCAAGAAAATTTCAATATGACATGCAGTTTGCAACAACACGTCCTGGTGATTATTGTTATGGTCATAGCCATCGAATATGGCAATTGTCTTGACAGTGTTATGTCCTTGTACAAAAGTATATTTGTACAAAAAAAGAAACTGCGGTCACAACTCCTCATCACCAACTTCCTTGCCTTTGCCAAAAGCCTCTTGCAAAAGGTCCTCCTACTGCCCCTATGGCGGCTCCTGAAGATTTCATCGATGATCCAATGCCCCCTGAATATGACAGAGGACTTGGATTTAAGCTCCCAATAACAAGTTTTTTTTATTTAAACCAAGCAAAGGATTTATTTTTGTGAGTACGACAGTACTTAAAGTATTTACATTTTTTAATATGTAGATTATATTTAGATATACACTCTTCCCTCGATTATTGCGACTTCACTTATCGCGAAATCACTGCGATTTTTTTCTGCTATTATTAAAAAAAATGTTGTTTTTTTAAGTTCATAAAAATGTGAAAATACACGCTGAAACTCATAAGCGCAAGCCACTCCCCTGTCTTCTGCTTGCTAGTAGGACTCAGCACTGAATGGAGAAAAAAAAGGTAGTTATAATAGGGGGATCCTACTTCGTGATTTTTCCAGTATCACGGCCATGTCTGGTCTACATTAACTGCAATATTCGAGGGATTACTGTACATACACTTCATATGTCTATAACTGTAATATTTGATAAATACTCTTCTTGATAATTGTACTTGTGTACTTGTATTTTGGTATAGGTACGAAAACATACAGTACGGTAGTAATAATAGGGGTGATCCTACTTCGCAGTTTTTCGATTATCGCGTCCATGTCTGGTATACATTATCCGGAAAATTCGAGGGATTACTGTAGTTACTAGCGCTCAGCATGCTGCCCCTCAATTCTTGATTGTCGCATTCAAGCTGCAAATGTAAGCAATTTAGCATTTGAAAGGCCTTTTCAGCATACTGTGGCAACGCACTCTACACCCTTATCTTACTGACATAGCCACATATAGAAAGTTGGCGAGCTATATGCACTTTTTTGTCCCACATACAAATGCATTGCTTCTTTCATTTTAGCACAGGAAAGATGCAACTTTCTCATTTTAAGGAGGAAGGGGTGATTTTAGCAGGGGTAGAAGTTCTTTACCAGCTTCTGCAAGAGCGTAGCACCTTTATAGCCAGCTAGCTAGCTAGCTATATTAATCTAATACTCCGCACGTGCTCAGTTATTAGGCATGGAAGTACATAGATTACCTACTCGGGCGCATAAATTCAAACAATTGAAGAAATTTTGCCCAGTGTATAGTTCTTAATTCCATGGTGATTATGGAGACTATTTGATAGCAAATAACAAATCAGATGAGGAATTACTGTAAAACTCAACTGGATATCTGTTCATAAAGCCAATGCACTGAATGATGCACTCAAAACATTAAAAAAGTAGTGCCATAAAAAACATACAGAGACATACTACCACACAAATTACACATAACCTGACATTACAAAATATAGCATTCCAGCTGTCCACTCATTTGTTTACAATGAAACGACTGAAAGGTAATTCTCATAAAACCCAACCCTCATCCAAATTAGAAATGTGATGAGTGGTTCAAGTGCGGCTTTTGGTTTGATCTTAAAACAGGCTTTGTCATTATTGAACATCTGCGCCTGTGCACCAGCTGTACACTGTTTAATGATACCCAGTGACGTGGGAACAGACTCCCAACACATCACAAAGGTTAAGCCAGGTGGTGATGGTCTTGTGAAATTTCAAGGGTCAATTAGGATTACTATGTCCCTTTGTGTAGAAAAAAACAAATTGCAGTGGCACTTCAACATCATTCCTCTGTGGTTCCTCTCAGGTTCTCCGTGATGTTCTCTTGGACTTGTACAGAGCTCTCAAGTGGGTGGTTCGATCCGACTCTGATGAGGTCGCTGTACTTCATGCCCAGCTGGCCCTGGAGGAGCTTGATGATGTTATGCGAAGCCTACTCTTCCCCAAGCAAAAGTTAGAGAAGAAGATAGTTGTTCTACCCTAATACTTAGAGTTGTACGTAATTTTTTTCTTCTCCAGCACTTTTGGAATTCAGGTGTTGTACAGAATAACTGAGCATAACAGCATTTGTATTTTTTTTGTGTGTAAAATAAATACATTTGAAATAATAAACATTCACATTAACCTTGCTAATCATGATTAGTAACACAATGTACTGCTTATTACATATTAGCAATTAGACAATGTTAGCATATTTCATTATAGTATGAACTGTACATTGTGTTACTAATCATGCCTAGCAAGGTTAATGTGAATGTTTATGTGACATCTGAATATTCATTATGGATTTTAGAGTTTGTAAAGACTAAAAAAGTAGCATAATGTGGGAATGATCCCTCTTTACCATGAAAACTGTTAGGTTGGATATTTCTAATACAGTTAGTTAATTAAGCATTTTAACACCCTGCTATATTGCAAGTTCTCCTACTTAGAAGCTCTGAAATTTTCACCATAGGTGCATGTCCACAGAGATAATCCAAAAAGTAAAATCCACAGTTTTTTTAACGATTTATTTGTGTGACACAGCTGCAAATAAGTATTCCTGTTTGTCCACCTTTAAAAGTCCACCTACACTCCATGTATTATCCCAAATCAGATGCACCTGTTTGAGGTCGTTTGCTGCATAAAGACTCCTGTCCACCCCATACATTTGGTAACACTCAAACTTATAACATGGACAAGACCAAATTTCAGAGCCCTCAATGATTGCTAAGTGGGAGAGCTTGCAATATAGCAGGGTGTTCAATTATTTCTTGAACTGACTACCTGAATTTCACATAGGAGTAAGTAAGAATTGATCAGCTAACCATGATGTAAAGCAGTGGTCCCCAAACTATTCCAGAAAGGGCCGCAGTGGCTGCGGGTTTTCGTTCCAACCTGTAAGAGGAAACCTTTCCACCAATCTGGTATCCTAGAAGTGCAATCAGTGGATTGCAGTCAGTTGCTTCTTTTTTCAGCATAAAACTCATTGGTTAAACTGTTTGTGTCGATCGGTTGGAACAAAAACCTGCACCCACAGCGGGCCTTGAGGGCCGGTTTGGAGACCTCTGATGTAAAGCATAGGTGTCAAACTCATTCCAGAAAAGGCCGAGTGGGTGCAGGTTTTTGTTCCAACCCACCAAGACGACACCTTTTGACCAATCTGTTTTCTTACAACTATAATCAGATGATTGCAGTCAGGTACTGCTTCTTCCAGCAGACCTCCCCATTGGCCTAACTGTCTGCGCTGTTTCAGTAGGGAGGAAAACCGGTACTCGGACATTTGGTCGCCGGACATTTGGTCGCAGGACGTTTGGTCGCCCGGACATTTGGTCGCCGGGCGTTTGACAACATGACAAAGAGTTTACTGTTGAAACCAGCTCTCAAAATTATATTCATGAGAGAGAGTTTAATATCTAAATATCTACTGTTGAAACCAGCTCTCAAAATTATATTCACCCGGGCGACCAAACGTCCGGTGACCAAACGTCCGGGCGACCAAACGTCCGGGTGACCAAACGTCCGGCGACCAAACGTCCGGTCACGGGAAAACCTGCACCATCTTGCCCCTTTCTGGAATCAGTTTGACACCTGTGATGTAAAGGGTCATTACAGTGAACAGCTATTCAAAATTGTACCCCTAAGATATAACCTTCACCTGTATATGGCAATGTACTATTCGCTTACCTCGGATAGGCTTCGCTGCTCACCCCGGCGACATTTGCCAGTGCTCACACTTAAAAAAAATAACTAAAAAAGAATGGAATCAATTGTTTGGTGAATCTGATGATGAATCAGACTTTGAAAATTTTTATTATGATGATGAATTAGACTTTAAGGATTTAAAAATTGTAAATTCCATCTGAGAATTGTGTTCATACTGGTAGTTTGCTTTACTAGGTTTCCGTACCATATTTTGTGAATCAATGTTTTGTCATGGCGACATGTGTTCAGCATATGCCAGTTACGAGTACCGGTGCAATCCTTGGTGTGTGCTGAGAAAAAGTGGAGAGAAAAAAAAATATACCAATTTTTAGTCACATATTATGGGTGCCCGTTATACACGGGTGTGCGTTATACTCGAATAAATTCAGTAGATTTTTTTTCATACTAGACTACTGTACTTAACTCATTGTATGCCATTGATGACGATAGACGTCAAATTCATTTACCGTATTTTCACGACTATTCGGCGCATCGTATTTTACGCCACAGTGTCAGTAACGTGTGCTATTTCTGTATTTTAGACACACAAAGCACACACCGTTTTTTTAGACGCATATATATTATATATGGATGAACAACGAAACGCAATAGCGCTGGCTACCGGAAGTAGCCTATTTTCGGGTTCCGGTGCGCAGTGACTGCTGGGAAATATAGTTCTTGCACGCTACACCCACACGCTAAAAACACGTTTTTAAAAAGGCAACGGAAGCAAAACTGAGTTCGGTTGTACTTTATTTAGACATTTTACAACTTACTCACGTCATCATCACCCACCAATCCATCAAAGTCCTCATTTTCTGTGTCCGAATTAAACAATTGCCCAAATGAGTCTTCCAAAACGCCGGGTCCCGCGGTTGTAGTTCTTAAGCCTCCGGGAATGACGGCAAGCTCTGAGTTATTGTATATAATATATATATATATATATATATATATATATATATATATATATAGTTCGCAGTCTACCTTTGAATGCTCCGTTGAAGCCAACATTTAGCGGCAGGATTTCTTTTGTAAATACAGCCGAAATGACGGCCAGCACCAAATTAGTGTGGTCGCCGTCATACTAACTGTATTGAAGAACTCGGTGTATTAAGAACTCTATATCCCAGCAGTCACTGCGCAGTACTTTATCTACGGGAAAATAGTAGAGTCGGGGGCTGCTTTCCGTAGTTGTCCTATCGACTGATTTTTTTTTTTTTATCGTGATAACAATTTTAGTATTGGTCCATATATAAAGCGCACTGCATTATACGGCGCCCTGTCTATTTTGGAGAAAATTTTAGACTTTTATGTGCGCCTTGTAGTCGTGAAAATACGGTACCCAGCGAAGGTTAGCAATGGATGATCATGTTTCGGTGCCATTGATGGTGCGAGGCGTCCAATCTATCTTTTACTGGGAAGAAAAGTCAAAATAGATGTATTGCAATGTCTATGGTAGCCAGTGAGTTAAATGAGATGAATGAATGGGTTAAATAAATACCTGTACATTTGAAATAATTTGGCATGTTGTACTTGTCCTTGTGTTTTTAAAGAGATGGGAGTGAAAAGTTTTTGGTTTGTGTGTGTTGAGCATAAATATATCCAACCAAAGGACTTTTTGTTTCTGAGAAGGTTGCAACTCATGAGGAATTCCTTCTTTTGTCCATCATCCCTCTTCTCCATCCAGCAGTGTATGAAGCATGTTGACCTCCCCTCCTCCACCTCAGAGAGCAAACATGGCAAGCTTAAGCCTCGTTTCCATGGATATTGTTCTTAATACAGAGTCAAGGTATTGCTTTGGCATGAGACGCTTTACAACTGCAGCCTCTTTCATTGGTTTGGCAGATTTAGGCTTTTCCAAAAGTATCAGTGAACGAGCTTCTAAAGTCAAAGATTTGTTTATTGTGGGTTTTTTTTTAGTGTTCTCTGAATTTGTGACTTCAAAGTCTAATGAGAATCTGGTTGTAAAGGGTGAAGAAAAAACACTTTTTAACGATCTGATAAAGCCAAGAGTGATAAAAGAAAAATATTTTATTCTGAAAACATGCTTTTTAAGGAGCAATGATGGAATTTTTGTTTTTTGTTGTTATTAAATAACACTTACATAGATGTCCCGTACAAATACATTCTTGAAATCTGCTCTTGAGGTTTCTCATAGACTGCTGCAATGGCTGAGATGGGATACTGTAAATCTAATCCTGAATTCACCGTTTATTAAAAGTTTGTGCTACTTGCGCATGACTGACAATACACAGCTTTTTCATCAATGGTCAATAGCAGATTTAAGAATGTGTTTCATACCCTATTTAAAGGACAACATTTACAAAAAGCATTGTTTCTTAATGTGATATAAGGTTTCAATTGTGATTTGTTAAATAGTCAATTGTATCATAATTAGCGCATAGTTATAGATCTAAGGACCTATAAATGTATACGTACAGACAAGTGGTGGACCATCAAGGCCTGCAAGGCCTTCTCTGCTGGCCTAAAAAAATTCTGAATAACAGAATGATATTAATTATGTTTTGTCCATGAATACTTATTAAATAATTCCAAATTGTCTGTCAGTTTCCTTTCATTGCTTTTCCCCTGGTTGCACTGCTTCCAGATGTGTGTTTTCGTATTTAAGCATCTAACCAATCACATTTCAGCTATTGTTTGTTGCCAGGGTCAGAAATATGCCTTGAAGCCTTCACAATTGTTGGGTTTAAACACCAGACATTTGTATCACCAATCTGAAAAGAAGGAAATCACAGAGAATTTTAGTAAACTTTATTTAAAAAATGAGAGGTTCAGGGACTGTCCCTCGTGACAGTCCTCCAAAAAACACTCTGAAGAAAATCTTCCCTCGCCAAGTCTCTTATTGTTTTTTGGGAGTGTCCAAGTTACAGGAAGTTTCAAGCTGATCACAGGAGAGCGAGATCTCTCCCAGTTACAAAAGGTTCTTTGATCATGACCATATGCCCCTTCGAGATAACATCTTTACAGTCACCCTCCTGATATCTTGCAACCCTCACACAATAGTTCAAACAGACAGGCGTCGGCCCCCCTGGGTAGTTCCTCTAAGGTGAAACTTTCCAGGGCCCAAGACACTCTCATTCTATTAACTAACATTTCGACAGTCATACCAGAATCAGGATAACTTATATAAAATAATTCCAACAACAATCAGTTCTGCAGGCTCTTCTGCATAAAACAAGCGTCGATAAAACTGTTGCTTTAACCAATCAAATTTCGAGTTGGCGACACCTTCTCGCAGGCGTATGGATACGTCGTTGCCTTCTCGCAGGCTTAGGGATACGTCATTGCCTTCTCGCAGGCGTAGGGATACGTCATCGCTTTCACCAACTATGATTGGCTAGTGATAGAGTGGACTAGCCAGAGCTACCAAACTGTATCTGGAGCGAGCTGCACAAGCAAATATATTGTTGTGTTGATTTAATAGTGTTTTTGTCAACCAGCAATGGCTGAAGGAGGAGAATAAATTTATTTGTTTGCAGATTTACTGTCAAAGCCATTTTCAAGAAAAACTGGACATCATGAAGAACGGTCGGACAACTACGAAGCAAGCAAGCCTGTCACAACTGGGAACGAACATTTTCAGCACTAAATCGAATAAAAACGTATGCCAGAAATACGACAGGACAGGCTCGACTTTCAGCATTAGCTTCGATGGCGATAGAAAAGAAGGAGGAAAGAAAGGACGATGGATTGTGTACAAATAAAAAAGATTTTTGATGAGTAAAATATGGCTATATTCCTAAATAATATTTCAATTGTATGAGGTTATTATTGACGATTTTTATGTGTAGCAGCGGTAGCTGCAGTAAAGGTTTTATAGCCATAAAATAGTTTTTGAGCGTTGGATTGATTCAGATATAGAATTGAAGGCGTCGCTTAGAAATTCATGGCCCGCCGCTGATATATACATATACATATATATACATACATATATATATATATATATACATATACATATATATACATACATATATATATATATATATATATATATATATATATATATATATATATATATATATATATATATATATATGTATATCAGTGGTGGGCGGTGCATTTTCTGGTAGCGCCTTCAACGTATCAATCCAACCCTCAAAAACTATTTTATGGCTATAAAACCTCTACTGCAGCTACAGCTGCGACACGTAAAAAATAATCAATACATTAATACACAAAAATGGGGTAAAATCCACTTCCTAGCAGCATTTCATAATTAAATACAAATACTGGAGCTTTTCAGACATTAAAACCAGGCCAGGGGGTGATTTTCCTGGGAAAAGACAGCGATGAACGTCAATGGCGTACGGGCAAACATTGCCCGAAAATGGGGTAAAATCCAGCCGAAAACAGCATTTATTGATTAAATACAAATACTGGAGCTTTTGAGACATTACAACCAGGCCAGGGGGTGATTTTTCCCGGGAAAAGACAGCGATGGACGTCAATGGTGAAACGCCAAAAATTAAACTGGGGTAAAATCCACTTCCTAGCAGCATTTTGTGATTAAATACAAACACTGGAGCTTAAATACAAACACTGGAGCTTAAATACAAACACTGGAGCTTTTCAGATATCAGAACTTGGCCCACAATTGAAATATTATTTAGGAATACTATAGCCATATTTTACTCACCAAAAATCCTTTTTACATAATATCCATCCTCCTTTCTTTCTTCCTTCTTTCCTATCGCCATCAAAGCTAATGATGAAAGTCGAGCCTGTCCTGTCATATTTCCGGCATAGTCCGTTTTGAAAATAGCATTAAATCAACACAACAATATACTATTTGCTTGTGGAGCTAAGTTAGCGCGCTGAAAGTGCCCCACACACCATTTTCCCGGCTGTAACAGGCTTGCTAGCTTCGGAGTTGACCGCCCTTTCTTAATGATGTCCATTTTTTTCTGGAAAAGTCCGTCTGGAAAATAGCTTTGTGAGCAAACAGAATGCATTTGTTTTTGCTTCTGTCGGCCATAGTGGGTGGAGTTTGCGATCTCGGCTGCCTCGGGTACTGCTTTGGCCCGCCTACTAGCCAATCATAGTTTGTGAAAGCAATGACATGTCCCAGCCAGCAAAATGTTAACGCCTATGAAAAATCATTGTGGGGTTGCCAACTCGAAATCTGATTGGTTAAAAGCAACAGTCTAGTTTAATGCAGCAGAGCCCGCAAGAACTGATTGTGAAGGCTTTGAGGCAGATCTGATCTGGCAACAAATAATGGCTGAAATGTAATTGGTTAAATGCTTCAATATGAAAACACACATCTGGAAGCAGTGCAACCAGGGGGAAAAGCAATGAAAGGAAGCTAACA
This sequence comes from Stigmatopora argus, assembly GCF_051989625.1. Lineage (NCBI taxonomy): Eukaryota > Metazoa > Chordata > Actinopteri > Syngnathiformes > Syngnathidae > Stigmatopora > Stigmatopora argus. Next base: position 5,358,167 of record NC_135389.1, on the reverse strand, counting down.
GACCATTTGGAATAATAAGTATTGATGGACAAAATATAATATGATTCAGATATTTCTTAGGCCAGCAGAGAAGGCCTTGAAGGCCCTGACGGCCCGCCACTGACATATATATATATATATATATATATATATATATATATATATATATATATATATATATATATATATATATATATATATATACATACATATATATATACATATATATATACATATATATACATACAATGCATGAGTCATTCCAGAATTAGAGGATATTTTACATCCCACTCTTCAAATTTAAATATTACGAAATTTGAAAACATGCAGAGCGGCCCGACAGCTGAGTTCAATATGTACCAGGTCTCAATCTTCACTGTGTGGAGTTTCTCCCCAGGCTTGTGTAGGTTTTCTCCAGGTACCCTGGTTTCCTCCCAAATCCCAAAGACATGCGTGGTAGGCTGGTTGAACACACTAAATTGCCCCTAGTTATGAGTGTGACTGTGAGAGGTTGTCTGACTCCTCGTGCGATTGGCTCGCCACCGATTCAGGGTGTCTCCTGCCTGGTGCCCATAGGTAGCTGAATGAATGACTAAAACATGCAGTTTCTCTGTAAATTTATTTTTCCTGAGTCTTATATACAATAATAATTAAAACAACGATGAAAAAAGAATGCCCAGGTTTAAAAATACCTCATATGTCTAAAGTTCCCCCTGAAATGCTTTTTTAAAATTCTTGTCTCACCAAATGATGACCCAAATGAATCTGGGGGGGGGGGGATAACACATTTGCAAGACTTTCATGTGTAAAACAAGAAATCTGTCACCCAAAAGATCTCACCAGTCTTAGGGTGGTACCCGAGGTAGAATAGGCTCCAGCATAGCCCAAGACACTCATGGGAATAAGCAGCATAGACGATAAAGGAATGTTTGAATTAAATTCATTGTCATTTTTGGGGTTAGAACCACCTGATGGTATAATGGTTCACTCACCTCACTTCGGTGCAGACAACCGTGGGATCAATTTCTGCTCAGTGGTGGTATCATTGTGTGTGCAAATGGTTGTCTGTCTCTCTGTGTGTGCTATGGCTGACTGGTGACCAGTCTAGGGTGTAGTCTCCCATTTTCCTGACATCAGCTGGGATACTGTCCAGCAACCCCCGTGACCCTTGTGAGGATGCGTGGTACGGATGAATGAATAAAAAGAAAAAACTTTGGGGAAAATTAGATTTTTTGTTTTCTCTTGAAACAGTGGTCACCATTGTTTTATTTATCATAATAATTTATTCATTCATTTCCTGAACTGCTTATCCTCACAAGGATCGGGGTGGGTGGGTGCTGGAGCCAATCCCAGCTAACTACATGCACCAGGCAGGGAAGACCCTGAATCGGTGGCCAGCCAATTGCAGGGCACAAGGAGACAAAGGACAACCAATCACCCTCACACTCATACCTAGGTGCAATTTAGAGTGTTCAATCAGACTACTCTGCATGTTTTTGGGATGTGGGAGGAAACTGGAGTACCCAGAGAAAACCCATGCAAGCCTGGCAAGATCATGCAAACTCCGCACAATGAGGACCGACCTGGGATCGAATCCACGCCCCCAGAACTGTGAGGTCCCCAGTTAGTCGCCGGGCCGCCCATGATAATAATTGTATCAAGAATGTAATAATATTACATAATTATTTTTCCAATATTATTCATTAGTGATGGAACGTGTGTCCAAACACATGCAAACAATTTGTTTTTATCATTGAAAGGGAGAAAAAGTTTTATCAAATGATTCTTCTTGATTAATGTCTCATACTATGTCATGTGACCCTGTTATGTAGGTAATCAGGGTAAAACTATTAATTAATTTATTAACCTATTTACAAAGAAAACAGTAGATTTTTCCTCTTGATCAAAGACTACTTCTACTAGAAACGCTGAGCCTAGTACATACTATATTATATCCTGTTAGTGTGAATATGCTGAATATTATGAATATCAAATAGAGTATTTAAGAAAAATTGGAGCATTGTATTTTAATTGAGCTAATCAAGCCTAGAGCGGCCCGGTGGATTGAGTGGTTAGCACGTCGGGCTCACACACTCTAAATTGTATGAGTGTGAGAGTGAGTGGTTGTCTGTCTCGCCGTGCCCTGTGATTGGCTGGCCACCAATTCAGGGTGTCCCCCGTCTCTGGCACGAAGTCAGCTGGGATAGGATCCAGCACCCCCCGCGACCAGAGGGAGGATAAAGTGGTTCAGAAAATGAATGAATGAATAATCAAGCCTTTGATAATTAGATTATCACAATATTTTTTGTACTATAAATTGCCCCTGAGCACAAGTCGCATTAGTCAAATATACCCAATGTAAAGGACAAAATATATTGTCTCACTGATTTATTTTAGGAGGGCAATTTTTTTATTTGATCACAAACCAAGAACAAACATAACTTCAAGTAATTATCATAACGTAGAGAACAACTGGGTAAATAGGCACCTGTTAACATAACAGTTACTCAGATAACTGTAGCCCCACTGGCTGGGGCAGTCTATCAATGAAAAACAGTGCGACTTATGGTCCGGGAAATACGGTAATCATGAATTGAAGTCTTATTTTTTAATAACTGGAGCTAAATTGTACCTCAATTCTGAAATGACTTTTTATTTTGGTTACTCTGTTCTCCTTTTGTCTAATTGAATTCCCTTGTAAGTGTTCCAAAGATAATCAAACCATTGGTTTAATCCAAGACAAGGCTCCATCACCATGCGAAAGGTCAACCAAACAGTGGGTTTGAATATTATACTACAGACCCTTTCTTCCTCATCTCTATATAAGATAATTGCACACTACAGTATTAATTCCTTGACTTGAATGAAGTCTGTTTAATGAATTTCTTTCTTTTGAGCCTGGTATCGATCCCATGTGAGGCGTGCAGGCAATCTGTTTCATGTAACCTGGAGCATGTCAGCAAGTAAGCCTCAGAGAACGGGAGGCGAGGAGGGAGGGAAGAATAAATAAGACCATAAAAGATGCTTTGAGGGAAGGAGAGAGGTGCGAACAAACAGTCCGGCGGCTTTTTGGACGGTGCTGGCTGCATTGCAGTAAGAAAGCAAAGGTAGGGGGGGAGAGAGAGGCGAGGACAGAACGGTGGCAGGAGATGGGGGCTCAGCATGTGGGACCGAGGGGGAGAAGGATGGAGCGTTTGCTGAAGTGGTGCGGGTACTGCCGCAGGGGACAGAAGGAGAGCGGCATGGGCTACCTTTAACCTTCTCAACCTCTTTGACCTGGCGCCGGGCCAACCGGGAAGGCGCTTGGGGAAGGGAGCTGATCATGTAAGGCTGGTCACGTCCAAGCTGCAAGGGATACTTACTCAGAGGGCGTCCTGGGAGACAGAAGGAGGGAGGCTGTTGGAGGAGGAGCGGACAGTGGTAGGTTAGATGGGGGGGCTGTCTCACAGAAGTGGTCTCGCAGGGGTTTGAGCTGCCGGCTGTATTTTTGGGATCCTGCGAATGAAGTGAGCACTCTGGAATAAAGATGTAGTGTGAGCTGCTGGAAGGAGGAGGACCGAACAAGGAGAGCGCTGTGCTCAGGGAAGGAGAGGACCTTCCAGCTGGACGTGCGGACTAGGAGGACCTAGACAAAGACGGCGGATTCGCTGGATCAGGAAGGTAAGGAAGTCATTCAATTTCCTTCTATGAGGAGCAGCAGTGTGTTCTTATCATGCAAATTGATGCCCATTGAGAGGTGACAATAGGCAAATCCCTCTCTTTTTTTGGTGAAAGTTTTCCAACAGAGCTCAGAATTCATGTTAAAAGAAATAATTAGGTAAACTCACAGTAAGGCTTCATGTTCTATTGTGAGCATAAAGTTGAATGAATGAAAGTATTCATCCATGAGCAAACATGTTCTGGAAGGACTGACACTCAATGGAAAAGTTTGTCCAAAGCTGAAGGAAGCGACATTAAAGTTGAGTTAGAAGACGTGGGACAAAGACCTGAGTGTGTTCAGAATTGAGTGGTCAATGTGTTTGCAATGGCAGGTACAGAAAATGTGTTTTTCTCTGCATGTTAGGAAAAACTTTTGATTCACACTACTTGCTTATACTAACTGTATATGTGTGCGGGCGGGTGTTTGTAGCTTACTATCTCATATAGTTAATTTTATTGACTTATACACTCGCTTATTTTGCACCTTTCTATATACTACTTGCTTAGATTTACAGTATGTGAGTGCACATGTGTGTCCAGGCACTTTTGAGAAAGTACAACCTTAAATAGAGAACACTCAGCAGCCTCAGGTCAATTTGGACCGTCCAATGGGGAACCAGGAACAAATGTATCAAAACTGAATTTGAGAATAAGAAGGAATTTGTTCTTACTATGGTAATTATGTTGCTATATAATCTGTGGAGGTTTAAGACTGCATTGCATAACAAGAGGTTTAATACTACATTATTTTGCTCCACTATAGTAGCCAAAAAATTGAGTAGTCTACTGTTATGAAGTGTAGCACATTTCAGTGTAATATAGCAAAAACAAATGTGTCATATCTCTTTGTGATTTCAAAAGGAATGGGATATTTATTTTATTAGAGGGTTTATTTATAACAGCAATACAAGAAAATGGAGAGCAGTAAGTTAACTTCTACAGGCATGAATTAATGATTTATTTTAGCCTTAGGGGGCAATTAATTAACTTATTGACTGCCATTGGTGGTGCTAGACGTCCAGTCTATTTTGACTGGAAGGAGCAAATGAGTGAACGTTCCTTTACCCCTCCCATTCAAAATGAATTGGACTTCTGGCACAGTCAATGGCACTGAAAGTTGAGCATGTATGACCAGTCTTCCCATTTTAATTGAATTCCATTTCTATTGCCATCAATAGTATAAACCATAGTATATAGCACATTAATTGTAGCTGGAAATTGCAGGCACACCATCTCATTTTCTGAACTGCTTTATCCTCACTAGGATCATGGGGGGTGCTGGAGCCTATCCCAGCTGACTTCGGGCCAGAGGCAGGGGACACCCTGAATCGATGGCCAGCCAATCGCAGGGCCCGAGGAGACGGACAGCCATTTACTCTCACACTCATACTTAGGGGCAATTCAGAATGTCCAATCAGCCTACCATGCATGTTTTTTTGGAATGTGGGAGGAAATCGGAGTACCCGGAGGAAACCCACGCAGGCCGGGGAGAACAGGCAAACTCCACACAAGGGGACCGACCGACCTGGATTTGAACCCAGGACCCCAGAGTTGTGAGGCCGACGCACTAACCACTTGTTCCGCCGGGCCGCCCTCTGTGTAAATATATATATATATATATATATATATATATATATATATATATATATATATATATATATATATATATATATATATATATACACACATGTATGTACATATACACACACACATATGCACACGTGTATACACACGTATATACACACATACACACACGTATATACACACATACACACACGTATATACACACATATATATACACGCACACATATATATATACCTTTATTTTCATCCCTGATAAATACTCTTTCATGTTGCCACACGATACTGCAGTGGTCCTTTCGCCTGACTTTGGCGCAGCTTGCGTGGGTTCGATTGCCACTTGGGAGTGTGAATGGTTGTCTCTATGTGTGCCACCTCATCGGCCACCAGTTTGGGTGTGGTCCGCCTTTTGCCTGAGGTCAGCTGGGATAGGCTCCAGCACCCCACAATCTCGACAAGGATCTGGGTTTTTGAAAATGAATGAATTTTGTCTCTTGGTGGTTTGTTCATTGCACTCCACATCTCCTGCTTTGTGGGGAAAAAAATGTCCATAAAAAAGCATGGGATTGACACTGCCATTTGCTGGAGTGGAATGATTTTTTAAACAATGTTTTTTAAGCACCTTTTCCAGGGTCACAGCCATACCACACCCCTTGTCCTTCCCCACTATTGGACAAAGTCTGGACTAATACAATCTAAAAATAAACCTTTGTTAGAAAGTGTCTATATCATTTTACTCTGAATTTATAGATGTACAATTATAGAAACACGTCAGAATCTCTGTGAGTCCTTACCAACTAAAATAATGAACATTTAGAACAATGACGATGCCTATGCCCGTGCTAGGCGAAATTCAGTGTATTATTGCAAAGGAAGAATTATTATAGTTATTTTAGTATAGTAGCAGGTCTATATTGATTCTTTTGTAGAGCATCAACCGTGATGGAGTATATCTTCATACATCTCATCTCATTTTCTGAACCGCTTTATCCTCACTAGGGTCATGGGGGGTGCTGGAGCCTATCCCAGCTGACTTCGGGTCAAAGGCAGGGACACCCTGAATTAATGGCCAGCCAATCGCAGGGCACGAGGAGACGGACAGCCATTCACGCTATTTAAAGTGTCCAATCAGCCTACCATGCATGTCTTTAGAATGTGGGAGGAAACCGGGGTACCCGGAGAAAACCCACACAGGTCTGGGGAGAACATGCAAACTCCACACAAGTGGACCGACCTGGATTGGAACCCAGGACCCCCACTGTGAGGCCCACGCGCTAACCGCTCACCTACCGGGCCGCTGTCTTCATACATATACATTTTTAATTTAGTTGATTATTTTCTGGTTCAGATTAGTAGATATTTCTGTGGTGTGAATCATTATCTTTAAATAATTTGCTACAATGGCTACAGGGCATTTTATCTATACACTTATATACAATTATTAGAGCTCAGCCACATAGCCTAAATTACTGCCCACTAGTATTCTGTATTGTTCATTTGCAACTAGAATGATTATAGAAAAGTATTTTCTAAAGATCGCTTCTACTCTTTCTTGAAAGACTAGTAAAAATGTTTCAACATTTCATATCCATCATTTCCCTGATATCTTTGATTAGTTGTAAAGTACAGTTTAATAGCCATCTACTAACTACGGTAAATGATCTCCATAACTACCTTAATGTCCTATGACATCCCCTCCTAGGACCATTGGACTGATATGTTTGGATTTGTGGGTTAATGTAAATGGAATGTCATCTCAAGTGGTTCTAAACTTGTAAATGGGCCTTCTAGAGGTGAAGGTAATTCCATAAATATCTAGCTGTCTTCTGTCACGGTCCGGCGAGGAGGTTCTGAACAGGTTTATTTGGGAAGTTGGGAATGAAAGGAGCGAATTGTACCTCAAGGTACATTGGCCTTAAGTACTGGCCACACCCAAACTGACCTTTAATTAGCGCTATTCACCCTGAAGTCACCAAACAAACCAGGGTATTCCCATGGGAACTTCATATAAAACAACTTCAATTTTAAACTTAGCAAACTAGCAACTTTCAGGGAAAAAAGGACCTGCTGTAGTGCATCAATTTGCATTGACATTTCGATGATACATTACTAATATAATAACAATTTAAAAAAACATCCCACTGTATTAACTAATGAGAACAGACTCACGAGGGAATAATGAATGCTTAAATAAGAGGATGCCTGAGAAGGCACAGAATGAGGGTAGATAAAAACAACCCTGATGGTGTCCATGAGTGTTTTTGACGAATTTCTATCCATATTAAATAGGCAGTGTTCCAACAGCTAACTGGATTCTCCCCAACAAACAGTTCCCATTCTCATTCACAGGAGGCTACAAACCTACAGCCCTGTACTTCCTGAGCCAAATCAGCTCAGATTGGTGTTATCTGTGCTGTATCTTTATGATTAAATGAACAGAATGTATATTGCAAATTCTGTACATTTAATCTTTGTGGTTTGTGCTTGATTGGGCCATAATGGTGGTAAAAATATGTGTTGGAAGATTGAATAGAAATCTAAATAAATTGTTTTTATATATTATTTAGAATGTGTGCCACTGGTAATAGTACTTTGTATCTATATTGTTAAAACTAGGAGTTGTAGTAGTACGAGTAGTTGTTGCACTACTAGTACAAAAAATCTATCATTGTTAGTGTAACAGAATGGGACATAATTTAAATAATCCACATACAAAATACTAATACCAAGAACAAACCTAAAAAGAAAAAACAGACAAAATTATATTACTGTATTCTCTGGACTATAAGTCGCCCTTTTTTTAGTTTGGCTGGGCCCTCGACTAGCTCTCAAATGGGACTTATATGTTTTTTATTCTCTGACCACCGACAACTTGTCATGTTTTTTTTAGACTAGTTGGTCTGCATTTTACTATTTTTATTTTAACGTCAGATCAAAAGCCTTTATTGTCATCATACACAGCTGCGTATAACGAAATTGGTGAAACGTGTGTTTGATTTTTGTTTTGGATCAAATAAAAAGAAATTGCCCTCCAAAAAGGGGCGTATACCCCTATTTTTTCCTCTTCATTTGGTATTATTTGGCTGGTGCGAGTTATACACAGCTGCGACTAACCTGGAAAATATGGTAATTTTATATTAAGTATGAGGTTGGACAGTGAATGAATGGTTAGTTAGTTGAGGGTTCACTCCCAGTTCCAGCCATGCTCTGTGGGGTTTGCATGCTCTCCGTGCCTGTGTGGGTTTCCTACGGGTTATCCGGCTTCGTCAAACATCCTAAAAAACCTGCATGGTAGGATGATTGAAAACTCCAAATTTCTGTAGGTGTGTGCATGAAGGGTTTTTGTTTGTATGTGCCCTGCAATTGTTTGATAACCAGTTCAGGGTGTACCCTGCCTGTTGTTAGCTGGCATAGGTTCTAGCACCCTTGCGATGATTAGCAGTTCAGAGGTTGAATGAAGGAATTTTTTGGTGGAATATGTATGCAACCCTGCCTTTTAGCTATACTAGAAATAACACTGTTGGATACGTTTCCAAAGAATGAGTCGGGTAAAAATATGTATATGCACATATTTTTCTCAAACTATTAAATAGGTAGCCCTTTGCTTATTTTTCCTTTACCTATATACCAGTGGTGTGCCGTCAGGGCCTTCAAGGCCTTCTCTGCTGGCCTAAGAAATATCTGAATCACAGACTGATGTTAATTATATTTTGTGCATGAATACTTATTAAATAATTCTAAATTGTCTTTTAGCCTCCTTTCATTGCTTTTCCCCCTGGTTGCACTGCTTCCAGATGTGTGTTTTCATATTCAAGCATTTAACCAATCACATTTCAGCCATTATTTGTTGCCAGGGTCAGAAATCTGCCTCAAGGCCTTCACAATCAGTTCTGCAGGCTCTGCTGCATTAAACAAGCGTTGATAAGACTGTTGCTTTAATCAATCAGATTTCGAGTTGGCAACACCACAATGCCTTCTCGCAGGCGTAGGGATACGTCATCGCTTTCACCAACTATGATTGGCTAGTGATAGAGTGGACTAGCCAGAGCTAACAAACTGTATCTGGAGCGAGCTGCACAAGCAAATATATTGTTGTATTGATTTAAAGCCATTTTCAAGACGGACTATGCCAGAAATACGACAGGACAGGCTCGACTTTCAGCATTAGCTTCGGTGGCGATATAAAAGAAGGAAGAAAGAAAGGAGGATGGATATTGTGTACAGTTAAAAAGGATTTTGGGTGAGTAAAATATGGCTATATTCCTAAATAATATTTCAATTGTATGAAATTCCAGGGGAAAGTCGTACTCCGGGCCCGGTTCTGATATCTGAAAAGCTCCAGTATTTGTATTTAATCACTAAATGCTGCTATGAAGTGGATTTTACCCCATTTCAGTGCAATTTTTGCCGTTTCGCCATTGACGTCCATCGCTGTCTTTTCCCAGGGAAATCACCCCCCCGGCCCGGTTGTAATGTCTGAAAAAGCTCCAGTATTTGTATTTAATCAATAAATGCTGTTTTCGGCTGGATTTTACCCCATTTTTGGGCAATGTTTCCCGGTACGCCATTGACGTTCATCGCTGTTTTTTTCCCGGGAAAATCACCCCCCTGGTCTGGTTGTAATGTCTGAAAAGCTCCAGTATTTGTATTTAATCATTAAATGCTGCTATGAAGTGGATTTTACCCCATTTTTGTGCATTGATTTATGTATTATTTTTATGTGTCGCAGCTGTAGCTGCAGTAGAGGGATTGGATTGGATTGAAATGATAGGATTGTTTGCTTTTGTCTCCCCTTCAAAATATTACAAAAATGACACTAATGTCCTCACAATAGAATAACTCACGACCACTTGCCAACTTGTCCTGGTGCTTTTCTCGTATTGGCGAGCCAGTTCCGTCACGCATACATACACCACTCATGTTTTTTTATCATTTCATGCTTAATATCGATTGTCATCATACGCCCTTTCTTTGTACTACCCTTCATTGCACCTGCTGGCTTTGGACCCATTGTTTTTCCCTTAATTCTGCAATGACTAACACAAAAAAACACGGGAAAAAATGCAATGCTCTGCCTAGTGCTCGTAGATATCTTTGCTCGAGGGAGATGCGTCTCGGCCACCTGGCTGTCTCATATGCTTGTATCTCAAAATTTGTCTCATATCTCAAGGCAAATATTTGCTCGGAATTTTACTCGTATCTCAAATTGCGCATATGGTAGGGCACTTGTATGTCAAGGTATTACTGTACTGTGGTGTCAGCTCAAGATAAAAACAACAAAAAAAACAACAACAAGAAACAACAACAGCAAATGGCACTTGGGCCAACTAATGACACTTACAAGCTTTCAAACAGCTCACGACTGAATGTTGGAATAGGATTGTGCAGTTTACATGGTTTACTGAAAAAATCAAAATGACAAAACTAATACTCTGTGAACCACTTGGGTCACTCTCCACAAAAACTATTTAAAAAGGGTTAAATAAATTAAACTTAAATTATTTCTCCTTACCTCCACGTTTTCCCAAGAACTTGGTTCCCCAGTTGGACTCTTCTTGGACTTTAGGTCGATTGAAAACAGTTTTGCCATCCTTTGTATTCCTTCCCATTTCCTCTATATCCATTTACTTTCTTCTGCTGACCTTTACCTTTATTTGACACTTCCCCAGATGACCTCCCGCTGCAGGAATGCGTTGAACATCGTGGTCACCACCCTTTTTGCTGTGGTGGTCCTCTTCACCATCGTTCTAGCTTATATAACAGGTTTGTCCCTTGATAGTGGTGATTTATTTTTGCGCCAATCCTTGATGAAACTTTTTGTTTCTCATGTGCTTTAAAGGCTACCAGTTCATCCAAACTGAGCAGCATCACCTCTCCTTTGGGCTCTATGGTGCATTCCTTACCCTCCACCTTCTTCTACAGAGCCTTTTTGCTTTTCTGGAGCACCGAGAGATGAAAATTCCCACCAGTCCTCAACATCTCCGTCGCTCCGTGGCCCTCTGCATTGCCGCCTACCAGGAGGATCCCAACTATTTAAGGAAGTGTCTGCGCAGTATCAGACGGATTTCTTTCCCAGGACTAAAAGTAGTGCTGGTGGTGGATGGGAACAGACCAGAGGACCATTACATGATGGACATTTTCCAGGAGGTGATGGGTGGGGCTGAGCAGGCAGGCAGCATGGTGTGGAAGGGAAACTACCACAGTGATGGAAGTGGAGGAGGGTCTAAGAAAGGACCAGGGAGCGTAGTTCACGTGGAGGAGGTGCTACGAGTTACTCGGTTGGTTAGAAGTTGCCGCTTTTCCTGCATCATGCAGGAGTGGGGAGGAAAGAGGGAGGTCATGTACACGGCCTTTAAAGCGCTGGGGGACACTGTGGATTATGTGCAGGTAAGGACCACTCACTAATCTGAGTCTTGCTAATATGATTCTCCTTTGAATCCAATCAGGAATGGGCAGAATTCCAATTTACTGAAGAAGGGAATCAATATATAAAGTAGACTGTATTAAATAAATTTTGAATCTAAATTGGATTTTCAGTACCCCTTGTTCCCATGTGAACTTCGGGCTAGAGGCGGGGGACATCCTGAATTGGTGGCCAGCCAATCGCAGGGCACAATGAGACAAACAACCATTCACGCTCACTTTCATACCTAGGGACAATTTAGAGTATCCAATCATGTTTCGAATATGGGAGGAAACCAGAGTACACAGAGAAAATCTACGCAGGCCCGGGGAGAACATGCAAACTCCACACAGGTGGACCAACCTGGATTTGAACCCAGGTCTCCCACTGTGAGGCCGACACACTAACCACTCAACCACTGGGCCACCCTCAATAAGGACCACTCACTAATCTGAGTCTTGGACTTTAGGTCGATTGAAAACAGTTTTGCCATCCTTTGTATTCCTTCCCATTTCCTCTGTATCCATTTACTTTCTTCTGCTGACCTTTACCTTTATTTGACACTTTGAAACAGTGTATGTTTCGAACCTGTCAAATTCTTGGTTTTGTTCACTACCCAAAATGCTTCATTCAGTCTCCAGCAAATTTTGATTTCCAATTGTGTCATCACACAATTGGAAATCAAAATTTGCTGGAGACTGAATGAAGCATTTTGGGTAGTGAACAAAACCAAGAATTTGACAGGTTCGAAACATACACTCGACTTGTTCTGTTTTTCTTGAGTCTAAGACATGACAAATTCTTTCAAAATGTGTTCTTAAAACCAAGACTGGTACCATGTGTATAACACTAGTTAGATATAGTTCAGTAGTCAGGACAATCTGTGCAGCAAAAGTGGTATAAAAAGGAATATTGGGTATACCCAGACTGACAGTCTCCAAATGCAACCTCTTTTAAACCCATTGTTCTTTGGCTAACAAATAACATTGTGACCCTTCCAGATTTCCTAACAGTTACAATGAGACTCATTAATTGGGCTCGTTTACTACTTATCAGGTATGTGACTCTGACACAGTTCTGGATCCCGCATGTACCGTAGAGATGCTGAAGGTCTTTGAGGCTGATGCTGCAGTCGGAGGAGTAGGTGGAGATGTACAGGTAAAACATCAGAAATCAACATTAAAATCTCTACTGGCAATGGATGATCAGTTATTCTCTTTCTCTCCACAGATTCTCAACAAGTATGACTCATGGATTTCCTTCCTGAGCAGTGTGCGCTACTGGATGGCCTTTAACATTGAGCGTGCCTGCCAGTCTTACTTCGGATGTGTCCAGTGTATCAGCGGCCCACTGGGAATGTACAGGAACTCTCTTCTCCAGGGCTTCCTCGAGGCCTGGTACCACCAAACCTTCCTGGGCTCCAAGTGCAGCTTTGGCGACGACCGTCACCTAACCAACCGAGTGCTAAGCTTTGGTTACAAGACCAAGTATACGGCACGATCGCAGTGCCAGACTGAAACGCCAACCCAGTACCTACGTTGGCTCAATCAGCAGACTCGGTGGAGTAAGTCCTACTTCCGGGAGTGGCTCTATAATGCCTTGTGGTTCCACAAGCACAGCCTTTGGATGACCTATGAGTCTGTAGTCACTGGCTTCTTCCCGTTCTTCTTGGTAGCCACGGTCATCCATCTTTTCTACCGGGGAAGGCTGTGGAACATCTTGCTCTTCTTGCTGACAGTCCAGCTGGTCGGAATGCTGAAGGCCACCTATGCCTGTTTCTTACGGGGTAGCCTGGTCATGATCTTCATGTCGCTTTATTCTCTACTCTATATGTCGAGTTTACTCCCTGCCAAAATGTTCGCCTTACTCACAATTACCAAAGCAGGGTGGGGAACGTCAGGCCGCAGAAAAATCGTTGTAAACCTGATAGGTGCCATCCCGGTCACAGTTTGGACGATGGTGCTGCTCGGAGGTGTGGCCTATACAATTTACTGTGAAACGCAGCAGCCTTTCAGTGAATTTGAAAAGGTCTTGTTGATAGCGGGGACGATTCTGTATGCCTGTTATTGGGTCATTCTGCTAGTGCTTTACCTCGCAATTGTAGCCAAACGTTGTACCAAGAGGGAGGAGCAGTATCACACACCATATGCCAAAGCGTAAAGCTACTCAATGACGGTCCAACAGGTCCATCCCAAGAAGGGCAACTGCTGTATAATCCTCACACTTGTGTGAACTGATAGAGCAAATGCAGAGGTCTATCTGGAATGCATCTGTTCAAAAGGTGAGGATGCGTAATCCAAGCAGCAGGGAGCAGATCCAGTCAGGACATATACTTTTGAAGAAATGTCTGGATCTATGAAGCACAAGATGGCTTGCACTGAAAGAGGTGTTCATGCACTATGTGACAGCAGAATCGAGGGCCCAAAGAAGCAATGAGAAAATTAAGCGTATTGACAAAAGGACCGTATAGATGAGGACAGCAATCTTTCAGATGCTCTAAGAACATGTTTATTTGCAGGAAATGCTGACGACGTACTTTAACTGATACGCAGTAGTATACCGTCAGTTTTGAGCGTTGAGATGGAAGAAAAACTGAAGTTAATAAACTGTTGTTTGCCATTGATGGCGAGAGACTTTTAGTCTATCTTGACTGGGACTGCTCACAGTGACCATTTGCCATATGTGAGGAAGTATAAGTAACAAGAGTTTCACAACTTAAAGATTGAGATAAAGTAATGTTAGTCATTTTTGGCAGAGGGCATTAAATATGTTATTAGTATAAGCAAATTGTCTGTCAAAATATGTCGAACTGACAAGTGTTATACCCTACATTGGTCTGTCTATGGCATTTTTCATTATTTGCATTAAGCTATCTCCATCAATGGCACCAATGAGTGAATAATTGTGTTGATTTTCGTCAAGCAAACACTGTTCAATTATGACTAGTTTAAGCACGAAAAAATCATACCCTGGCCAAATTTTCTAAATAATGTACCAGTACCTTTCGATCACTCTGAATATCTTTCAGTTTGAAATGACACAGGCGGTCATGAATTGTCTTCCAAATGTACATAAAAATATTTACCAATTTCATTTTACATTTAGAGCTTTCGATACAATTTTTGGGACAAAACAATGATGCTACTGAGTTTTAGCATCTATTTTAAAGCGTTTTATTCAAATGTCCATTGAAAGTACTGAAAATGCTTGTATTGAGAGAGATGACTGTGAATAATGCTGTATTCTTGGGGATTTAGCCATACCTGTATTAGAATATGTTCCCAAACAGTTTAAAAAAAAATTGATCGTCATAAATATTTTGCAATTATAATTAGTGGTCATAATCATTGTAGTGCTGAGCAGTACGTTTTCTCTTCATGACAAAAGTAAAATGAATGATTTGAATTAGCATTCACATCATTATAAACATATAAATACTATCTATAAGTAGTAGCAAACTACAGATAAAACAACCACATTCTTGTTGCTGATGTATGCTCAAAGAAGGCCTGATTTTAACATAGCAATGTTCAGGAGTACAGAACATTGAAATATGTCTTCCTCAGTGGAAATTCACAGCATGAAAACAGTCAATACGTGTATTCTGACAGACTGCTACAAGCGATTAGACAGAACGTGTGGATAACGTCCAAAGCTCAGAGAATGTGACCAAGTGACTGTGTCTGTTGGCCTATCCTTCAACTCTGACTGTATTCTCCAATAGTCAAGAAATGTAGACTGTAAAAGCATGGCTATATGTATTTAACTTATTTCTTATTACCTAAAGTATTTTAAATGTCTCATTTTTGTCATTGGTCTAATATGTTTTTCTGTATTTAAGGGATCCTGGCTTTTATACGATCACTTTTACACATTGGTAAGAGTTTAAAGCATGTAAAAAGGAACTTTTTAAAGAACCAATAGGCACTCTTGACCTTTTGAGTCGTTTTAGAACTTGATCATCTATTCCTTTGTTCTTGTGACTGTAACTGACAACCAAAGATATGTGTGTCATTTTTAGAGATTAGGGAACCTTTATTGCTGTTTCACTCATTTTTCCATGTCTTACAAACAAAATGAACCTGCCAATTTTGACTGTCAAATATACCGTATATACTCGCATACAAGCCCCCCCGCGTATAAGCCGCACCCTTAAAATTGTCTTAAAATGGTTGAATTATCCGATTTCTCGTGTATGCTCACTGATTCACAATTTTCACCTCCATATTTATGGTTTTTATAGGGAGTACAAATGTGTTACTTTGAAGGGAAAATCTTAAGAAAAATAATTACACGTGGTATTTCTGAGATACTGTATGAATCAAAAGCACATTATTGGGGTCAATATCATAAGGAATTTATTCATCCAGTAATGGTTGTTTTCTTAATGCAAAACAGAAAATAACCACCAAATAGTAAATGTTACTTTGCCGACATCTACTGGTGAAAAAGAGTATAGCAAGTCTTGTGCGCATATAAGCCGTAGCCTTGGCTCAGTCATCATTTTTTTAAGTTACAAATACGGCTTATATGTGAGAAAATACGGTATGCGTTTGACTTAGAACTCAGGAAAATACTGGAATGTTTCTCTGTCAATAAAATGTGATCTGCGTTTTGACACAACACAACCATTCATTCAGATTTGTAGGTTTCCATGACTTTATTTCATGTTGGAGTGTCATGCTGTGTAGGCCACACTATTGAGGATTAAGTGTTAAAAAACAAAGGTTTATTTTCTGTGTAGTCTAGGAGATGATCCAGTGACAATGTCCTTTGTCGGAGGGAATCTGTTCCTGGATTTTGTGTTACAACGGTCCTGGAATAGATTTTCGCCACTTTGCCCTCTTTCATTCAAAACAGTATTTAAGACTAACATGAAACACTGCATTAAGTCTATTTCCAGTGTTTGTGGCTGAATTTTAGAGGGCGGGCCGTGGGAGGTGTGTGAGAAAAGGTGAGCATGTGTCACATTAGCTGAATCAATTGCTTCATTTAGTCTTTTGAGGCAAGCAGAAACGTTTTTTTCTTCTTCTGAAAAGTTACCTTCATCAAAGAAACACAGTAAATATGAATGCTGCATGGCATTATTTCATAAAGCTCCCAGAGATCCAATACTTGAAATTCTTTACTTCAAAAGGTTAATATTAAGCATTCCATGCATGATTAGCGCTTTTGTTTACGCAGACATATCACAATGCATGAGTCATTCAAGAATTGGAGGACATTTTACATCTTTGCCTTGAAATTTTAAATAAATTATACACAAAAAAAATTACCACTTGCCCTTACAGAAAAATAAAAAGCTAAGAGAAAAGAATGCTCGAAAATATTTTATGAAATATTAGTAAGGTAAAAATAAAAAACATTTTTTCTCTCTCGTAAGAATGGGGATTTTTTTTTTTACCTTTACAAGGTACTCATTCAATTTATTCTCTGCCAATGGTACACGGTCGATTGGTCGCCGGTCTTTCAGTTGACGATCTTTTGGTCGCCGGTCTTTTGGTCGCCGATCTTTTGGTCGCCGGTCTTTTGGTCGCCGATCTTTTGGTCGCCGGTCTTTTGGTCGCCCGGAAGGTAAGTGATAATTACCATTTAAATTGTTGCTCAAATTCCCTAAATACAAACTGCGAATTATTATTTAGTCATACTTAATGCCCTAGTAATTATTAGGCTAAAGAAAAGCTCCAAATTTCCCAGACTTTTATTGTTTTTTGTTGGAGAACTTGTTAAGACCCTGAGTGACGTAGCTTCTTAAAGGTACAACGCATGTACATACAAAGTCTTATACACTCACACGTCGGCTCAGTGAAACTGCTCATGGCCATTGTTGGCTTTTATTGATGCCTAGACCGTGTTGTTTTACCTTGTTTTGTCGCCGGTCTTTTGGTCGCCGGTTGTCGCGGTCCGGGCGACCAAAAGACCGGTGACCAAAAGACCGGCGACCAATCGACCGCACACGCCGCCAATGATGGGGCTAGACGTCAATCCATTTTGACTGTAAGGGGTTGATCCGTTCATTGCCCCTTCCCGTTAAAATTGATTGGACATCTAGCCCCATCATTTGCATTGATAATGGGAATTCACAGCCAGCCCTCCAAATTCAAATAAATTAGATGCCTATATCTCTGCAAGATTTTGTACAAAAAAATTCCAACTCATCAACAAGGGATGGCTCTAGAAGTGACTGTATAGTTTCCTTCAAAAAGAGTGCATTCAGCCAAAGCACCTTCTCTGCCCGTGCCCCACATACATGGAACTCAATACCAATTACCATACGTGAACTCCCGTCTCTGAACCTCTTTGCCAATCAACTTAAAGCCTGGCTGTTAGACGGACAAAATTGCGATTACAAAGTTGTCTAAATCTGTGCTACTTGTATGTGTGTGTATGCATGTGTCATCATTTATCTTCAACCTACACATGGAACTAAAGATGGAAATTAGCCCTCTGCTACAATCTTACATATTTACATATATATGTACATTAACATGAATATGTTCATTAATATGTGCTGTCTCTTATTAAATAAATCAAACTCAAATACTATGGGGAAAAAATACATTACAGTTGCACTTTTAATCTTAATTTTTTTTTAATAATAAAATAGTCACTTGCCCTATAAAGGGTTGAAAGATTTAGCAGTGTCAAATTTTGTATTGGTGTCCAGTAAAATGAATACTTACAAAAGAAAATTTGTTCATTCTCCTATTTTAAATCTTACTGAATATCATAAAAATGAGACAATTATGATACACAAAACCCTTTGATTGGCTTTCTTTAGTACTTTAATAGAGATGTGAATGCTGAATGCTTCATCAGTCCCTTAATGTGACAGCATCATTTATTTTTTTATTTAATAAAGGTGACACATGAAGAACCAGACCAGTTGCCAAGGAAACTCTGGTTACCAGAGGATTTGATCACATTGGCGCGTGCTTGCTAGTATTTATTTGGCAAATTGCTTTTATGCCTCTCTCGACAATCAACTGCTCGCCTCAACCATTGAACACGATGTGTACTCCCCCAAATGCCCTGCTTCCTCACCCAATACATCAATACGAGCTAAAGATGAGCTTTGGGATCTAGCAATTTTCATGTAGCTAAGTTTTACTTCTGCTTAGCTTTTCACTATAATTTTGTCACCTGTACATTTTTAGGATGACACGTAATACCATGCAGTCCAACCACACTAGACTTTCTTCGGTACATTCGTTATAATGGGTTTGGGCCGTGTCTTAAAGATGATTTTTTTCTTGATAAGCGCAGATACTGAGTAGGAGGTAGATCTCTCCTGCTCAGTTGTCATGGCAACCAAGGAGGCGTCGTGTTTTTTAATGTCCTGCGTTTGGGTGGGATGCTTTGCAAGGACAGCAAAGGGTTTCTCCAATTTGACATGCTTCCCATATAACATGTGGTGCCCAACAATCAAGACAGGCACCCCCTGGTGGAGAGATAAAGAAATACACCCTGGGTTACATTGTCACTCATCATCTGTATTTGGATGACTGACTGAGTGTTGTTCACTGGCGATATGGCAACAGTCTTCCATGACAAGTTCGACATTATTGCGATATGTTGTTGATTATGCACCTCTTTTGTGTAGAGCAGGTCTCCCATCACATTCCCTGCCAGACCCGAGTTGTGTCTTGATATCACCTCTCCCTGCAACTCGATCAGCAGCCATTCTGGAGGACTGGTGCCATCAGCCCGACCACTAAAAGGATAATAATCCACCAGGTTGATGTAAATCATTTAATATTTAATACTGTATGCTATAGCAGTAGGTAGACGCATTCATTTTGTAAGGAAAAAAAAACTCAGTCCGAACGAATACGACTTACCGTATGATTATTTGAACCATTGTGATTACTCATACGCCTCTCAGAAACGAGCAAAAAACATGAATGTATTCCCAAAAAGTCTAGCTACTCTAGAAATTAATGGACTATTATGGTTCGTAGTTCTTAGTCTCGCTTCCCGCCACAGTCTTAGATTTCAAATATATAGAGCACTAGATGTGTAATGTTAGAGTCGGCAGCGTTCATAACCGACGGCCATCATTGCAAAAATCGACGGATTTTCAAACTGGTTGGTATATAACAATCCTCTTGAGTGGTGGTGGGATTCAGGCGGGACGTTGGAAAATGTTTCAAAATATTCTTAAAACATACTGTTAATTTTCTGTATATGTCACGCTGTAATGTAATGTTAATCAAATATCACCGATACAAAATGGCCGACAAGTCATAGCGGCCGTGCCGACTTGTTTACAGCGTGTATCAAACATCAAGTTCTCTCTCTATTTATATGTGATTTCTATGACACCGCCCCTGTATTGACGCATGTCCTGCTTGAGGCGGAAACCGTAATGTTCTTTTCCGGGTCAAATGGCATTAACGTGGCTGCCCATGTTTTCCAGCGTGTGTAAATTCTGTAAAAGTTGTTCGAGCCTCTCTTAAAATTGCGTGGGAAGCTTTCTCGAAGGAGATGTCGGGTTTTCAAAATGTTATTTTATTTTATTTTTTAGCTTATGCCAAGCCTTCCTCTACTTGCACTCATTTGAAATGTTAGCTGTTTTTTACTCGCTAGCACGTAGCAGAATCACGTGTTTGTCAGACTTCGACTAGTTTTGGGGTCCGACCTGAGCTTGGCTCTCTTTTGGGGGGCGACATGGGTGAGTTTAAGGTGCACCGGGTCCGTTTTTTCGACTACATGCCCAGTGCCATTCGAGCCATGGCGTTTAATAGACGAACTGAGCGGCTCGCGTTGGCCCGGGCTGATGGAACTGTGGAGGTTTTTAACTTCAGTGACAACTATTTCCAAGAGAAGGCAAGTCCAAAACACGGCTTTCAAACACAATCTGTTTATATATATATTATTATTATTATCTGTCTATTTTATGATACAACTTTAAAAGAGAAAAACAAACCATATTTGAAAATATTTTTTTGTTGCACTCTTGCGAAAATATGCTAAAACTTATCTTCCTTGCAGACTGAGAATATTTCACTGCAACATTTCTATAATAATAATCATCTAAATAAAAAATAATTGACACCTGTTTGAGTGCCGTTGGCGTTGCTAGACGTATAATTCACTGACATTCGTTCATTCGCCTCCCAGTCAAAATGAAATGAATTGGATGTCAATAGATCAAATGTAGAAATTGGGTATTAAATGTCACTCATTCCTGGTTCATAATAAACACTATACTCTCCACTGCACTACTACAGGTGATCCCCAGTCGAGATGGTGCTGGCATTGAAACTCTCTGCTGGGTAGGTCAGCGACTCTTCAGTGCTGGTTTCAATGGAGGGATCACTGAGTATGACCTGGAGAACTTGCAGCCCAAGTCCACAGTGGATGCCTATGGGGGACCAATTTGGACCATCTGCAGCAATGCCGCAGGAACGCTGTTGGCGGTCAGTAAGAACACTTAGTATCGATGATTAATCAATATGCAAATGTTTCAAAGTGAAGCAAAGATGCATTATATTTGTTTATACAGGTCGGATGTGAAGATGGGACTGTGAAAATATTTGAAATACTGGAGGATCGGATTCAGTTTCAGAGGAACTTTGACAGGCAGAAAAGTAAGATCAATTCATGAGTTTGAGAGAACCTGCATAGTTTTTGTTAGTGATATGGGTTTTTACAGGCTGATACCTTTTACTATTAGTTAGAGGAGGCCAATATTTGTAGCCGATATTCATTTGCAGTGAAAACACAATTTAATAAGCAAGCACTGAGTTCTCCCATTTCATGCCGGCTCGCAGAGTGTTGGGAGATTATTGTCCCTTTGGCTATCACGCTATTAATTCAGGATGCTACATGCGGATGATTCTAACATGTTACTGTGAAAGTACCAAATTATGTGAAGAAAAAAAATATCGGGTTATAAAAATTGACTAATCCATCAGCTAATCAAGCCATTTCAAGTTTATTTATAAAGCATTACAAACAATATACCGTATATATTTGAGTATAACGTGCCAAATTTTGTACTAAAATACTGAAGCAAAGTTCGGGTGCGCGTTATACATGAGGCCTTCACTTTTATGACAAAATCCCGGGGAAAAATGCCCTCCGCCGGTGAAAAAGTCCCCTCTGCAGTCGTTATAATGAGAGACGTAAAACAAAGTTCTTCTCTTTCCATAAACAAGGGGTACCAATGGCTGGAACTATTTTACCGTGACTTCTAGCGGCCAGGGAGGTTGAAAACTATAGGTGACATAAAATAATCTGCCCCTCGCCCTGTACTCCGTAAACTAGTTTGATTTTTGTAAAAGCCGTTGAAATCCACGGCAAGATTCTTGGTGGGCGATTTTAGTTATCAAAAATGTTGCAGTGAAAACATCCCATCTCGAATATCCCACAATTGATGAGTGACATTTGCCCTAATGTGATCTTGCAGGTCGTATCATAAGTCTTTCTTGGCATCCCTCTGGCAAGCTGGTGGCTGCTGGCATGATGGACATGATTAAAATATTTGATGCTGAAACTGGTAAATTGAGAATGTTGACATTACCTTCTACTGACTAGTCAAAACACTTGAAACACAGATGTAAGTTGAGTCTTTTGTGTTTTTTTTGTCTTATTTCAGGGATCAGTTCGCACAGAATGCTTGTAGAACGAGGTGTAGGAGCATCAAAGAGCAGGCAGGTTGTGGTTTGGAGTCTCGTCTTCTTATCCAATCACACTATCATTAGTGGTGACTCAGCTGGAAAAGTCCAGATGTGGGATGGCATCACTGGAACACTCGTCAACACTCACCTAGTAACCAAGTGGGACGTGCTAGCTCTTTCTGTGTGCCAGGCAAGTCATTAGTACAGTGGTACCCCTATTTACGAATTTTAATTGGCTTCTTGGTTTGTTGTTTCGTGACTTAGACTTTTCGCAAGTAGAGCAGTACTTTATATGTCAATTCTCTAATTCGTTCCAAAGTCCTCAAAATAACTCCCAACTAAAACCTTTAAAAATTATCAATGTCCCAATTTTGCACAAAAGATGTTGGAAACACAAAAAATGAGACTAAATAATTTATTATTTTAATAAAATGAAGAAAAAACATTTTCTATTTGTGCAGGAGTACTGTGCATTGTAAGGAGGAAGCTAACATTCACACTCGAACACATGCACAAAAACACATCTAAAGAACCTCAAATTATGAATTCAAAACAACTTCGCATCAAATAGAACTCCAAAGGGGTAAAAGTCTCGTTCAATACAGAGAGGCCATGCCAAAGAGGCGTCGCTTTTCATGCTTCCTTCTGCTTCAGTAGCGTTGCAATGCTAGTAGGTGGGTTATGGCCTGTACTGTGTGGCAATATCAGTCAACCGCACCCACTTTCTTGTCTTCTGGTTTTCCTCGATGGATAACAGGTCCCCCTTATTGATTTAATTTGCACCAATAATTTTAAATTAAAAAACTGATGAGAAATGGCGGTTAAAAGAGTTGTTATGAGGCTCCAATAGGAAGTCAGTGGAGTGTCAAGCAGGACAATTCCAACATAAAATAACAGATAAAGAAAAATGTAACTTGGATCCCGTTTTTGTATATTGGAACGTTCATTTGCATATCAGATGTTAAAAAAACACAAACGCCTGAACTGGGACAGTATTGTTAAATATGCAGATGCCACCTTAGTTTACAAAATCTTCCAACACAAAGCTCCTCCTTCACTGCAAGAGTTTGTCCCAAAAAATTCCAACACATCAACAAGCGCTGGCTCTAGAGGCGACTGTGTAGTTCCCTTCAAAAAGAGCGCATTCAGCCAAAGCACCTTCTCTGTGCCGCACGTATCTGGAACTCAATGCCAATTAACATATGTGAACTCCCGTCTCTGAACCTCTTCTCCAATCGTCTTAAAGCCTGGCTATTAGACGAACAAAATTGCGATCACAACGCTGTCTAAAACTGCTGTGTGTATGTCTAGTATGTGTCATCACATCTTTAACCTACACAAAGGACTAAAGATGCAAATTAGCTTCGGCTACAATCTTGCATATATATATGCTCATTAACATGAATATAGATATGTTCATCAATCTGTGCTGTCCCTTATTAAATAAATCAAACTGAAAGTGTTCCTTAACCTCAAAATGTCATGTAGAGGCATTTGTAAGTAGAGGTACTGCCGTAGAAGCAAAACATCAGCCTCACCTTAACAATGATTTGCTACCTTGCCTCCAAACAATGGAGCACATTTTATAGTAAAGGTTATAGACATTTTACAATGCTGACAATGTCAGTGAATTAAATGGTTTTGTACAGGATGAGAGCAGTCTCCTAACTGGGACGTCAGAAGGCACCGTTGTCCAGTTCCAGTTCCTTTCGCGCACCGTCAACCAACAAGACAAGGACTGGGTTCGAACGAGGACCTTTAAAAACCATTCACATGATGTGAGAGCACTGGTGCACACAGATACTGCAGTAGTTTCTGGAGGTACGTAGCACTCTTAACTCACTGCCTGCCATCGACGGCGTGGGGCGTTCGATCGACGTCGACTTGGAGAGGCTGGCAGTAATTGATCATTGCCTGCCCACCAGTCAATATGGATTGGATGTCTCGTGCAGTCACTGGCACTGAATAATGAGCATTCGCATACAGCAGGGGTGTCAGACTCGGGTTGGTTTGCGGGCCGCGTTAACGTCAACTCGATTTCATGTGAGCCGGACCATTTTAGATATAATATTTAGATTTTTTTTATAAATGAATTAAAAGCCCTGAATATTCAGTTTTTTTATATATCTAAAACAATGTTTATTTTAGCTTTTTTTTAAATATATTTTTAGATTTTACAAAATATTTTTGAACTAAAAAGAGAAAAAAATGATAAAAAAATTACATTTATTGATTTAAAAGGGGGAAAATCAGGAAATGTAATATACATCTATACTTTTCATTTTAATTTGATCCTAAAACAGAAAGTCGGCACTCATGATTTACTTTCCCGGGCCATACAAAATGATGCGGCGGACCAGATTTGGCCCCCAGGCCGCACTTTGACACGTGGCATACAGTCTTCGCAGTTTAACAGAATTTGACATCTATGGCCGTCAATGAGGGACAATGAATTAATTCCAAAAACAACTTAAGAGTATTATTGGGGGAATATTTTTGGCTTTTTTAATCCATTTTATTGATTTATTTTTTAATTAAAATTGTTTTAATCGATTGAATGTATTTATTCATAAAAATATGGATATTAAAAGTGATAATATAATTCAGTCATAAATAAATCACTTTTCACATTTATATTTTTAAATCATTTTAATTTCCAGGCTTCTACATTCACTTTTTAAGTCACCTGTCCATAAGGCAGGTAACCCTTCTATTTTACCTTCCCGAGGTGGCAATCCACCTGCCCTAATTTTTTGTTTACAGGATCACCATACAAAATGGCGCAACACGTGCATTAAGTTATTTTTTAAGCAGTATATGATTAATGTAGATAAAATCCCGAATGGAACATGATTTATGCGCACCGGCCTGCGTAAAAAAATATTCGTTGCAAAATGGCGGGTCCCTTTAAAACGTAGATAAATATTTCAAATGATCAGCGGAAAATGTTCACATGCGCAGCCATCTGCGCAGAATACGAAAATGTGTCACAAAATGCCCGTGCCCATGGCAGGAAACAAAAGAGCTGCTGCTGATTGTGGTTTACCTCATTTATTTTACATCACTTAATCAAAATGTTACCTGCCCTTTTGGGCACCTATCGATCGGAATTGGCTGCCTGAAACAAATACTTGGCTGCCCTGGGCATTCAGACAGTTGTTAATGTCGAGCCCTAATTTCACTGGTCAACAAATTTTACATTACTGTAAACCTTGTTCTTTTGTTATTTTGGTGGTTGAATCCAAATTTTAGTTTAGTTTTTTCTTTAAGTTTTAGTTTTCTTTTTCTTTTTGCAAATACAAATGTGTGCTTTTCATACCACGCCAAATTATTGTAAAGAGAAACAATATGTACAACATGGGTATATTGCTGGCACTACAGCTAAATAATACACAGTAAATAATAAGCAACATAACCCCTGCTATGCCATGTTCTAAACACCTGCAGACACAAAAATAATGATGGCGTGTTTAAAACCAAGGGCCAAAAATTATATAGGTTCGATTAAAAAAAAAATACTGCAACAGCAAATGAAAAAGTCCTGGTCATAAAAATGATAAATTCCTTAAAGTTATGAACTTGGCAGTTACAATTTTTTCATGCTATTGTATATGCCTCAGGTATGGATACAATGCTTGTGGTACAACCACTGCTGGACAAGGTGGAAAAGAACACCCAAGAATCAGCCTTACGTCAAATAGTCTTTCCTCATGTGAGTAATTTGCATATAGAAGTGTAGAAAGAATTGATTCATTAGTTCTATTTCGCTAGTATAATGTGTATTTTTTTTAAAATTGAAAATCAGCAAAGCACTGCACAACCATAATGTGGATCTACTGTATCTTTGTTCCATGTAGAGGAGTCTGGTGTGTTGTGCGAAGAAGTCAGGGCTGCTGCTGTTCCAGTTCCCTGATCATCTTGAGCTCTGGAGACTAGGGGAGACTGATGGGCATGGTGAGGGAACAATACAACACTAATTCTGGATATGAAAAATATACAAAAAATATTGGTGATGTATCGAAAATGTGTCCGCGTCAGATCTATGCCCAAAAATTGACTTGAAGTCTCATTTTGTTTGCTTTTTTCCGCTGACATAAATGTTGTGCATGTACAGATTTAAAGTTAAAGGGAGGCCACTGCTTTTTGTTGTATTTTCTGGGTGCGTCATGCCAAAATTAATTGATTTTCTTTTACCAAACTAATCCTTACTAATCCCCAACATTCATGTTTTGTCTTGGTACAAGGTTGACCGTTGAATGTCTGGGTAATTAAAAAGCCCACAGTCTAAATTTGAATATTTTCATTTATAAATCATGTTGCCAGGGAGTTTCTCCATTTTAGATCATTCCAAAGGTACCTCTACTTTCGAATGCTTCTGCAGTAATCCCTCGATTATCGCGAATTCAGTACTTCGTGATTTTTTTTCTGTCTTTAATTACTTTTTTTTAAGGTTCATAAAAATGTGGAAATCCACGATGAAACTCGTAATCTCAAACCACTATTGCTACTAGGACTCGGCACTGAACTATTTTTTTTTTTTTACAGGGGTGACCCTACTTCGCAATTTTTCGATTATCGCAACCATGTCTGGTCTACATTAACCGTGATATTTGAGGGATTACTGTATATACAAAATTCTCTGATTACTAAACACTTACATGGAAATCACTGTAACAAGAAATGAAAAGCTGTAAAGCAGATACTTTGATATTGCCAGGATTAAGAGTTGCAAGACAGGCTCACTTGCCACTCATCTCAATCGCCACATTCAGGCAGTTTAGCCTCGTTGACACCTATTTACAGTCATGGGCCCAGTACCTATCAGTGCTTACGCCCGCAAATGCATCACGTCGCCACAGACGAGCGACGCTACAATACACTTCCTGTATCCAATAGTTTGTCTTTTTAAATTGGTTTCAGTTGGTTTCCTAGTAGGTCTATGAATGTGCAAGGTTAGCGCCCCTTAGAAGCCACCCCGTTTAGCAGAGAAGCCTCTACGGCAGGGGTGTCAAACCGATTCCGCTGAGGGCCGCAGTGTGTCCTGGTCTTTGTTCCAACCGATCCAGTGCCGACATTTTAACCAATCAGGTGTCTTCTAAAAAAAGTAGCACCTGACTTTAATTTACCGATTACACTTGCAAAAGGCATCCTCTTGTTGAGTTGGAATGAAAACCTGCACCCACTGCGGCCCTTTGAGGACCGGTTTGACACCCCCGCTCTACGGCAAAGAGTACTTGGTGAGTCAAGATATGACTGACCCTCCTTGTTTCTCTGCTGGTGGTTTCCTGATTCTTCACAGAGTTGAGTTTTTCTCAGTGTGCCTAACATACATAAGTTGTGGGTTTATTATTGGGGTGGCTATATTATTTTTGTTTATATATTGTAAAGAATTGGGTTGTAACGCTGATGTAGTACTTAAATGCTGATCTTGCCGCTCATGTGAGTGACGTGAAAGAGAGGGCAACAGTGTGCTGAAAAGCTCAGGCTTTTTTTCAAGGGGGCGGGTGGGGTTGTGGTGTCAATTTAAGGCATTATTTAATCATTTTCATATTTTCTCATTTCTGGGTGTTTATCGCATCTTTCATACACAATTGGGAAACAGATCATTTTTAAATAGTTAGTTGTATTCATAAAAGTACTGCTCTGCTTAAGAAAAATCCATGTCATGAAACACGTTCTGGAACCAATTAATTTTGTAGGTAAAGGTACCATTGTACTCACTTACAGGTGTGCTCGGAGCATTAAAAGCATTCTGGGGTACGTTCTGTTAACGTAGTGCTGCAGTGCTCAATATGTCTAAGTTTGACTTGGTAGATTGCAAGGCGGTAAGATTTGATCAACTTGTTGAATTGTATTAAAATTTGATCAACATCACTAAAGAAGCGCAACCAGGAAGTGGTGTATTTTTAACAAATACTACTGTGTAAACATGCAACCTAGTCGCGAGTCACCTGCCTAGGAGATGCAAGGCTGCATAATACTTTAATAAAAGGGTTGGCTGGCCACCTATAAAGCTTGACAATATAAATCGTTGCCTCATGGCTTGTCAACAAATTTAAATGGTCTTTAAATCTTAACAAAATAATTACTGTCTGTTATCAGGGAAGGCTGGTGAGAGTTTACCTGTGAAGAGAAAACCAGAGAAAATAATTCACTTGAAAAAGAAGGTACGTATATTCAAGTTGAACTTAAAATGTCCAGTACCAATACAATTTAGAAATTTAGTAGATCAGACTGAATATAAACTCTCAAATTGATATCATGGTGATCTGTCGAGTAACTCTAGTCATACTCTGTGTGCAGGGTGAAGAAGTTATCTGGTGCAGTGCTTTGTCTCCATGTGGAGAGTGGCTGGCGTACTCGACTGTTTCCAGCTTTCGTCTGTACAGGCTACAGATCCACAATAAAAACATCAGCATTACAAAGGTTGGCACATCCCTGCTGACATGACAAATGTGAATTGTGGCTTCTTTAGTACTTCAAGCAAGACTTTGCAGTGCATGCAAATTAGTATGTATTACAGCCAGGAGGCGGCCTGGCGGATGAGTGTTTAGCATGTCAGCCTCACAGTTCTGGGGCCCTGGGTTTGAATCCAGGTCGGTTCTCCTGTATGGAGTTTGAATGTTCTTGTGTGAATTTTCTCCGGCTACTCCGGTCTCCTCCCACATTCCAAAGACATGCACGGTAGGCTGATTGAAGACTCAAAATTGCCCAAAGGTATGAGTGTGAGCGTGAATGGTTGTCTGTCTCCTCGTGCCCCTCGATCGGGTGGCCACCGATTCAGGGTGTCCCCCGCCTCTGGCCCGAAGTCAGCTGGGATAGGCTCAGCACCTCCACCGACTCTTGTTAGCATTAAGCAGTTCAGAAAATGAATGAATGAATATAGCCAGGAGGGGCCAGGTGAGTTTGACCTCTTGCTACTGTTCTTATTTGCCACAGCTTTCTAAAGTACCCAAGATCCTTCTGTCAGCCCAGCAACTCTGCTTTTCCCCCGACTCCTCCAAACTCTTTGCATCCTGCAGTCGCTCATCAGTCTTGGTGCTTTCCCTCACCCAGTCAGAGTGCAAACACATTCACACGTTCAAATCTCAGTCAGGTGAGTATGGAATGTACTGTATTTTTTAGACTTTAAGTCGTGCCTGAGTATGAGTCGTACTAGCCCAAAAATGCACAATGAAAGGGGAAAAATATATATATTCCTCGCATTAGAGCAGGGGTCTCAAACCGATTCCGCAAAGGGCCGCAGTTGGTCCTGGTCTTTGCTTCAACCGATCCAGTGTCGACAGTTTAAACAATGAGGGGTCTTCTAAAGTAAGAAGCACCTGGCTGCAATCAACTCATTACACTTGCAAAAGTTGTCCGCTTGTCCGGTTTGAATGAAAACCTGCACCCTCTGCTGCCCTTTGAGGACCGGTTTGAGACCGATGCATTAGAATAAGCATCACCCTTTTTGGGCTAATTTTATTTGATAAAATCCAAAACAGACCACACATGCCATCTTGAAAGGCATTTAAAAAAAAGAATAATTTTTTGGGAAAAAGTAATTAAATTTTTTCGGTGAACCAAAAGATTAGTTGAAAGTTACCTGCAATTCCATGGGTTCGCTGTAGTGGCCCCTGATGGGAGGAGACTAAAGTCCATGCACCTCCAATGTAAAAATGATCAACACAGGCCTAGAGAACCCTCTTTAGGTTCGATTTAAAAAAAATAAGAACATGAAATCATGTGTGAATATTTTCATACAGGTTTTTTAGGAGTTTAAATTGCACCCTTCGGCCAAACTAGTTAAAAACAAAAAAACTGCGGCTTATCGTCAGGAAAATACGTTACCTGTCGTCAGTTATCAAACAGTTGTATGCGTACCAAGATATGCCAGTGCCTCTTTTTTGTTTTAACACTAATTCAAGGATTCCATCTTGTGAGGAGGTATCCAAAAAGCCTCCACTATTGATTTTTGCCCCGTCATTGAAAACACCTAATGAAATCGCAGATTGCAACAGGAAATAAGCCAGGTGATGGCCAGTTAGTTTTTAGTTAAAACCTACAGTGGTACCTCGACATACGAGCACCCCGACATACGAGCATTTCGAGATACGAGTAAAATTTTGAGCAAATAATTATCTCTAGATACGAGAAAGCCAGGTGGCCAAGACATGAGAAGCTGTTTATCATTGTAGCACACTGTCTTTTTTTGCCGCATCTCTTTCGTGTAGATATCAGATATCTACGAGCATTGGGCAGAGCGTTGCATTTTTTTCAGTGTTTTTTTACCGTCACTCGAATGTCGGGGCGATCGCTAATACGGGAAGTATATATTCCTTCTCGTTGGCTGCTCATAAGAACATCGGGCACTGGCTCTCTCCCGCAACTACCTCTTTGTAATGTCTCTGCGAGCACTGGGTGGAGCGTTCCTTTTTTCCCCCCCATAGCCTGTTAGCTCCTGTTGGCAGAGCGATCGATAATTCAAGACTACTTCTCGTTGGCAAGTGGTCGTGCTATCCTATTGTGAGGACATTTGTGTGCATCATTTTCGGAATATTTTGAAGGGAATACAACAGCAAACAGCCCATCGATTCTAAGTCAGGTTGGAGGCGGGGCAAACAGCCAACCCGGCTGGAAGAATGGCATAAAAATGTAAAACAAAATTAGAATTAAGTTTAGTGTAAGGTTAGATTAAATTTATTTTTGAGTGTGTGCATCGTAATCCAAGTTCATTTAAATTAGTTTATTATATTACGATTCACCGGTGCAAAAAGCCAATTTTGAAGGGATTGGTTGGTAGTTGTGTGTGGACTGTGGAACGGATTAGAATTTACATATAAAGTACACCTATACATACGAAATTTTCAAGTTACAAAAAAAAGTTCTGGAACCAATTAATTTAGTAAGTAGAGGTGCGACTGTATTCAAATTTTTCTCTTGGAATATTGCAATGTATGACTTCTTGGCACACCATTGTGCCAAAACATTGTTCTAAATGATCCCACAGTCCTCAGGAACATTTGTGTTTTTGTGCATCAGGGTGCAGACAGCCAGTCCACCTATTGCACGCGAGTGACGACGGCAACTGGCTTGTAGCAGCCAACACAGGCTGCGAGGTTCACGTCTTTAACCTTCCAAAACTCAAGGTGATAGGAGATGGATTTTTGTTTTTCTGCACGGTACGTGTCCTATCGGCATTTAATCTCTTTCTCGCTTGCACCTGCCCGTAGCTTCACTGCTCAGTGCCAGTGTACAGCTCCTGTCCTACCGCCGTGGCCATCCACCCAACCACCAGAAACCTCGTCACAGTCCACGCCGACCAGCAGGTTGAACACTTTGTTGTTCTTCTCTGCCTCATAATTGTTCAATCTTTGCCTCGCCTCATCCACATACTTTCCTGACGCGCATGGGTTTTTGCTCTGCAGATATTTGAGTTCTCTCTGGTGCAAAAGGAGTACACGGAGTGGAGTCGCAAGCTGCAGAAAAAAGGTCTGCACCCTGTGTGGCTGCACCGGGACACGCCCATCACCCACGTGACCTTCAACCCCAGGAATTCAGCTCACATTCTTTTGCACGATGCCTTTATGTTCTGCATCATTGATAAGAGCCTGGTAAATGAACAGACCGCAATTCACTTGGAATGCCCTGCATTGTTGATCATGATGTTTTTTCTCTTCTCGCGCATGTAGCCCCTCCCAGAATCACAATCTCAGCTGTCTAATCAGATGACTCTTCGGAGTCTTCCCGAGTCTGAAAGGATAAGACACAGCCACTCGTTCAAGATTTGCAAGAGCTTTCAGGTAACCTAAAAATACCCAGGTGGTTTCATGAAATTCTAAATTTTGAACAGTGTGCATTTTTTTGGTCATTAGTGTAACAGACACACGGCTAAATGGTTAGTTTCACAATTACGATCACTGAGAGACGATCGTTTGTTACTTTTTAAAAGCTTTGCGAATGGTATCTGCTTTAAATGGTACTTGTTGTCATAGTTCTGCGCTTTTTTTTTTTGTATTTCTGTGAGTATTTACTCTGGATTCTCCGTAAAACGATACGATGTTTTCTAGTATTACAAAGTTGGTCGGGTATGATTCAATTCAAGGGGCTTCGACGTGTAACACAATCAAAGTTCCATTTCACCTAAAGCTACTAGGATATTTTTAAGGTTACAATTGCGGCCTACGTGATCCAAAATGTGATGTTTGGGCTTATGTGGGAGACTTGAGACTTACTTGAAGCTTGTACTAAATTCTGACTTGTGGTTTGCCCATTAACAAACAAACAGATTTTTAAAAGTTATATTATGTTACTCTGTGGGGTGTGTAATTTTAAAGAAAATCAAACTAGTAACCGAGCAATGCTTTTGGAATGTGCAATTGCCACGTGCCTGTAGCAAGTGGCTGGCATGGTAAATACCATTTTTTTCACACCAATAGGGTGCATTTAAGTCTATTTTTTTCTCTAAAATGGTCAATGCGCCCGCCCAATCGGTCAGTGCATGTTGTTTATGCACTAAATTCAATTTTTTTTATGACCCTGATCGCTTGACTGACTGTTTTCATTTCTTGCTGACACGCTACTTATTGCGATCAACCCAGTGGACGTTCACCCTAAAACTAGCATCCCCGTGTATTCCAAGCGTTACGGTAAATCCATTCAAAATATCCCAAACGAGTGGCGAGGCATTTGACTTCCATGTGTTCATAGCATTTTTAACCCTCAAAAACACTCCCAATACTAAAAGAAACAGCACTCCAGACCTGTACAGAGGAAATGCCTGACGTGAATGACAACAGAATGTGGGTGTGAACGCTTGGAAAATGGACTGAAGCCATGGATCGAACACAATTTAACAGCGAGGAGAAACGGCTTTGCGAACGGCTTGGGTGGGGGTGATGAATGTCGGATGGTCGCCAACATAGTAGTTCCATACAAGGAGAGGCAGGCAGCGTTGCACAAGTTACGTGACTATTTGGAATGGATTGTCGATACCTGGGCCAAAGTGGCAGCGAGCACTGTAGTTTGAGCTATCGACAAAGCTGGGATCACTATTATGAAACCCCACGGCGACAACTCTGACTGACAATGAGATGGAACCCAGCATTGTTGGCGAACTCGCCCATGATAAACAGCTCAATGCAATCACATTATTGGACTTGGATATCACATCTAGAAAAATAACCACGGCTAGTTAGCAATATTGACTCATGCCTGTGCTATTTCCTTACATAGCACCTCTTGAGTTTGACTCAGCTGGAGGACCAGTCCCTTGTCGTGGTGGAACGCCCCCTTCTCGACATCCAATCTCAGCTGCCTCCTCCTGTTCGACAGAAGAAGTTTGCCACATAATGAAAAGAACCCAATGTTGGCTTTCATCTATTAGCTTTTGTCAAAGAACTGATGCTGGGCCACATCCGGAAAGGTCGCTGATTTGTAAAGGAAGTTTTGATAAATAAACAACTAGTTACCAGTATTCTTGGATGAAACTGATTTGTTGGCCTCCATTACAATCTTCTCAATCTTGTACAATTGGTGGTTGACTAAATACTTATTTGCCCCACTGTACATATGTATGTGTATGTAATAATCGGACATAGGGTTTGTCATCATCATTGACTCGACAAAAGCCTAATTGTCATCATACCCAGAAACTGCGTATGACGAAATTGTTAGTGCTTCTCCATAAGGTGCGTTTTCCCGGCAAAAGACCCAAATAAGTGATAATTTCGGACTCGTAAGAGATGCGGCAAAAAAAGACTGTGCTACAATGATAAACAGCCTTATGTCATGGCCACCTTGCTTTCTCGCATCTCGAAATATTTCTTGTATCTAGAGCTAATTATTTGCTCGAAATTTTCCTCGTATCTCGATCATCTCGTAGGTAGAGCTGCTCGTATGTAGAGGTACCACTGTACGTATATATGTATGGCTATATATATATATATATCATACCCATAATTACGCTCTTAGCGGAATGACATTATCGTCAAAATCTTTTAAAAATTGATTGAGAGTTCACATGGTATATTTCCCAATGGTGTTTCCTCTTGCAAAGTGTTAATTGTATTTGCTGTGCGTGTCAAATGTTTCTGGTATTTTTGTTTGATCTAATAGTGCGGCTTGATGGCGGCAGTCCAGCTCAACGTGACTAAGCTAAATGCGTCATTTCAATCGCTGTGTTTGAGCGTAATTATGGGTATGATATATATATATATATATATATATATCCTAAAAGTGGCAGTAGATTGAAAATAACAATCTATTTTTGCTGATAAAAGATAATTAAAGGTGGATCTTCTACTGGTTAACTTAATTGTGGAATCTGCTCTTATGAAAAATGTGTAAATAACATTAAAGAAGCAACTTAAAAAAAGAAAATTAGACTTTGGTGAGGCATCTCATGAGTAAACAGAAAGAATACACAGAAAGTCATCACCATCATTTTTATTTAGCTTGAAAGAAGCTATAAGTCCGGTAGACTGGATCAAGTCCCACTATGGGACAACACAAAGTCAAACCCAATATCAGCTTAGACAAAAATCCACTGGTTTCCAATGTCAGACTTTCATTCACTCTCAGATCATCTAAACCTTGAAGCATATCATAAATAAGATGTGTACTTTGAAGTACTATAAATATCCTCATCCATAAAAGTGCTTTTGAAATACCCATTGTACTTAAGACATGAAATGCAGCACGATAAATATGACATGATAAATAAATAAATAAATAGGACAGATAAATAAAGGTTCATTCAACTTTGAGCTTCTCACGCCTGACTATTTTACGACAAAAAGGGGGGGGGGGGGGGTCAACTCTTATCCGTTTAGCATGTATGATGCCACATTCCAGGAATCATAGCCAACCTGAACATTGTGATACCGCCATGCGGAATCATGAGACGACTCTGGGTGTAGCGCAGGTGCAGGCCACCGAAACTGTCACAGAGACAGGTTTCAGATAGTACATTCCCTTGTCACTGCACGGTTCCCTCTTGAGAAAGACCCTGGTCTGGTTGACTGTAACTGAGTTGTAGTCGTTATTCAGCTCAGGGGGCCCTTTGTTCTTGACTATGATGCAACCAGAGCACAGACACTGGGCTTCAACGTACGTGTCAGGGTAGTGGTCTTTCATGGATTTCCGGCTAGAGGTAAACAGCATAACAGAGTGAGCAATGAAAGAAAAAATCTAAACAACTTAAAATACAGTGCACAGTGTTATTATTTGGAGTGTGTGCATCTAAATACATGATTTTTGTGGTCATATTTATGATAAAAAACACTTGTTGAGTGGAAAATTGCACATGAACACCCATTCAATCATTATCAATTTGTTAGCAGAGTTGGCTGAGATAGGCTCCGGCACCCTCCACGACCCTTGTGAGGATGACCCGGTATAGAAAATGAACGAACAAATGTTTTAATCATTTTTAGTAGAGAGTACACCATGCGGCCGTGCAACAAACTGAAACAAAGTCGGCATCAGCTGTTTTTTTTCTATGACAACAAAAACACAAAGAGCATACACGTAATTAACATAGTTGGTAACTAAAATAGTTGGTAATTAAAATAGTTGGTCATTAAAAAACATGCAGTACTAAAAGGTAATTTGATCTGACATTTGTGAATAACATCACATTTCATTTTCTGAACCGCTTTATCCTCACTAGGGTGATGGGGGTTGCTGGAGCCTATCCCAGCTTACTTTGGGCCAGAGGTGGGGGGGGGGACACCCTTAATTGGTGGCCAGCCAATCGCAGGGCACAAGGAGACAAACAACCATTTCCGCTCACAATCAAACCTTGGGGCAATTTAGAGTGTCCAATCAGCTTACTGTGCATGTCTTTGGAATGTGGGAGGAAGCCAGAGTACCCGGAGAAAACCCACGCAGGCCCAGGGAGAACATGCAAACTCCACACAGGTGGACCGACCTGGATTTGAGCCCAGGTCTCCCACTGTGAGGCCGACGCTCGAACCACTCATCCGCCGAGCTGCCCTTATGAATAACAAGTATATTTATATCCTATTACATCTCTTTTTACATTGGATACTTTTAAATTTTAATGTCTGTTTAATGGCAATTTAAAGTAAAGTAATTAGCAAAACATTTTTTTAAATATTATATACTCTTTCATCACAAAATATAAAAAAACTGATGTATGATGATGACGACATAGTGGTATGATGTAAAACGGGCCATATTGCAATTGAAAATGTTTCCTTATTGCACTGCACTCACCCTGTCAGCCGCACTATTGTTACTCAATGTGGGTGCTCCTTACGTGACTTGGTTCATTTCCTTCCTGTTGTTTATTTTTTTGTGGTATCTGTTATCATGTTACACTTTGAACAAAGGTCCAAGCAAGTTGCAAGCAACGTGAACCTAGCAACGTTGCCGTAACGCACCGTGACACAACTCTGCGATATGATGCAATTGTTAACTCTGCCAAAGGTGTCAAGCTCACTGGATTTTCCCTTTCGCGCCAGCGGGTCACATTCACTGATTCGTCAGGCCACAGAAAGGAAAACAATAACATTGTCGTTTATAGAAGTCAAACAGCTGACGTCAACTGAGTCACGCCTCGTCACGCCTCGTCACGAGAGGTGCTGAATAAACATTTCACGTCCAGTTTTTATTCAATTAGTGTAATTTCTAAGGTACTTGCCGTGCCTACCATTACTTGTAAATTGTCCAATTTTGTTATTTACAAGAAAATCTTACACTTTCAAAACATGACTGAAATTCATTTGAACTGTTAATGGTGTGTATATTTGTCAAGTAAATTTTTTCAAGAGCTGCAATTATCTTGTGTGGTTTAGAGAAAAAAACTGCAATGATTGACAAACAGGTCGGTGGAGACACATTGGATTTAGATTTTAGAATGGCACAGCTTTTGAATAGAAAATAACTATTATCTCACGTTTCTAAAGGAGAGAAATGCAGGAACGAGTTTAGGCAGTCCAAACTAAAATAGTGTGGTGTGTTTATTATTTGTGAAAGTCTTAAAATAGTAAAGACCATCTAAGAAAAAAAAAAAAAAAGAACCTGATCATCAACTTGAGCAATATGGAGTCATCAGTCATTCCTTCTTTAATTATTTTTTTTAACCTTAATCATTTGTTTATATTTGAATGTCAATTTTTGGATGTATAATTAAAAAAAATCATTCAGGTCAACTATGACTAGACTATGGCCCGCAGCAAATTTTGAAAATATCATTGAATATGGGCCAGATCAGAATTTTAAGTTAAGCCTACATTTTGTTGCATTTCTGAGCTTTAACACTAGAGAGAGCTTGTTACTTAAACTGTGTCCCTAACATACTCTGTTATACACTTCCTTGCCATAGATTTTACCACCAAAAACTCGACAGACAAGTAACAGTATCCAAGCGGGGCGGAGCTATTGTCAGTTATAATATTTAGTTATCTTAAAACAAGCACATAAGTTAAGTACAATTCATTTATTCATTCATTTTCAGACCCGCTTATCCTCACTAGAGTTCCGGGGGGTGCTGGAGCCTATCCCAGCTAACTAACGGACAGAGGTCTAGCTAGACCTGGGATCGAACCCTTGATCTCAGAACTGTGAGCCCAACGCGCTAAACACTCATTTTTTTTGTAATGAAGCTAAAAAAAAATAATGACCAAAAAGTTGCACATAAGCATCAATTACACGTTTAGCTAGATGATGATGAGATAGAGAATGATAAAGGATGCTTACACATATCTCCAGGGAGACAGAGACCTGTCTTCCAAATCCCAGAGATGCAAGTAGAGGTCCAAGGGGCACTCGTAGGGGGCGTCATGCGGCACCACCACCCGGGGCTCGTTCGGCTGCAGGTAGTGGCTGGCCAGCTTCCTGTTGGCGGCCTTGCTCAGCTCCGACTCTTCGTAGCAGCGGTCTGCGTTTGTCGTCTGCATGAAGCCCAGCAGAAGGGCCACCAAGGTTAGAATCTGCAGGGAAGAAGAGCAATTAAAACACAGGTGTCAAAGCGGCGGCCCGGGGGGAAAATCTGGCTGGCCTGCCACATTATTTTGTGCTGCCCGAGAAAGTAAATCTTGAGTGCCGACTTTTTGTTTTATGATCAAAATCCAATGAAGATTACTGTATTTTCTCGCATATAAGCCGCACCCTTAAAATTGCCTTAAAATCGTTGAATTTTACAATTTCTCGCATATAAGCCACACCCTTAAAATCGTTGAATTTTACAATTTCTCGCATATAAGCCACACCCTTAAAATTGCCTTAAAATCGTTGAATTTTACAATTTCTCGCATATAAGCCGCACCCTTAAAATTGCCTTAAAATCGTTGAATTTTACAATTTCTCGCATATAAGCCGCCCCCTGATTCACAATTTTTACCTCCACATTATGGTTTTAATAGGCAGTACAAATGTGTTACTTTGAAGGAAAATCTTTGGAAAATCATCGCACGTGGTATTTCTGAGATACTG
Organism: Stigmatopora argus; assembly: GCF_051989625.1. Classification (NCBI taxonomy): domain Eukaryota; kingdom Metazoa; phylum Chordata; class Actinopteri; order Syngnathiformes; family Syngnathidae; genus Stigmatopora; species Stigmatopora argus. Next base: position 5,319,440 of record NC_135389.1, on the reverse strand, counting down.
TATGAATCAAAAGCACATTATTAGGGTCAATATCATAAGGAATTAATTTATCCAGTAATGGTTGTTTTCTTACTGCAAAACAGAAAATAACCAACAAATAGTAAATGTGACTTTGGTGAAAAAGAGTCTTGTGCGCATACAAGCCATACCCTTGATTCAATCATATTTTTGAGTTACAAATACGGCTTATATGCGAGAAAATACAGCATAGATGTATAGGAAATATTTCTTGTTTTTCCCCTTTTTTAATCAATAATTGCAAATTTTTAATCCATTTTTTGTGTTGTTTTTAGTTCCAAAAACATTTTTCAAAATCTAAAAATAAATATATAAAAATAATTTGTCTTTCACTTTCAAGAAAAATATTTTCTTTCCTTTTGAAATGAAAAACTAATGATTAAAAGATGTTTCCCTTACTAATAAACATTGTTTTAGATTATTTAGGGATTTTGATCCAGTTCTTTGAAACAGGTTTGTAAAAAAATTCTCTAAATATTATCTAAAATGTTTCCTCTTTCCCCTTTTATTTTCACTGTAAATAAACAGATTTTTAAAAATGCAATATTTACTCTTTCTCCTTTTTCAATTAAAAAAAACATAAGGTTAAAACACATGATATATTTAATATTTGCCCTCTTTTCTGATAAAAATAAAAAAATAAAAAAAATCCATTACAAAAGAATGTTTGCTATTAAGAGGCTCACAGAGATAATCAATACTTATTTGATTGTCCATAAATGATCTATCCATCAGCACGATCTGAAAAAGCTGTCAATTCATTAATCGATTCTTTTTGCCAGCCTAGTTGGAAGACATAACGGCCCTCCGGATCAAAGCGAAACTACGACGTGATAAAAAAAAAATCAGTTTGACTTTGACACCCCTGATTTAAGCCGTGCTGAGCGGAGCCGAGACGAGCGGAGTTCCCATGCACTCACCTGAGCCATCGCGTCCATGTTCTCTTGACCTGCTCCGGTTGATGTGTGCCTTCTGCAGCCGACATGCTCTTGCCTTTATTGGTCTCGATGGCACGAGGAAATAGAAAGATGCTAACGCCGCTTCAGACTTTGGATAACTGCCAACCTTCTACACACACGAACACGCCCCTTGCGAGGATTCAGGTGAGGTCACGTGACAGTCTATTTTTATCCAAATGACCACATCGCTCTCTCTTTTTTTTCTCTCTTGCAAACAACCCCAGGTTACACAGCGAACAGCAAATGAAGGTAAATCTTGCAGTGACGCAACGTTTTGTCATCATCTGATTATGGCTTCCAAAGGCACTGTTTAACTAGCAAAAGGGGGAAGAAGGAACACATTCCAAATTAGTGTAAGTCAATTGCAAATGTATTCTTTCCATCTATGAAAACCAAGCAATTTTGGTCTGTTCTTCAAACCTATCATTTTCATGACTTTAACCCCCCCCCCGAAAACTTTCATTTAAAAGACAATTTGTTAACGTACTAACCCCATCTCATCTCATTTTCTGAACCTCTATATCCTGACTAGGGTTGCGAGGGGTGCTGGAGCCTATCCCAGCTGAGAAGCACCCAGTTGTGGCAACCAGGTGATTAGCCGTTAGGACGTCGGCCTCACAGTTCTGGGGTAGAGTGTTCAATCCCAGGTCAGTTCTCACTGTGTGGAGTCTGCATGCGCTCACTGGGCTTGTGTGGGTTTTCTCCGGGTACTCCAGTTTCCCCCCCACACCATAAAAACTCTGGTCTATATTGACCAATGTGGGAAACCAGGGGGTGTGAAACTTTTTAACAGACAAAGCCATAAACAATTCATATTTTTAAATATAGGTCGGCCCGGTGGAGCGAGTGGTTGCGTGACCGGACTTTTGGTCGCCGGACGTTTGGTCGCGGACGTTTGGTCGCGGACGTTTGGTCACCCGGACCCAAACAACCGGCGAACAAAAGTCCGGCGACCAAAAGTCCGGCGACCAAAAGTTCGGCGACAAAACAAGGTAAAACAACACGGTCTACGCATCAATAAAAGCCAACAATGGCCCTGAGCAGTTTCACTGAGTGGACGTGTGAGTATACTTAGAGTTTGTATGTACATGAGTTGTCCCCTTAGGAAGGGACGTCAGTCAGGGTCTTAACAAGTTCTCCAACAAAACACAATATAGGTCACATAAAAGTACGGGAAATTTGGAGGGTTTTAACAAGTTCTCCAACAAAACACAATATAGGTCACATAAAAGTACGGGAAATTTGGAGCTTTTCTTTAGCCTAATAATTAATAGGGCATTAAGTATGACTAAATAATAATTTGCAGTTTGTATTTAGGGAATTTGAGCAACAATTTTAAATGGTAATTATCAATAACCTTCCGGGCGACTAAACATCCGGCGACCCAAAGTCCGGCGACCAAAAGTCCAGCGACCAAAAGTCCGGCGACCAAAAGACCGGCGACCAAACGGCCGAGTACCGAGTGGTTGGCATGTCGACCTCACTGCTCTGGGGTCCTGGGTTCAAATCCAGGTCACGTCCACCTATGTGGCAGACTGATTGGACACTCTAAATTGCCCCTAGGTATGAGTGAGAGCGTGAATGGTTGTTTTTCTCCTTGTGCCCTGTGATTGGCTAGTCACCAATTCACCCCCGCTTGGTGCACGAAGTCAGCCCCAGCACCTCCAGCGACCTTAGTGAGGATAAAGCAGTTCAGAAAACGAATGAACTAATGAATATGTTTTAAGACTTAAACCATTTATTGATAGTCACAGTTATCGGCATCACATCTCTTATTGACGAGGACAGCCATTGAACGATTTGCCAGGCAAAATCGATTGGTGGTCCCCAACCTTTTTCTCACTGCGGACCGGTAAAGCCCTTTCTATTTTCATTTCATGTGGGCCGGACCATTTTAGATCTAATATTTAGATTAAAAAAAAAATTGGATTAAAAGAACTGGATCAAAAGCCCTACATAGTCATTTTTTATAGATCTAAAGCAATGTTTATTTGAGCTTTTTTTTTTCTTAGTAATGGAAAATTTCTTTTAATCATGTTTTTCATTTCAAATGGAAACAAAATATATATTTTTAATTATTTTCAATATTAAAGTGGAAAACGGAAAATATCTATTTATTATTTATTTTTAGATCTTACAAAATGCACTTTGAACTAAAAACACAAAAGAAAACAATTGGATTAAAAAATTGCATTGATTGATTTTAAAAAGGGGAAAATTAGGAAATGTAATGTACATCATCTATACTCTTCATTTTAATTTGATCCTAAAACAGAAAGTCGACACTCATGATTTACTTTCTCGGGCCGCACAAAATGATGCGGCGGGCCAGATTTGGCCCCCGGGCCGACACTTTGACACATGTGCTCTAGATAGAATATAGCCAATTTGAGGCAAAAAATCTCTAGAATGGAAAGAATCATTACAGCACGAGAGGACTGACTGTACATTTAAATGCATTTCATGTCATGACTTGGTGGTTGGGGACCACTGGGCTATCGCCCTCAATGGCAGCCACTGCCAACCCACCAGTCAAAATGGATTGGACGTCCTTCATCTTCAGTGGCAACCAATGCGTTAAAACAAAAACAAAAAAATCCGAACTATTTTATTGTCGCTCTTTATGTTCATGGCTGAGGAAAAAACGCAAATCTTTGGTATTTATTTCCAATGTCAAAAACATTTAAAATTTCAAATTGTATATCCTCCTATGTTTTTTTTTACTGATCTACATAATTTAAACATAAAAAAATCTTAGGAAATCAAGGTGGACAAAAGTTGTCTAGTTTTTGCCAAATTTTTAAAAACATCCGCATCTCCAACGATCTTGGGAAAATGACCAAATATCAAAAGGACGTGATCCCCCAAAAATGCATGAATGCCCTAAAATGAACAAGAAATGATCCAAAATATACTTACACAACCACAACATACCCCAAAATATGGAGGAAATTTCCCAAACTAAACAGAGCGTGACATGGAAGTACCTTCAAATTAAGAAGAAAGAGCTGAACGGTAATTACCTCCTAATTCATTAAAACTGGGAGGAATGGCTGTGAACGTCAATCTCTCTGATTCAGCCTGCCACTAAAATCCCATTGGATGTCTTAAACAGCCCACGAGTGATTTGAAAAGCAACAGGAAACCACACAATTGCCCCACAAATGTCCTTTTCGATTTAGCATTGTCTTTGCAGTGATTGGTAAATCTCGGGAAATGGGGAGAATCTACGTATAAAGTATTTCAGAAAGAAATGAGTCTGAACACGTAGAGTGGGGTTTCCCCTTGTTAGCATATATGCAGGTACGTGCGCATGCTGGGTTTGTTGTCTTTTTTGTTTAATGCTGGTCTTCCTGTTGATAGCTTGAATCAGAATCTGACTTTTTGAAAAGAACACACATGGGTCATTCCAAAACTGGAGGATAATCCATCGTCAAAAATCTTGTCAGCCATTTAATCCCTGGCGCAATAGTTTCAGTTTAGCCAGTGCATTGTGCTCGTCGTGTGTTCATGCATTGGAAGTATCCCTCCTTTACGCGTTATGGCTACAAGAAGAAAGCTGGATCTTTCGCCAGGTTCAGCTAAAAGAGTAGCAATTATCATGGACACAAAGTTTAAAGTCATAAACAGAACAGAAAAAGGAAAGAGATACTGACAAATAGCTTTAAAATATGCTAAGTTAAACAACTTGCGGTTCATGTACCCTAAAAATAAGGATAGTAATGTAAAGAATCGGGTTTACATGTTTGTTTCATGTTCCAATGTTGATGTGCTTAGTGCTGTGTTTTCTGCATGTGCGGTCGATTGGTCGCCGGTCTTTTGGTCGCCCCGACCGCGCCAACGGCGACCAAAAGACCGGCGACAAAACAAGGTTAAACAACACGGTCTACGCATCAATAAAAGCTAACAATGGCACTGAGCGGACTTGTGAGTGTATAAGAGTTTGTGTGTACATGCGTTGTCCCTTTAAGAAGCTACGTCAGTCAGGGTCTTAACAAGTTCTCCAACAAAAAACAATAAAAGTCCGGGAAATGTGGAGCTTTTCTTTAGCCTAATAATTAATAGGGCATTAAGTATGAGTAAATAGTAATTCGCAGTTTGTATTTAGGGAATTTGACCAACGATTTAAATGGTAATTATCACTTACCTTCCGGGCGACCAAAAGACCGGCGACCAAAAGACCGGCGACCAATCGACCGTGTACCCTTTTCTGTGCTTTCCCCAAATGCACCGCGTTTCGGACTGGTGTGACAAGAAGGGGTGGAAGTTGGTGAGATGCTGGTGTTTGTGTTGGCTTTGGCCAAACCCTAACTCACCATCCATCTTGCACCATTATTGGTAAGAACAGCATCTTATATTCTTACCGTATTTACTCGCATATAAGCCGCCCCCGCGTATATGTCGCCCCCTTAAAATTGGCTTAAATTCATTGAATTTTACAATTTCTTGCATATAGCCGCCCCCTGATTCATAATTTTTACCTCCATAATCCTGGTTTTAATAGCGGTTCCAAATGTGTTACTTTGAAGGGAAAATCTAAAAAATCATCACATATGGTATTTCTGAGATACTCTGAATCAAAAGCACATTATTAGGATCATATCATAAGGAATTAATCCATCCAGTAATGGTTGTTTTCTTACTGTAAAACAGAAAATAACCAACGAATACCACCCTGGTCACAAACTGTTCCAGCTGCTGCCGTCTGGCAGACGCTATAGGTCCCACAAAGTACGGACAAATCGGCTTAAGGACAGTTTTTTTCCCACAGCCATCAGGACTCTGAACTTGCGTTAGCACGACACAAAATCCCTTCTGTGCAATAACTTTGGGGTGTCCAATAACAATGTGCAATATCTTAAATTGTGCAAAATTCTAGAATTTACCTTGCCAGGATGTGACTATATTTTTATATTACTGATTTATGTTTTTTCTTACTGGGAAAACGCACTTTGTGGAGTAGCATCACCAATTTCGTTATACGCAGCTGTGTATGATGACAATAAAGGCTTTTGATTTGATTTGAAATAGTAAATGTTACCTGGTGAAAGAGTATAGCAAGTCTTGTGCGCATTTAGGCCGTACCCATGATTCAGTCATCAGTTTTGTTATAAATATGGTTTATATGCGAGAAAATACGGTAAATCATTTCATTGTTTAAAAAAATATATTTAACTTTTTGATTATTATTTTGACGTGAATTTCGAATTTACAGTGGGGCTCGAGGACTGTGTATAACAGGGGTCCCCAAACTTTTTCCTGTGAGGGCCACATAACCTTTCCCTTCTCTGATGGGGGGCCGGTGTCAGTTTGTAACAGAAAAAGTGTGACGATCGTAGGGGAGCTCAAAAAATTTATTGTTTTCCAGAAAGCCACACAACCAAATAACCCTTTCCAGGTTCTTTACAGAAAAAAAGTCAGGAAACAAATAATAACACTATTAATGAAATAAATAATAACTAAATAACCCTCTCTGAGTTCTTCACAGAAAAAAACAGGAAATAAATAACACTATTTATGAAATAAATAATAACTAAATAACTCTCTCTGGGTTCTTCATAGAAAAAAAAGCCATGGAACATTAACTTTCTGTTGTGCCATGCACAATCTTCTCCCTTTGCTCTGAAGTTTATGCACGACACCACAACCGTCATTACAGAATCACGTCAACATTTTGCAGCACAGTGCTTGGTGGTGAATTAGGCAGTGGACTCGTAGCGGGGCGGTGAGACCCCTTTTTTCCAACTCCCGGTTCATGCGTCCTATTAAACCGCAGGTTTCGGCCACCATGCTAGGAGCCCCGTCAGTCGTGATGCTAGCTAGCTTTGACCAGTCCAGGTCCAACTTCTCCACGGTTTGGCACACTGTCAAAAATATCCTCTCCCGTTGTAGTCCCTTTGAGACTTTGGAGGGCTGCCAGATCCTTGCATATCTCAAAGTTTGCGCTAACTCCACGAATAAAAATGAGCAGTTGCGCTGTGTCTTGCACGTCCGTGCTTTCATCCAGTGCTAATGAAAAAAAGTCAAATTCTTTCGTCTTCTGCTGCAGCTGGGCATATACATTACTCCCGATTTCTTCAACGTGTCTGGCGATTGTACTCGCCGACAGACTTACGGCATTAAATGCATCTTTCTTCTCGGGACACACTTCCTCCACGACAACATCCATACATTTCTTAAAAAACTCTCCGTCAGTGAAAGGCTTACCGTTGCTTGCTATCAGTTTAGCAACCCGAAAGCTGGCCCGAACGGATGCCTGGTTCAGCTGAGCTTGGCGTAGAAATGTAGTCTGCTGAGATAATATTCCAACTTTTAGCTTTGAGAGTTTGTCTGCTCGTATTTGGCCTTGCACGCTATCGTACTTGTCTTTGTGACGGGATTCATAGTGCCGGCGAAGATTGTATTCTTTGAATACTGCCACCGTCTCTTGACAGATGAGAAAAACAGCCTTTTCTTTGCATTTAACAAAAAAATAATCGTTTGTCCACTGCAGGTTAAATACCCTGCATTCTGAATCAATTTTTCTCTTAACTAACCTTTTCGCCATTATTCCGTTCTCAAACAGGTTCCGGTTGCACAGTTTTTATATGCTTGAATAGCATCGCAATAGTGATGGCCCCAGGGCTCCGCCCTCACCTGCGATCGTCCAGATGTCTCGCTAACACTCTGCTCACGCATGCAATGGTGGAATGCCCGCATGCATCAAAGGCAAACACTCTCCCCGCGCGTGTCACCAAAGGAGCAATGCGAAGGCCCGCTTCACTGGGATGATTTGTGGGCTCAGCAGGGGTGCAATGAACTAAACACAAGATTAAAACGTCCCAGTCTTCAAGGCCAAATAGGAAAATAAATCCGATAGCGTCTCTGGTATTGTTCAGAGGGCCGGTCCAAATGTGCCGGCGGGCTGCATCTCCCCCCCCCAAATTTTTTTTTTTAAAAAAACAAACAAAAAAAAAACAAAACGATAGCGTCTCTGGTATTGTTCAGAGGGCCGGTCCAAATGTGCCGGCGGGCCGGATCCGGCCCGCGGGCCGTAGTTTGGTGACCCCTGGTGTATAAAGTTGGCAGAAAATAAATGGATTTTAAGAATAAAAGATGTAGGAGCATAAATAATGTTAACCTAAATTTAACTTTTCATAAAATACAGTAGTACCTCTACATACGAAATTTCCAGATTACGAATACCCTCAACGGGAAAATTTGTCTCTGGATAAGAAGTTATACAATACAAAATGGAGAATCTCAAACATCCTCTTGTAGCATCCTGTATTTTATTTTGAAACTGTGGCGATAGAGTTGCTCTCCCATTGACGACACAACTTTATGAAACATACGCAAAAAAGGTTACTTGTTAATAATATAAAGTATTACTAAGAGCCTTAAGCAACATTTCGTAGGTATGCTAACCTGTCAGAAAAGGTGTATTTCAGTGGGAATTTTGGGGGGGATAAGAACTTTTTTATCAGAAAATATAATGTGATTCTTGCCATACACATACTTCATTTGAAGATTTTCATGCCAACAAATGTGTCATCAACTTGTTTCCCCATGTATAGAAAATAAAAACTACGCTTCCTCTCAAAATCCCAGTGTAGGGAAGTAACGGACATGGTTAACACAAATAAGTTCCTCAGCTTTTTGCTGCTTCCTAATCACAAATATTTATGAAAAAGCCTAATAGGAAATCAAATCTCTCTTAAAAAAACAAGTTCCCTCTTTATAGGGGTAACAAAATCCTCTAATTGAAATGATATCCATACAAGTATGTAAGTATTGTAATAACAATTTGAATAACCGTGAAAGAAACCTATTAGGAAAAATGTCCAAGCTAAATTTGCTGTACAAGATACATTTGCTTGGTTTGAGCTATTAATTCTTACAAAAACAAAGTTAAATAAAGGCATCAGAATGTGTATGACTGTATTTCAGGTTGGGACAAATTACCTTTCAAAGAATGTGTAAATAAGATGATTACATGCTTGAGCGGTAATTACTGACAATGGGGGCGGAGCCAAAACAAAGAATATTGTCACTTGGTCAGCAGGCAATCATTTTTCAATCACCTGATGTGTGCAGCTAGTTTGTCGATGACGTGACTTGTAGTTTGTTTACAAAATTCTCACAATGTGCTCAAGCTCTTATAATACAACTTAAGCATTTCTTAATGAGCCAGCCACACAGGATGAGCTAATGAAACAATGAAGCATCCAATAATAGTGTAATGACAATCATGACATGTTGTCTGGTAGCAAAGTAAGGTGGAGCTAGCCAAAAGGAATGATTTATACTCTGGCCTCTTCTATTGTGGCCAACATTAACTTACTAATGGTTAGTGATATAACAGTTAGTGACAAACAGGACAAAATAGGGACATTAATGCTGGAAAAGCCAAACATATGTAAAAAAATATCTCTAAACTCGTGGCACTTGATTGGTCACGACTTCCCTGACCTGAACCCAATGGAAAATTTTGCAAGGTGAGACAATAGGCCTGATGGAAACCATTAAGGCAAAGCAGGGGTTTCAAAGTCATTTTTTGTGATGTGCCACGTTGCATTTATGGTTTTATCTGGAGGCCACCATGTCAACTAGGCTGTCACAATTTATTGGCTGATGACAGCTTTTCTGACATTAAAATTTGTCAAAATCCTTTTTCTATTGACATTTTATTAAGTAAAAAAAGGAAAACATTAACATTTTTCCTTTTAACCTTTTGCTTTTTAATCCAAAGGAAAGGAAAACAGTAAATATTGTATTTAAATGAATTCACATTAAAAACAGGAGAAATGTAAGAATTATTTTATATTTGTAATTTTTAAATCTAAAATTGGTTGGGATAATAAAAGTGAAACAAAAATCTCAAAATTAGTTTTTTAGATTTAAATTTATTTAAAGCTTTTTCTAAAATAGCAGAAAAGATTAAATATAGCTTTTTTAAACAAATGTTTTATTTACTTTAAAAAATAAAAGTGGAAAGCAGGAAATATTGTTTAAAAATATTTTTGATGATTTTTTTGCTAAATGAAAAATGTTTATATCATTTTCAGTTTTACCTAAAAAGGGTAAAAAGGAGTACAGTAATCCCTCGAATATCGCGGATTCACTACATCAGATTTTTTTCAGGAAAAATAAAAATGTGAAAATCCACACAGGTTTTTCTGGAAGAGGATGCCAGACATTTTTATTGAAGGCTTCACAGGGATTGCATGTGTGGGAATGCTGCTACGTGGTTTCATGGAAAAGCCAGCCTTAATCAACAAGTTTGACCGTCCGCATGCTATGTTTTGACAGATTTGTTTATAACAGACACAATGGTGTTTTTTTAAGTCGTTTTGTTACCTGACATGTTTAGTCAGGCGAGTACAGTAATCCCTCGAATATCATGGACAATCATCACATATGGTATTTCTGAGATACTCTGAATCAAAAGCACATTATTAGGATCATATCATAAGGAATTAATCCATCCAGTAATGGTTGTTTTCTTACTGCAAAACAGAAAATAACCAACGAATACCACCATGGTCACAAACTGTTCCAGCTGCTGCCGTCTGCCAGACGCTATAGGTCCCACAAAGTACGGACAAATCGGCTTAAGGACAGTTTTTTTCCCACAGCCATCAGGACTCTGAACTTGCGTTAGCACGACACAAAATCCCTTCTGTGCAATAACTTTGGGGTGTCCAATAACAATGTGCAATATCTTAGATTGTGCAATACTTTAGAATTTACCTTGCCAGGATGTGACTATATTTTTATATTACTGATTTATGTTTTTTTTACTGGGAAAACGCACTTTGTGGAGTAGCATCACCAATTTCGTTATATGCAGCTGTGTATGATGACAATAAAGGCTTTTGATTTGATTTGAAATAGTAAATGTTACCTGGTGAAAGAGTATAGCAAGTCTTGTGCGCATTTAGGCCGTACCCTTGATTCAGTCATCAGTTTTGTTATAAATATGGTTTATATGCGAGAAAATACGGTAAATCATTTCATTGTTTAAAAAAATGTATTTAACTTTTTGATTATTATTTTGACGTGAATTTCGAATTTACAGTGGGGCTCGAGGACTGTGTATAAAGTTGGCAGAAAATAAATGGATTTTAAGAATAAAAGATGTAGGAGCATAAATAATGTTAACCTAAATTTCACTTTTCATAAAATACAGTAGTACCTCTACATACGAAATTTCCAGATTACGAATATCCTCAACGGGAAAATTTGTCTCTGGATAAGAAGTTATACAATACAAAATGGAGAATCTCAAACATCCTCTTGTAGCATCCTGTATTTTATTTTGAAACTGTGGCGATAGAGTTGCTCTCCCATTGACGACACAACTTTATGAAACACGCAAAAAAGGTTACTTGTTAATAATATAAAGTATTACTAAGAGCCTTAAGCAACATTTCGTAGGTATGCTAACCTGTCAGAAAAGGTGTATTTCAGTGGGAATTTTTGGGGGGATAAGAACTTTTTTATCAGAAAATATAATGTGATTCTTGCCATACACATACTTCATTTGAAGATTTTCATGCCAACAAATGTGTCATCAACTTGTTTCCCCATGTATAGAAAATAAAAACTACGCTTCCTCTCAAAATCCCAGTGTAGGGAAGTAACGGACATGGTTAACACAAATAAGTTCCTCAGCTTTTTGCTGCTTCCTAATCACAAATATTTATGAAAAAGCCTAATAGGAAATCAAATCTCTCTTAAAAAAACAAATTCCCTCTTTAGACTGAGCAAAAAAGTATGGGTAACAAAATCCTCTAACTGAAATGATATCCATACAAGTATGTAAGTATTGTAATAACAATTTGAATAATCGTGAAAGAAACCTATTAGGAAAAATGTCCAAGTTAAATTTGCTGTACAAGATACATTTGCTTGGTTTGAGCTATGAATTCTTACAAAAACAAAGTTAAATAAAGGCATCAGAATGTGTATGACTGTATTTCAGGTTGGGACAAATTACCTTTCAAAGAATGTGTAAATAAAATGATTACATGCTTGAGCGATAATTACTGACAATGGGGGCGGAGCTAAAACAAAGAATATTGTCATTGGTCAGCAGCCAATCGTTTTTCAATCACCTGATGTGTGCAGCTAGTTTGTCGATGACGTGACTTGTAGTTTGTTTACAAAATTCTCACAATGTGCTCAAGCTCTTAAAATACAATGTAAGAATTTCTTAATGAGCCAGCCACACAGGATGAGCTAATGAAACAGTGAAGCATCCAATAATAGTGTAATGACAATCATGACATGTTGTCTGGTAGCAAAGGGAGGTGGAGCTAGCCAAAAGGAATGATTTATACTCTGGCCTCTTCTATTGTGGCCAACATTACCTTACTAAAGGTTAGTGATATAACAGTTAGCGACAAACAGGACAAAATAGGAACATTAATGCTGGAAAAAGCCAAACATATGTAAAAAAATATCTCTAAACTCGTGGCGCTTGATTGGTCATGACTTCCCTGACCTGAACCCAATGGGAAATTTTGCAAGGTGAGACAATAGGCCTGATGGAAACCATTAAGGCAAAGCAGGGGTTTCAAAGTCATTTTTTGTGATGTGCCACGTTGCATTTATGGTTTTATCTGGAGGCCACCATGTCGATTAGGCTGTCACAATTTATTGGCTAATGACAGCTTTTCTGACATTAAAATTTGTCAAAATCCTTTTTCTATTGACATTTTTTAAGTTAAAAAAAAGGAAAACATTAACATTTTTCCTTTTAACCTTTTGCTTTTTAATCCAAAGGAAAGGAAAACAGTAAATATTGTATGTAAATGAATTCACATTAAAAAAAACAGGAGAAATGTAAGAATTATTTTATATTTGTAATTTTTAAATCTAAAATTGGTTGGGATAATAAAAGTGAAACAAAAATCTCAAAATTAGTTTTTTAGATTTAAATTTATTTAAAGTTTTTTCTAAAATAGCAGAAAAGATTAAATATAGCTTTTTTAAACAAATGTTTTATTTACTTTAAAAAATAAAAGTGGAAAGCAGGAAATATTGTTTAAAAATATTTTTGATGATTTTTTTGCTAAATGAAAAATGTTTATATCATTTTCAGTTTTTCCTAAGAAGGGTAAAAAGGAGTACAGTAATCCCTCGAATATCGCGGATTCACTACATCGGATTTTTTTCAGGAAAAATAAAAATATGTGAAATTCCACACAGGTTTTTTTGGAAGAGGATGCCAGACATTTTTATTGAAGGCTTCACAGGGATTGCATGTGTGGGAATGCTGCTACGTGGTTTCATGCCAAAGCCAGCCTTAATCAACAAGTTCGACCGTCCGCATGCTATGTTTTGACAGATTTGTTTATAACAGACACAATGGTGTTTTTTAAAGTCGTTTTGTTACCTGACATGTTTAGTCAGGCGAGTACAGTAATCCCTCGAATACCATGGACAATGGACCCATGGCCACAACAAGACAAAGGACTTGGACTAAAACCCCCATTCACCTATTTTTTGGATTCATATCAAGCGGAGGGAACTATGTTCAAGTTGAGTACAGAATTTAAAGTTGTTACATTTTTAAGTATATACATTATACTTATATTAATACATTAGTCTTTTAGCATGCATAGAGCTGTAATCTTTAATAAATATACTTTTTGATAATTGTACTTGTGTACTTTTATTTCTGTATAGGCGCGAAAACATGTATTGTGGTAGTTATAATGGGGGTGATCCTACGTAGTGATTTTTCGCTTATCGCGACCATATCTAGTCTTCATTTAACACGATATTCGAGGGATTACTGTAAATATTTTTGACGCATCTATAATTCATTTAATTTTCCGAACCGCTTAAGTGTTGCGGGGTGTGCTGGAGCCTCTCAGCACACTATGGGCACCAGGTGGGCAACATCCTGAATTGGTGGCCTGCCAATACACAATTTAGAATGTTCAACCAGCCTACTCTGACTGTTTTTGGGATGTGGGAGGAAACTAATGGAGCCAGAAAAAAGCCACGCAAGCCCACGGAGAACATGAAAACTCTACAAAGTGAGGACCAACCTGGCAATGTACCCTTGACCCCGGAACTGTGAGGCCCGCTAACCACTTGACTACCTGGCTGCCCTATCTATGATGCCCATTTAAATTCTAGCATGAAACATGAAGTCGACACACTATTTACTTTTGTGGGTTGAACAAAGTGATGTGGCGTGCCGGTTTAGGCCCGCAGGGCGTCACTTTGAGACCTCTGACCTACGGAGTGCTACACGTTGACTGCTTTCATGTAGAAAGGAATACTTTTCAGAAGGTTGACAATTGTGATTTCTATTGAATGGTCATTTCTCATGTTCTTTTTTCAGGGGCATTTGAAGTCATAAATACCAATATTATATAAGGAATCTTTTTAGTTTTACCTCTTGAAATGAAAGTGTACATTTACACAATATTTTTCCCCTTATACGCTTTAACTCATTCGTAATTACCTTTTAATTTTTTTAAAAATCTAATTAGTAGCATTATGACAGCGCTTTTAATGGGTCACGGGTTGATCTCTTTAAAACAAGTTATTCTTTCTGAAGTATGATGTTGATAATTTGAAAAAATATTTCCTTATATCCTAAAACTGACACATTTGGACTCATTACTGTTTTACTAATTCTACAGGCATGAAATAATGCCTGCTCAGCCGTGAAACAAAACACAGTAATCTTCGAGAACCAGACCCACCTGTTCGCGATTGATTCATTACCTGAGAATGCAATGACTTGAATGAGAATGTTCCCAGGCATACAGTTCTACAAAGGACTGACTAACAAAGGAGTCACCAATGTTTTTGAATCCGAAAGCTAGTTCTTAGTACTCATTCATGCAAGGATATGCACGTTACTCAGGAAATATGTCCTCGGAAAGCAACATGTTGGAGAGCCATGCCTTACCGAAGCAAATATGGGCAACTGTGCTCTTTATCAAAATAGTTTATTTAGGCTTTTGTCACAAAAGCAAGACACAGCTTGTGCCTCCAGATGTCCCATTTGCAACCTCTCTCTCAAATACAAATATGACAAAACATTGGTTTATAACTTTTGAGAAGAGCTATGAAAAAAAATTTGTTTCTTGTTTGTTTTGTTAAAAAGGCAAAGCTCACTACGGCTTGGTGTAGTTTTCTTGAGCCTCAAGCTTGTTTTTGTTGTACAAGGTCTGATAAAGCAGTAAAACAAAACACCAAAACACACGGGCCTTTGGTTTACGGTGGGCCCACGACTAGTCGTGTCACTTTTGCGGGGACGCGAGAGAGACTGCAAATTGTTTTTGTTTTCCTTTTTTACAACAGATTGAGAAGCCGTGCCACCGCTCATACTGAGCTGGCTCTTAAGAGAGAAAACAACAGGGAGACAAAATCTAAGCGTTCAGACAACAGCAAGATCAGATTCTATTGAATTCTGAAATGAATTTTCTTTTGTCACTCAAAGATCAGGGTGACATCTTCTGTTGGTCAGTAGACAAAGTAGGCTATGCCAGCATTCCCCTCCTGTTCCTCGACTAGTAGCAGAGAGCGGCAATATGGGAGTGAAAGATGCTATAAGAAAACTCTGTTGTGGAGGCCACTTGCTCACTTACATAATGTGCACAAGAACCAGACAGTATTTGTACATGTCCACTGGAGGCAGAAAAGTAAAGGAGGAATCACTGGGAATTGATCCGACCTCTGAGTTTCCCAGGCTCTTGGTGCTCTTCGGTCAAGTTAATTGACAGCCAAGGAAACAGTCTTGCTTATTTGCCGGGGATCTTTGCTCTTTTCCGAGCAATTGCATCTTCGACGGCCTTCAGCTGCTTCAGCAGCTCCTCGCGCCGAGACAGTGTGTTGCTGGGTTTACTGGAAACAGCGGGTGGTGCAGGACCAGCAACTTTGCCTGACTGGACTCCAGAACCTTTTCCGGATGATTTGGGAGGTGGCGAGAGAGGACGTTTTCTATAAAACAAAAGAAGAAATGGATGCGTTTTTAAATGATAGTATGATTCAAATCACACACCTGGAGAGTTAAAGGTCGAAATGTGTCATTTATATTGTTCAGATTTTACTCTAGCTGTATTACCACGCTCGGGATGCATTTATGACAATATTTCCTAAAAAAATGTTAATATAGGTGAACTCCATGACCCCATATTCAATTATTATTGAGTCTTTTGCAGCTTTTATTTATTTATTTTACATTAAAATAAAAGAAAAGATTATAAATTTTCAGCTCTTTAATACTTGGGATAAAAATGTATTTTTTAATTAAAAATATTTTTATTTGAAACATTAGGGGAAACATTAATTTTAAAAAAAATGTGTCTTCCTTTCAAGGAAATAAATCTTTAAAAAAAATATCATTATTTTCTATTTATGCTAAAAATAAAAGTGGAAAATAAATATTGTTTTATTCATGTTTTATCTATACATAATTGCTAAGCAAAGCACACAAATAGTCACTACCATTTTCAGCCACCAGCCCAACTTAATTTGGGGAAAGTTTACAAATCAACCAATTTACACACTAGAACATGCAACATGTTCCTTATTGAGACCAAACATTTCTGTTAGAATTATTATGGAATATTCTATGTGTTGTAAGCATTTTTTTAAATAAGTAGTAAGGCTATAAACAGTCATGGGAACATGGACATTTTTCCTCCACATCATCGTCTCCTTTACAAGGCCAAAGCTCGAGGACACAGTGTTACGGACACTTCTCCCGGCAGGACCCAATGAGACTGTTATGACGAGACTCCAACAGCAGATTTGAAAATACTGCTTTGTTTACATTATAATCCTGCTTGGTTTACTTTAGAATGCTTTGTTTACATTATAATACTACTTGGTTTACCTTATAATGCATTCCTCACACTTGTTTTTCTAAACCATCGAGAGTGTTATTGTACTGATTACATAAACATGTTTTTCGAATGTCGCGATTAAATACAATGATTCAGTTACTGCAATTCAGAATGCACTGTGGACTGAGACGACGTCACAAGGCATCTCCTTCGAAGTTGTAAGCAGAATTTGTTGAAAGATGTTTTTCCTTTTTTAAATTAAATATTACTAATAATGATTTAAAAGGTTTGAATCATTATTCCAACAATTTCCTACCAAAGCAAACATTCCTGTAGCTGCTGGTAAAGATGACACATCCAGTGTGTTTATGTGTGTGGACACATTTGTGTAAGGAGTTAAAGGAAGTTGTTTTTAAAAATCCACACTAAGGATACAACTGTAGCTTATTACAACTACTGCTGCTACTAGAATCCGTGTTGTATGTATCAATATACCGTAATTTCGCACCTATATGGTGCACATAAAAGTCTAAAATTTTCTCTAAAATCAGCCCAATCAGTCGGTGCGTTTTGTCTGTGCAGTAAACTCAACTTTTTTATGGCCCTGACCGCTTGAGTGACTGGTTTTATTTCTTGCCGGCACGCTACTTATTGCGATCAACCCCAGCGGACGTTCACCCTTAAGATAGCCTCCCCGTGCATTCAAAGCATTACGGTAAATCCATTCAAATCATCCCAGGGGAGTGGCAGGGCATTTGACTTCCATGTGCTTGCAGCGCTTTTAACCCTCAAAAACACTCAGTACTTAAAGAAACTGCATATTAGAGCTATACAGAGGAAATGCCTGGCGTGAATGACAACACAATGGGGGGTGAACGATTGGACAATGGACTGAAGCTATGGATCGAACACAATTTAACAGCTTTGCTAACGGATTGCTGACAGATGGCCAACATTGTAGTTCGGGCAGGCAGCGTCGCCCAAGTTACGTGACGATTTGGAATGAATTGTCGATGCCGATATAACAGCGAGGAGAATCAAAGGCTTGAGAGTTATGCATGTCGGGAGTTACAATGGATTGTGGATGACTGGGCTCAAGTGTCGGCCAGCACTGTTCGAGCTTTCGCCAAAGCGGGAATCAAGTTCCCGGAATACACAACTCTGGCACTGACAGTGGAGCCTAGCATGTTAAACGCCCAACTCTTTATATCAGAGTGTATCTTTGAACACAATAAAGCATTATCAAACTTAGTTTTGCTCGTGCTGCCTTAAAAACAAAACACGCTAGTTCCAAGCCTAACATACGCTAGCGGATAGCTTAACATAGGTACGCTAGCGGCTAGGATAACATAGGTATGCTAGTGGGGAGCATAACATACGCTAGCCTAGTGTCATGCTAGCGCCTTATCGGACGAGGCTTCCAATGTATTGACAAAAAACTGAAAATATACCCGCAAATGAGACTGCGCCCTATCACACGGTGCGTTTTATAGGTGTGAAAATACGGCAGTTTTGCTCGTGCAGCCTTAAAAAAAAACATGCTAGTCCCAAGCCTAACATACGCTAGCGGCTAGCATAACATACGCTAGCCTAGTGTCCTGCTAGCGCATTATTGGACGTGGCGTCCAATGTATTGACAAAAAACACCACCCGCAAATGACACTGCGCCCTATTACACGGTGCGTTTTATAGGTGTGAAAATATGGTAAAACTTGAGAATGTCTGATAGTTTGCAAACCTGTCTCCTTGGTGGGGCACTGGCCGAGGTCCCTGCCCTCTAGGTCGATCCATTCGAGGAGAGAGTGGTGGTCGGCCAGATATCCTCCTATCACGACCTAGAAGAGATTGGTTAACCTATGAGCGATCATTCTTGACTTTTTCCAAACACATTTTTAGTAATACGAAAACGCCACCACTATTGCAATATCACACTCGCCCTCTACTGCCATCAGAAAGGGCAAACAATGGAATGGACAAACATTCACCATGATGGAGGCTTTGTTTGGTTACGATAGAAGTTTTGAGAATAAAAGTGAATTGGGATATTTTCAAGTATAGTAATACCTTGAGATACGAGCTTAATGCGTTCCGGGACCAAGCTCGTACGTCAATTTGCTCGCATCTCAAATCAATTTTTCCCATAGGAATGAACTAAAGGATATTACAATGAAGAAACATCTTTTCATTTGTTCTAATTCACTACCTACTCACAAAGTAACAAATACCTATCCAGATGTTATGGTCTTCAATACTAAAATGTGACATTTTTCAGTACAGACAGACGGTAGCGTCTTAACGAAGGCGAGAGAGGGAGAGAAAGGACAGGAGACTTGACGGCAACGCGCTCGTTAACATAAACGTTAAATTTGACTGAAATTAGGTTAGATTACTATACACACACAATACATTTTAATCTTATGTTACACTAAATTTAAACCTTGTGTGGTAACCAAGGAAAAATGTTGTTAATATATTCCACCACGGCTTTCGAGGTGGAACTTCCTGATTCTCCATGCCTCAGAACCGAGTGTTGGTTTCGCTGGTGTCTTTTTCAGATGCTTAATTTGCTTTCAAGTCCATGTAGATTCTGCTGTCTTTTTTGCAGATTATCAACTTGGTCACGCTATCTCCGGTAAAAAAAATGCAACCGGTACGGCCCGGTGCTCGTAGATATCTTTACGCGAGGGAGATGCGGCGAGAAAGACAGAGCGATGCTGTTCTCATAAACAGCCTTGCGCATACTCGACGACCCGGACGGCCGCATGGGGAACTGTCTCATATGCCCATATCTCAAATTTCTCTTGTATCTCAAGGCAAAAATTTGCTCTGAATTTTCCTCATATATCAAATTTCTCATATGTTGGGACACTCGTATACCGAGGTATTACTGTATTGTCCTACTTGAAAGTGGAATCAGAAATTTTATCAACATTTTTTTTGTTTCAAAAACATATCCATCATACCCAACTACTTGTTCGAATGGGTTTCTCACCTCTGTCAGGAGACATAGCCATTCTCTTGCTGAGCGGGGAACCAGGTATCCGGTCTTTGTCAGAAGGAAGATAACGCTTTCTACTGCCCTTATCACCTTGCTGCTTAAAAAAAAGAGAAGTTTTTAACTCAATTCACATTTCATAGTAAAAATCCAATTGACCTTTTGCACAAGCTCTGCTCCCCGTGGTTAAGGTTGTTAGCCCTACAAGCTTTGTGAAACGGCACAAGCCATTGCAGGCAGATGGTGTTAAAAGGAGGCTATCCCACCCAACAGTGGGCAGCAGGCGGGGGACACCCTAAATTTATGCCAGCCAATGTACAACCATCCGCACTCACACTCATACCCAAGGACAATTTAATCAATTGTGTTCAACCAGGATACTATGCATGATTTGGGGATGTGGGAGGAAACCGGAGTACCCGGAGAAAACACAGGCAGGCACGGGGAGAACATGCTAACTCCACAAAGGAAGGCCGGAACCCACTGGAGATTGAATGTTTGATTTCAGAACTGTGAGGTGGATGTGCTAACAAGTCTACAACTGCATAAAATATGCTTTGTTTGTTAAGAATGAAGGCAAAAAACTGTGACCATACTTGCTCTTTCTGTTAAAATACTAATATAAAAATACGTACCAACCTTTTTTCCGTTCAATGTTTATATTTACAGGTTGAAAAAATATCAGGCTTCAAAAGTTAGTCGAACGTGTTGGGTTGTAAAGAGGATATCAATAGTACAAATTTTGACAAACGAATTTAAGCTCTATCTTTTAGGGCTCAAATTTTTGACATACCGTATTTTCCGCACTGAGGAGGAACTAAAAGACTTCAATTTCCTCAAAAGCCATCAGTGCACATTAAAATCCGATGTACCTGATATATGGATCAATATTGGTTAATCATTGTATGAAATTCCCTTTAGAACAGCTCCATCTAGTTTATTTATAACACAACTCCTAACCACCACTACTACTACAGCTTGATCTAGTGCAGGGGTGGCCAACTCAGGTCCTTGAGAGCCCCTATCCAGTCTCTTATGCATATTTCCCTCCTCTACCACATCTGAATCAAATGATCAACTCAGCAGAAAGCTGTCCAGAAGCTTCATACCGATCCCGATTATTTTATTCAGGTGTGTTGGTGGAGGAAAACAGACTGGATAGGGGCTCTCGAGGACTGGAGTTGGCCACCCTGAGCTAGTGCATAGGTGTCAAACTCCTTCCAGAAAGGGCCAAGTGGGTGCAGGTTTTCGTTCCAACCCACCAAGACGACACCTTTTCACCAATCTGTTCTCTTACAACTGTAATCAGTTGATTGCAGGCAGGTGCTGTTTTTTCTCCAGCAGACTTCCTTAATGGCCCAACTCTCTGCGCTGTTTCAGTAGGGAGGGAAAACCTGCACCCTCTATGCCCTTTTTGGAATCACTTTGACACCTGTGATCTACTGAATGTATAACAGAATACCGTACAACTACTACTACCACCACCACTCCTCCTACTCCTACCCCACAATATTCAAGGGATTAATGTACCACTATATTTGAAAAAACTCCAGTTGTGTTACTTGTAAATTAAGGTAATCGCGTACTGTCTATAGAGACATTTAGAATCATCAATTGTCTTTCTTCTAACATTTCAAAATGGAACCAGCTGAATAATTACCTTGTTGAGAAGGGTCAGTTTGATGTCTCTATGTGAACTGGGACCTCCATAATTTCCTGGTGGGGGCATATTACCACTAGGGTGGTGTGCTTGATGGTGTGCAGGGTTACCACCCCTGCTTCCAGGGATTGGTCTAGGCATAGAATTGCCTCCTCTGGGTGGACCACCCGACAGGTTCATCTTTCTGCGATCTTCTCTTAAGTGTTCCTCTTTCTTCACCAGTCTCTCTACATAACAGACCAAATATATGAAAATACTGTGTATGCTCATTCTGCAAGGAACTATCACCATCAGAACTAGGCCTGGGCAATATAAGAAAAAAAATGTTATCACGTTAAATAAAAAATTATGCGTCGATATTGATTATTATCAAGATAACTATCATCTTTTTTCTTTCAAATTTGAAACGTCAAACTTCTGTGAATAAATAAATAACTTTCCTCATTCAATTGTGAAAGTAACTGTTACCTTACTTTAAAAGAAAAGAGAATATAAAATATGATTTTAAAAAGTATTTTTGTTGTTCTGTTGTGCAATAAGACAACTCCCTCTATGACCAATAATGAATAAAACCTGCAGAAAGTTTGGCAGGCGTTTTTTTTTTTTTAAATAAATTTGGCTTTAAAGCAAAAGTTGCGCTGCAATTAGAAATAAATACATTAATCAACTGAATCAAGCAAACTATTTTCAGCCCCAAACACAAAAAACGCTGAAATATACCTCACGTGGCCATTTCAAAAACATTTTGTTAAAAGTTGGATGAACTTAACCCATTTTAACCCAAGTTAACAAGTTTTAGATTTTTGCAATGTTTTCATAAAATTTGCATACAATGAGAAAACTCCTTGATATCAAGGAAGAAAAGAATTACAGGCTGTCCTTAAATGAGGAGAGTGGGGGTAAAATGGAAAAAAAGAAAAAGAAAACTACAGGCAGACTTCACTTGAGTGTTGTTCTGCATCTCATAATCGCTCATTTTGGGTGTGTTATAGTATTTTGCATTCATCTTCTGTGTTATCTGTGCTATAGCTAACCGAAGTAAAAAGAGGTGCTTCATCTTCACCATCTTCTTCGTCTACTGAACATTGGTCTGGAACGAGCATTCACATCACATCAGCGCCCCTGTACTTTGTGGTGTTCAGGTGGCGAAATTGCAGTTTAAATGTATCACATTTTATCAAAGTTTTTATTATTATTGTTGACAAAATTATTTGATGTTAATTATCATTCTCGTTTTATAACCCAAGTCTAATCAGGAATATGCATTACGCTTATACTGACCCCTGTTCTTGTCTCTACTCTGTGGGGGCCGTTCCCGAGGGGGAGGTGCTCGCTCCTTTCGGGGGTGGCCAGGCGTAGGTGAGCGAGTGCTGGCCGAGGACACGGGGCTAGCCAGGTCAGCATACATGTCATCAGAGTCTGCACTACGCAGTGAACTGCTTCCTGATGAACCTGACGATACTGATGACACGCTGCTTACGCTCAAAGACCTGTCGTAGGAAAAGTCGCAATTCGGTGAACTCTTTACTCTCAAACAATTGCATCACATATGCATTTGCACATTGCGCAACACACGCATGTTGACAGAAGCACATGCATCGTTTTAACTTGGCAAGAACAAACACAAAGACAATTGCTTAAACAAAATTTTAATCGTACCTGGACTTCCTGAAACGTTTCCCATGTTCAAGCATAAGGAAAAAATAGAGATTGAGCAATTAATGGTTGGTATTAATTAGAAAAAAAAAACAGAAAAAGGTGAGCATAAACTAATTCATTCAAAAAAGGAATTGTTGCAAATTGTAATTTGTATTCTACTATCTCATGGAGAACCAGGGGAACAAAAAAAAGTGGTGTTGAAAAAGTGTCGACGTACTTGGATTTTCTGGATCCAGAACGTGACTGTGACAAGGAGTTTGAAGAGGATCTGGACCTAGAGCTTGATCCAGTGTAACTACTGCCACTTCCACTAACACTCCCACTTATAGTCCGCCTACGAGAGAAGAAAAAAATAAATAAAAGGAATAGATCCATTCCGGTCCGGCATGCTTTAAAATGAATAATTTCATCACATAACACAATAACAATGAATATTTTATATCTTTAAAAATACTTATTTTTAGTTATGCAATTTGCACTGCCATTGGAATCTATTATTATTTATTAGAATTGCGCAATAACCACGCACACAGAAGAATTGTTGGATAATGGACCCCGCATGCTAGTTAGTTGATACATTTAAAGGTGCAACGCCAGATTATGAATACACGTGAAGGGTTGTCTGTGTCCTTGTGCCCTGTGATTGGCTTGAAACCAATTAAACCTACTGCCAAGTTAGCTGGGATAGGCTCCAGCACCCACCTGATAAGTGCCACGAAAGATGAATTAATGAATTATCTCATCTGAGATGAGATGACACCGTGTCTGCATTCACAAGAAAAATTAAAACAAAACTATCAAAAAAGAAATCACCTCCCATGGTTAAATGAAGACATACAGGCATTAAGGAAAAACAGAGACCATACTCTCAAAATATCCCTTAAAACAAGAGATTAATGACAGACAGACATTTACTTCTCTGAGAAAAAAAGTAATACAAGAAATTCGAACTGCAAAATCAAATTCCTTTATAGACATAATTGGCACCGCAAAAGGCAACACTAAAGAGATCTGGCAAAATATTATAAAACGGTCTGGAAATACTTCGAAGCACAGAAAAATAGAGGAACTACAGAAAACACTCCCCGATCCAAGGGAAATTTTTCTTTTTTCTTCGATATTTAAGCTAATTGGGACCTGTCGAGTGTAAAAACCAGTGGCGGGCGGTGCATTTTCTGGTAGCGCCTTCAACGTATCAATCCAACCCTCAAAAACTATTTTATGGCTATAAAACCTCTACTGCAGCTACAGCTGCAACACATAAAAAATAATCAATAAATTAATGCACAAAAATGGGGTAAAATCCACTTCCTAGCAGCATTTCATGATTAAATACAAATACTGGAGCTTTTCAGACATTAAAACCAGGCTAGGGGGTGATTTCCCCGGGAAAAGACAGCGATGAACGTCAATGGCGTACGGGCAAACATTGCCCGAAAATGGGGTAAAATCCAGCCGAAAACAGCATTTATTGATTAAATACAAATACTGGAGCTTTTTAGACATCAGAACCGGGCCCGGAGTATCATTTCCCCGGTAAAAAGACAGCGATGAACGTCGATACGTCCATACGTGAAATGACAAAAAATGCACTAAAATACTAAAATTAGGTAAAATCCACTTCCTAGCATCATTTATTGATTGAATACAAATACTGGAGCTTTTGAGACATTACAACCAGGCCAGGGGGGTGATTTTTCCTGGGAAAAGACAGCGATGGACGTCAACGGTGAAACGCCAAAAATTAAACTCGGGTAAAATCCACTTCCTAGCAGCATTTTGTGATTAAATACAAACACTGGAGCTTTTCAGATATCAGAACTTGGCCCACAATTGAAATATTATTTAGGAATACTATAGCCATATTTAACTCACCAAAAATCCTTTTTACACAATATCCATCCTCCTTTCTTTCTTCCTTCTTTCCTATCGCCATCGAAGCTAATGATGGATGTCGAGCCTGTCCTGTCATATTTCTGGCATAGTCCGTTTTGAAAATGGCTTTAAATCAAAACAACAATATACTATTTGCTTGTGGAGCTAAGTTAGCACACTGAAAGTGCCGCACACACCATTTTCCCGGCTGTAACAGGCTTGCTAGCTTCGGAGTTGACCGCCCTTTCTTAATTATGTCCATTTTTTTCCTGAAAAAGTCCGTCTTGAAAATAGCTTTGTGAGCAAACAGAATCTATTTGTTTTTGCTTCTGTTGGCCATAGTGGGTGGAGTTTGCGATCTCGGCTGCCTCGGTACTGCTTTGGCCCGCCTACTAGCCAATCATAGTTTGTGAAAGCAATGACATGTCCCAGCCAGCAAAATGCTAAAGCCTATGAAAAATAATTGTGGGGTTGCCAACTCGAAATCTGATTGGTTAAAACCAACAGTCTAGTTTAATGCAGCAGAGCCCGCAAGAACTGATTGTGCAGGCTTTGAGGCAGATCTGATCTGGCAACAAATAATGGCTGAAATGTGATTGGTTAAATGCTTCAATATGAAAACACACATTGGGAAGCAGTGCAACCAGGGGGAAAAGCAATGAAAGGAAGCTAACAGACCATTTGGAATAATAAGTACATATTGATGGACAAAATATAATATGATTCAGATATTTCTTAGGCCAGCAGAGAAGGCCTTGAAGGCCCTGACGGCCCGCCACTGGTAAAAACAATTATCTTTTTACATGTAGTTTCTGAGAAAAATGATCTCCACATCATACGTGGACCCTAGGCCCTTGTAGTCCAAAATTTAACATTGCAGTCTTGTGACAACCAAAAATGTGATGTCCACCTGTGTGGACGCCAGGTCCTAGGAAGTTAAATGATTATTTTATAGACTCCGTTAAAGAACTGACACCTAACATCCCTCAAATAGTGTGCACTACGTGGTGAAAGCTTTAAGTCTCATTATACTTGTATAATGACAACAACAAAAATCATTCAAATTGGTCAGAGTTGTTAATAAGTCTTTTGCTTTCAACAATTCATTTTAATTTGACCTTACAGAACCTTCACGGTCAAAGTAATTCCCTACCTTTAGACAGTGAGAACCTTTGACGTATGAACATTGTGTATACTTGTTAAGTTTCAGATAGACAAAAAGTACTGCCTACCTTCGAGGCGGATGCTGCTGCCGTTCTTTCTGCCTTCCTTCCCTCTGGCTGGGAGGTTTCTCGAGTTCACGGGAAGGTAGATGTCTAACCATAACACTGGGACCACCAGAAGTAGCATCACCACTGGCCCCAACAACTACTCCTCTAGCCCCAACAACTACTCCTCTAGCCCCAACAACTACTCCTCTAGCCCCAACAACTACTCCTCTAGCCCCAACAACTACTCCTCTAGGCTCCCTAAGATTGGTGGGGGGCTTTCCTCCATCTGGCAACGGTTTGAATGGCCTGCTCATTGGTCCACTAGGTGGTGGCGGAGTCTGAGGTTTCTTCATGGGAAGTTTGTCCCTGCGTGGAATGGGTGCAGCACTCTGCTTCAATGGCACACTGTAGATAAAGAGAAAAATACATATTTTAAACATACAGATAACCAAGACAAAGCATACTTTATAGCATAAAAAGTAGGAAAAAGAAAAATGGGTTTCAGCAAGTTTCGCGGCTTCCCTACATTGCGGTTTTTTATATTAAGTATATAAAAAAAGTTCATAAAATGTCAAAATTCATGCTGAAACTCCCAAGTGTAAGACAAGAGATGAAAAATGGGGGAAGTCAGGGCTTCTTCGGCGCTGAAATGGGTGGCAATCAGTGCAGAAGAGGCAGCGAAATTCCACCGAAGAAGAATGACGTGCTGAATAATACAAACAGGTGAGAAGGACGTAGTGCCTTTTCTTTGAATACATTTTGCATCGCGCACAGAAAACTACGATGAGCCTCTATTCCAGCATTGTTTGGATTTTTAATCGCCCTTTAAAATGCCTCTCAAGTGTCTTGCGTCATCTAATAAATGAATCTACCATGCGTTACATCAAGAAAGAAGCAGCGAACATGCGGAAAACGGCAACGATATCTTATTCCAAAGACACCAAGCGATTGGTAATAAAATAAAGCCATCGTTAAGATGGAAAATGCCCTATCGGTATGGATCTCGGACTGTAGGGAGAAAATATTTCTGGATATCAACATGATCAACACCAAAGCCAAGACCTTTTATGATAGCTTAGCTCCTGACAAAGACAAAGAACATGAACCTCAGCCTCGTTCCAGTGCCGTGAGTGAGCCTCGTGGTTTTATTGCAATCAAAGGCTGGTTCGAAAAGTTTAAGAAGAGGTATGGTCTACAGTGTTTGGCTGTATGGGGAAGCCTCTTTGGCAGACCAACGGGCAGTGAAACGGTACGTCGAGCAAGAGTTCCCTCACCTAATTCAAGAGAATGGTCTGTTATCTTCCAGTCAAGTTTTTGACGTGGACGCGATTGGGCTTTTTTGGAAGAGGATGCCTTCATGTGTGGGAATGCTGTTTATGGTAAAGCCAGCCTTAATCTACGAGCCTTAGTCTACGGCCGCATTGTCTTGCGTTATGGCATTTCATCTTGTCACCTTGCAGTTTCGTGCATGTCAAGTCTAATTTGTCCGCATATAAGCCGTACCCTTGATTCAGTCATCATTTTTTAAGCAACAATTACGTCGTCCATGCAAAAAAATACGGTAATTTTGTAAGTGGAGGAACCACTGTATTTTCTAGTGAAAATTTTAGTCTTAATTAATGATTGTGAAATGTTTCTCCCTATTTTTTTAAGTGAAATATCTAACAAGAGAGGATAAAACTGGATGTTTACTCTAACATCAAGTGTGCATAAAGAGCAATACCCCTCCCACACTTTGGACAGTCAGACCACCTCTCATTGTTCATGGCCCCTAGAAGACGACACCCTCAGCTGACAAATCAAGCCCAAAAGACGAACCATTATCACCTGGCCTCAGAATGCGCTCTACTCCAGGACTGCTTTGAACAGATACAGTGGGAGACTTTCCATCATGAGGACATGGGCACTTTTAAGGACAAAGTACTGTCTTACATCAAGTACTGCAAGGATATAGTGACGGTGTACCCAAATCGGAAACCGTGGATGACCAGCTAGGACTGGTCACTCATCCAGGGCTGTGAGGTAGCCTTTAAATCCAGCGACAGGGCATTCTACAGCGCAGCTCACGCAAACCTAAGGAGGGGCATCAATGCTGCCAAAGCAGACTACAGGGGGAAGATAGAAAGGCAACTTGACAACCCCTGAACGATGCGGCAGAGCATACAGTCCCTCACCAACTATAAAGGCTGTGCTACGACTCCTGCAGAATCAGGTGCACCCAATGGCATCAGAGTAAAACAACTTTTTTGCCCACTTTGAGTCCCAAGCCCAGCACTCAGTACACCACCTCAACCCCCATAACATCAAACACCAACCTCTGAAACCACCACATTCACTGTGGAGGTAGTAGATGTCAGACGTGTGCTCCGTGTTGTCAACTCCACGAAGGCTACAGGACCGGCCGGCCGGAGTATCAGAGAAAGTTCTCAAGGCATGTGCTGACCAAATAGCACAAGTCTTCACTGATATTTTCAACTTGTCACGAGAACAAGCCAACATCACTCCGATGCTCAAGAAGTTACCCGCAAACAATCTGGACTACTACCGCCCACTAGCACTCACACCAATCATCAGAGTGCGTTGGTTTAAATCATGTATTTTCCATTTTTAAAAAAGCATTAGCGAATAAACTTGGTCACGGGTTTAAAAAGACGCAGCTGAGGAACTCTGAACTTCCTGGTTGGTTGCCAGAACATGTGAGACTTAACTTTTCTATGAAAGAATCACACAATTGTGCCTGGTGGCTTTATTTTTGTGCAAAGAATAAGCTGAAAGCATGCAGTAAAAATTTGGAAAGGATGCAAAAACCAACAAGAGTGAAGATCTCAGGATGTCGTTTTGGTGTACAGTGGTACCTCGTCATACAATATTCTCGTCTTACGACGGAAATTTCGATCGAATAATTCGCCCGTGATCCGGTCAAAATTTCGTGATGTGACCAAGCCAGGTGGCCATGGCACTGTCTTTTTTTGCATCTCTTTCGTGTATAAAATCTCTTTCTACGAGCACTGGGCGGACTTTGCATTTCCATACCCGTTTTCCCCCCCACTTTGGTCTACATTTACATACCAGGTAAACAACAATGGTTTGGCAGAGTTTTGCAAAGAAAAGAACTGGAAT
Organism: Stigmatopora argus; assembly: GCF_051989625.1. Taxonomy (NCBI): domain Eukaryota; kingdom Metazoa; phylum Chordata; class Actinopteri; order Syngnathiformes; family Syngnathidae; genus Stigmatopora; species Stigmatopora argus. The sequence continues at coordinate 5,290,143 of NC_135389.1, read as the reverse complement.
ATACACTCGGTAATCAGACACGGGGAAGCGGCAAGTTCCAAACAACTCTTGATGCGTTCGTTTTGAAGGCTCCGGCGGAACGTCGGGGTGGGGCCAACCCGTTACAAAGGTAAAAAAGATTAAAACTAAATTAGAATTCAGTTTTGTGTGAAGTTACATTAAACGTTGAGTGTCTGTATATATTAATCCAAGTTCATTTAAATTTGTTTGTTCGTTTACGAGTGCCGTGGATAAAGTCCAAAGTCCCCCCAACACCTCCCCCCGCCTCCGTGTGTATGTCGTTCCCTTCCCCTCCGCGAAATGTGTCTCATTTTACTTCTATTAAACACATGTTATTACTATTAAACCACTTGTTATTTATTACTTTGTCAATACATGGCGAATTAGAAGAAATAAAACATGTTTTACACGAGTGCGGCGTTGCCGTGGATAAAGTCCCCCCAACACCTCCCCCCGCCTCCGTGTGTGTCGTTCCCTTCCCCTCCGCGAAATGCATCTAATTTTACTTCTATTAAACACATTTTATTACTATTAAACCACTCGTTATTTATTACTTTGTCAATATATGGCGAATTAGAAGAAATAAAACATTTTTTCCAATCCAATATCCTGTTTTTGGTGTTTTTTCAGCGGGTTGGAACGAATTAATGTTTTCCATTCATTTTAATGGGAAAGGTCCGCTCGAGTTATGAGAATCTCGTCATACGATCTCAGTCTCGGAACGGATTACGATCGTATGTCGAGGTACCACTGTATAAACATGATTGATGGCTGTCTATTAACATAAAAATAAATGTTGCATTACCCTTTAGCAAGCAATGGAGGAGGGTCTGGTTTATTTTTGGCATTCCTTGCTACAGCTGGAGTCGGTGAAGGTGATGTGGAAAACGATCTTGACCTGAAACAATAATTGAGCAATCAACATAAACATTGTAAATCTGACTAACAATTATACTATTTATAACCACTGCTAAAAATAAATCAGTGCAATCCCGTATATCTTTTTTCATTTGAATATTTCTGAATGCTTTCCCATATACCGTATTTTCACGACTATATGGCGCACCGCATTTAAAGGCGCAGTGTCAGTACCGAGTGCTATTTCTGTATTTGACATACACAAGACGCACCGCACCAAAACACGCAGCCAGGCATGGCAAAACATACACCAGCTTAAACATACGGACACGGGTACTCGGATGAGTCGTGAAAATACGGTACAGACGCTCCCCTACTTACGAACGCAATTGGTTCCGAGCGATTGTTCATAAGTTGAATTTGTTTGTAAGTTGATTCAGTGCTATATTTTGTATTATAATTTATGTTTAAGGCCGATATAAGTATATTGAAGGTTTATACAAGTGCATTTGTATGTTTAAGGCTTGTATAAGTAACACGCATTGGTTTGTACTGAAAAAAAAAAACATTTAATAAAATGGAGAGAATATGTACAGTACTGTAGAGAGAGAGAGAGAGATTTATGTATTAGAAACTGGCCAAAAGAAGCGACCTAATGACGATTGCACAGTTTTCTTCTTTTTTTCATCATAAATGATGCGGTAGCACTGTATGGCATCATTCAATTGATTTGCAAACTTTGTGCAACGTTCAATATTTGGGTCCTGCTGCTCGATCTTTCTGTTTATAAATTGTACTGACGGTCGAACGATTCAATGCCCGTGAAACGCTCACCACTCTCACGCGCATCAAGCTTCGTTATTATTGCCACTCGTTTCAAATGAAATGGCTTGCCTCTTCCTTGCAACTCCCTCAATAGAAGCCTTTAGCTTTTTACCAACCATATTCAATATTGGATGCACGAGATATTTAACGATACAAATGAAAAAGGTTCTTTGCACACTGGAGATACATTCACGCACTTCCGCATTGCAACGAAGAAGAAGGTAGATGCTGGGTGAGCTGAGCTCTCACAGCGCCAGGCGTCGGTATTAGCGGCGGAAAGAAGTACTACTCCGAAAAAGGCGCGAAATACAAAATTGGACTTGCGAACATTTTTGGACTTAAACGCAATTTGCAGACATGTTCGTATGTACCGTTGTTCGTAAGTTGAATGTTCGTAAGTAGGGGAGCGTCTGTACTTTGCTTTGTACTTTTTGCTTTGTTGTTCTGCGACCTTTGCGACTTGACCCCACCTGTCACGTGGTTTGGTTTCTTTGTGCTAGTCCTAGACATCTTTGGAGCCGTTCAGCTGTGTCTCCGCTGTCATGCACGCGGGATGTGACAGTTTAGGAGGATCTAGATGATAAAACCTACAGACTACTGAGGGACTGTGCGGTAACCTCAGTCTCAGTCTGCAGAAGGTCCCCACCTTCTAAACTTCCTGTGTGTGGCTCCAGTTTTTTACTTGGGCCAAACTTTGTCTTGTGTGTCTGTCTTGCTAGTGTAACCAAAGAAACTTCCCGAATATGGGATGAAATAAAGTTCTAATCTAAACTAATGTCATAATTTCTGGATTGACATCTGAATGGAATCAGAAATATGTAGTTCTCCAGTGTTTTCCAATTGGATAATATTAGGAAAATATGGCCAAAGTATTTCAGGGCTTGTTATGAGGGCAATAAAACTATATTCTCTCGCGTTTTACTTAGCGTTTTGACAAACAAAGGTGAGGTTCAACTTGTGCACTTTGAAACGAAGCGTACTGCAAGCACGTAGGTGACAGAGTCATGAAGTTATTAGGCATGGAAAAAAAAACCTCGCACAGGATGCGTCAGCTCGTGTGTCAATTTGAGAGGCTTAATCAATGCATCTCTAATATTTAAAATTATGGATGTTCTAGTTTTCTGAACATCAACTACAAGAAATAGATAGAGGGTTTCAACATTGGAAGTACATAATCATTCAAATGGTGTGGTTACACCTTGGCAAATCAGCGAGTTTGAATGTGAAGGTGGCAGGCAATCCCTTCTGTATTGCTTATCCTCACCTATTCGGTAGTGCTGGAGCATATTCCAGCCATCTAGAACTAGAAGGTGGGGTAGACCCTGAACCAGTTCTAAAGGTGACTTCCCTATTACAAACCTACCTAGAATGGCTTCCACTGAAGGAGCTGTGATGAGAGGAGTGGCTGGAGTAGGAACTGAATGAGCTGGACCGGCTGCGAGAATGTGACGATCCGGAGCCTGTGTACGATGAAGAGTGAGACGAAGACCTGTAGTAGACAAACACAGTTTGGCTTGGTTAAGGAAACAAACAGAAAGCTAACCTACAATATCTATAGAGCACAACAGATGTTCATCACAGGAATCGGTTTCTCATACCGGGAAGAGTTTGACAGAGAAACAGAAGAACCCGAATGGCGATTTCTCCGGCGACCTCGTGGTGGGGAGCCCAGTCCAGATCTTCTCCTGGGGGATTTTGACCGACGCCATGGGTCCTTCCACTCATCTGGTTGTCTCATTAATGGAACTAGGTCTTTCTTTGTGGGAGGCTCCATTGGTCGACTGAAAAGACAATAGGCGAACAAACTTTCAGATAAGATGTGAGTCAGCATAAAAGCTTTCAGAATAGCTTGAGTCCTCCAGAGTAATGTAAGAATAATTTTCTTTGGAATTTAAAGTTTCTGGAGTTAAACTTAAATAGGTAGTCATTTTTTTTTAATTAGTTGACAAGATAAAATGAACTGCACCTGCAACAACAAATTGTTGCCAACATGGGGTGGGAAGAATGTCATAATTGATTTATCATATCGTATGCTTGTCATCGACCTGGAATTGGAGAATCCTACTTCCGCTGTATGCGTCTTTGCCTTTGGGCAGTATGACATCAGCCTTGCGAGCAACACGGTCCTACCTGATAATTCATTTATCATGCAGTACTGTCTTGACAACCTCAAGTCGTCTAACCAGCTCTCAGCCTTTTGATACCAAGCCAATAAGGGGGAAGAGACGAGAGCTGCAGAGGTGACTACACCAGAAGGGGACTCTCTTGTTGAAAACAATGGTGAGTCACAAGCAGTTCATGTAGATGGGTCTAATTCTGAGGTTTTGCCACAGTACGTTAAATTTCGTCATTAAAATAGAGGCAAAGAACAGCACGAAAAGGTTGTTTGACTGAAAGAGGTTTTTGCGCTTCTCCTGCCCAATTGGTCAACTGTGGTTTAATGTGGATAGGGTTTTGATAAGTGTGGCTAGAAGAGCCATTGTCCAATCACCAGCTGTATATTTTTTAAAGTTCCTCCCATGAAAAATGTCTTGATTGGATCATCACCGGAGGGATATATAAGAAATATTTCCGTGGCACATATATGGAACAATCAAACTAGCATGCCAGGTTAGTGTCTAAAACGTCTACCAATACAGGGTTTCAGAACTTTGGGTGGAATTGAACTTTTAAGAGTGTAAGTAGAATGTGTGTGCAGAGTACTATTGACTGGTAAAAAATTCACAAAAATAAGAGGGCATTCATTATCAAAATATTACTGATACTCTAACAAACTCCTTGGTCCATTTTCAGCAACAACTAGACATGAGTTAATTGTCAGCAATAAAAAAACACGAAAGGAAAATAACTTTTCTGTGATTCTAATTTTACACGAAAATATTTCTGTTGTATTGTATTGTTTCTGGTATGCAAGCAGAATGGTCCTCAGAGAGGCTGGAGTAAGACACAGCCAAATCCAGGCAGGGTGCTAGCTCGGCAGGTTTTTGCTTGTGTCATGATCATAACATTCTCTTTTCATTTTTTTCAAATACATTCTCTCACTTTTTGGAAACAGACTCACCAGAATGACTTTGTGATTGGACTTAATTTGACAAAACCGTTTTTGCTTGTACGCTTCTTGGATTTGCATTTTAATGTTTCTACTGTCTTGGGAGAATTGGAATACAAAGTATCAAAACAAAAATGAAAAATTACATTCACATTAAAAATAAAAAAAAAAGCCCTGGTCTTTTCAACTTTTTTTGGGGGGTGTGTGTTATTTTTGGAATTAATTGTTTTTTTATACCTCCATTCCAATTATTTTTTCTTCGTTTTTTTCGTCGCGAACCAACCTCGTAAGTAGTGCAAGTAATGGGATTATTGATGAAAAAATACAAAGGTTTAGTGAATATTGGCATTATTAATAATACTAGATTAGCATAGTCTTGAGACAAGGTAAATATCAGAAGGCAGTACAAGAGCGGTGACACTGCCTTGCCTTAAGTGAATGATGTGGTGTATGACAAATTCCAAAAAGTATGATGCAAGGGTAAATAGATGACTCAAAACAAAGATACTAGAGCTAAAAATAGAACATCAAGCTATTTGACCTGCGCATTTGATTAGTGTTTAATTTACTCATGGCTGATAAAACAGTAGATAAAGCAAGCAAACAGGTAACAATGTTCAGAATGTTTGAAGTTAAATTAAATTTCTGTGAGGCTTCAGGAAAAGTATGATGCAATCTGATTTAAGAGGAAGCCAACTATAAAAGTAAAGGCAAATAATGCATCCTGTTGGGGATTTTTACACTAACATAGTTGGGATTGGTCAATATTTATACTCGAACTACTCAAATACAAATCTTAAAGGGGCAAAAATAAATTCTATAAGTGAATCATAGGATAATTAATTGAGCTCCTTCAGCCAGCATAACAATACTGCAATTTTGCAATAGTCATTTTCTTTAATAACAACAACAGAATAAAAATAAAAATCTACTTCTGTTCTGATAATAAAGATAACGAAAATGGGCATGACAACCCAATTTACCGCATTTTTCAGTGCTTTCAAACTTCAAACATCAAGAAAAGAGTACACTTAAGTCACAAGTCATTTTCCAATATTTTAAACTGTGGCATGCACAGGCCAAATTGGATAGCGTCATAAATCAACAGTGTTATCGTCGTTGTATTTTTTTGGTTTGTTTATCACACAAGTTATAAAATGAATTCATTTCATTTCAAATCATTCTGGGAAAAGTAGGTTTTGAAATATGACATGGTGTGACAGCACAGGATGCATTCAAGTACATCGTACGACCGCTCGTCATACAAAATGCTCGTCTTACGGGGGAAATTTCGATCGAATAATTCGCCCGTGATGCGGTCAAAATTTCGTGATGCGACCAAGCCAGGTGGCCATGGCATTTTTTTTGCATATCTCTCGTGTATAACAATATTTACGAGCACCGGATGAGTTATTCAGACCGGGAAACGCACAACGCGCATGCTCGGGGACAAGAGGGCTTTCTGGGTAATGAAGTACAGTGGTACCTCGAGATACGAGCTTAATCCGTTCCGGGACTGAGCTCGTAAGACAAGATTCTCGTAACTCGAGCGGAAGTTTCCCATTGAAATGAATGGAAAACAAATTAATTCGTTCCAACTCTCTAAAAAAACCCCACCAAAAACAGGATATTGGATTGAAAAAAATGTTTTATTTCTTATAATTCGCCATATATTGACAAAGTAATAAATAGCGATTGGTTTAATAGAAATAAAGTGTTTAATCTAACTAAAATTGGGCAGATTTCGCCGAGGGGAGAGGGGCACAAAAGGGGCGGGGGGCTTTGTTTTTTTTCCCACACAACGCACTCGTAAACGGAACAAACACTCCACCCTCACGTTCGCTATCGATGGGCTGTTTGCTGTCGTACTATTCCCTTCAAAATATTCCGAAAATGATGCACACAAATGTCCTCACAATCGGATAACGCACGACCACTTGCCAATGAGCAGCAGTCTTTTATCAGCGATGGCGCCGCTGCTCATGGGAGCTTCGGGGGCGCTGGCTAGCGGCTCCTTTTAGCTTGTAGCATCTGTGTTCGCATCCCCTCGAACGGCGCCTATGATAGAGTTGCTACCGGGGATGCTGTTGCGAGCCAGTGCCCCTGACGTTCTTATGAGCAGCCAACGAGAAGTAATATAATACTCCTCGTATTAGATAAAAATAACAGGAAATGCAGCAGCTGAGCTTACCCACGTATTGATTGTGGGTAAAGTTTTATTCTGAGTGCCATTGCCTGTCGGCGTTGTGTGCACGAGTATACTTCATTACCCAGAAAGCACTCTTTTCCCCACGCATGCGCGTTGTGCGTTTCCTGGTCTGAATAACTCATCCGGTGCTCGTAAATATTGTTATACACGAAAGATATGCAAAAAAAATGCCATGGCCACCTGGCTTGGTCGCATCACGAAATTTTGACCACATCACGGGCGAATTATTCGATCGAAATTTCCCCCGTAAGACGAGCATTTTGTATGACGAGCGGTCGTATGACGAGGTACCACTGTATACTCGTGCACACAACGCCGACAGGCAATGGCACTCAGAATAAAACTTTACCCACAATCAATACGTGGGTAAGCTCAGCTGCTGCATTTCCTGTTATTTTTATCTAATACGAGGAGTATTATATTACTTCTCGTTGGCAGCTCATAAGAACATCAGGGGCACTGGCTCGCAAAAGCATCCCCGGTAGCAACTCTATCATAGGCGCCGTTCGAGGGGATGCGAACACATGCTACAAGCTAAAAGGAGCCGCTAGCCAGCGCCCCCGAAGCTCCCATGAGCAGCGGTGCGATCGCTGATAAGACTGCTGCTCGTTGGCAAGTGGTCGTGCGTTATCCGATTGTGAGGACATTTGTGTGCATCATTTTCGGAATATTTTGAAGGGAATAGTACGACAGCAAACAGCCCATCGATAGCGAACGTGAGGGTGGAGTGTTTGTTCTGTTTACGAGTGCTTTGTGTGGGGAAAAAAAAAACGAAGCCCCCCGCCCCTTTTGTGCCCCTCTCCCCTCGGCGAAATCCGCCCAATTTTAGTTAGATTAAACACTTTATTTCTATTAAACCACTAGTTATGTGTTACTTTGTTAATATATGGCGAATTATAAGAAATAAAACATTTTTTTCAACCCAATGTCCTGTTTTTGGTGTTTTTTCAGAGGGCTGGAACGAATTATTTTTTTTTCCATTCATTTCTATGGGAAACGTCCGCTCGAGTTACGAGAACCTCGTCATACGATCTCAGTCTCGGAACGGATTACGCTCGTATGTCGAGGTACCACTGTACCTGCCCTCTCTCGGCAACTAATATCGAGAGCAGTAAGCACCGAGAAAAGCTGTATGTTGGATGCTACTTCTTGGTTCTAAAATGTACAGACGGTCCCCTACTTACGAACGAGTTAGGTTCCGAGCGATTGTTCATAAGTTGAATTTGTTTGTAAGTTGATTCAGTGCTATATTTTGTATTATAATTTATGTTTAAGGCCTATATAAGTATATTGAAGGTTTATATAAGTGCATTTGTATGTTTAAGGCTTGTATAAGTAACACGCATTGGTTTGTACTGAAAAAAATAAACATTTAATAAAATGGAGAGAATATGTACAGTACTGTATAGAGAGAGAGATTTATGTATTAGAAACTGGCCGAAAGAAGCGATCTAACGACGATTGCAGAGTTTTCCTTTTTTCATCATAAATGATGCGGTAGCACTGTATGGCATCATTCAATTGATTTGCAAACTTTGTGCAACATTCAATATTTGGGTCCTGCTGCTCGATCTTTCTGTTTATAAATGGTACTGACCGTGCAACGCTCACCACTCTCACGTGCATCAAGCTTCGTTATTATTGCCACTCGTTTCAAATGAAATGGCTTGCCTCTTCCCTGCAACTCCCTCACTAGAAGAGTAGATATGCAAAAAAGACCTGGCTTGGTCGCATCACGAAATTTTGATCGCATGACGGGCAAATTATTCGATCGAAATTTCCGCCGTAAGACGAGAATTTTGTATGACGAGCAGTCGTATGACGAGGTACCACTGTATGTGTGTATATATATATATATATATATATATATATATATATATATATATATATATATATGTATGATTTTTTTCAGAAATAAAATAACTTGATAAAATTCGATTTGATAGTTATTTTATTTCTGAAAAAAATGATGATACCTTTTCATTATACCCTCCACCCTTCACACTTTTCGTTAATAACTAATGTCAATCTCGAGATGCTCAAATCGAATCCAAATTAACAGTGTAACATTATGGTGGTGGTCCTCGAAAAGTGATGTTAGGGTTTAACGTAAAGAGACCTGCAGGTAGTATAGTTTAAGAGTGTCCCTAGTTAATTCCAAAAGGGGAATTATTAATTTATAAAATATATAATAAACTAATTAAAATATTTCTTCAATTTTTATACATTAAAATTACCAAATGGTGGTTATAGTATGATTGCTACAATTAGTAGACACATTCATGTTAGGGATGCACTGGTCCGCATTTTTCACTTGCAATCCAATCCCTGAGTCAGCTGCCGGTAGCGATAGAATTCGGATACCAGATTTGTTGTTGTTGTAACTTTTTTATTATTACTCCTTGCTAATTCAGCAACCTCCCCTTACCCTCCAATAAAAACGCTTTCATTTCGATACACCATATACAGTGCCTTGTGAAAATATTCTGCCCCTTGAACTCTTCAGCCTTTCGCCACATTTCAGGCTTCAATCAAAGATATGAAATTGAATTATTTGTCAAAAATCAATAAGTGGGACACAATTGTGAGGTGGAACTAAATTTATTGGATATTTTATACTTTTTAACAAATAAAAGACTAAAAAGTTGGGCGTGCAATATTATTCGGGCCCCTTGCATTAATACTTTGTAGTGCCACCTTTTGCTGCAATTACAGCTGCAAGTCACTTGTGGTATGCCTCTATGAGTTTTGCACATAGACTGAATTTCTTGTCCATTCTTCCTTGAAAAACAGCGCGAGCTGAGTGAGGTTAGATGGAGTGTCTGTGAACAGCAGTCCTCAGCTCTGCCCACATATTCTCGTTTGGTTTCAGGTCTGGACTTTGACTTGGCCATTCTAACAGCCGAATACATATATTTGTGAACCATTCCATTGTACATTTGGCTTTATGTTTTGCATTATTGTCCTGTTGGAAGATAAATCCCCATCCCAGTCTCAGGTCTTTTGCAGACTCCAACAAGTTTTCTTCCAGAATGGTCCTGTAATTGGGCCATTCATCTTCCCATCAATTTTAACCATCTTCCCTGTCCTTGCTGAAGAAAAGCTGGTGCAAGCCATGAGGCTGCCACCACCATGTTTGACAATGGGGATAGTGTGTTCAGTGTGATGGTAAAGCTGTGTTGCATTTACGTCTATAACATATCGTTTTGCATTGTGGCCAAAATCTTCAAACTTTTTGTTGTTGAATCATTTTATATCGTTATGTTTGAAGCCTGAAATGTGGCGAAAGGTTGGAAAGTTCAAGGGAGCGAATACTTTTACAAGGCACTGTAGAACACTGGGTTATTTTCTTGTAGTGTTCCAAGAGTTGACTTGGAAGCTTTCCAAACAGCATTTACGCAAGATTGCGAACACGAAGACCATTAGAATTCGGCACAAAAATCTTAGAAAGGTGCTTTAGACTCTCTCAGGAAGAATGCCTTCACACGCATGCACACACGTGCTAAAAGATTGGTTCAATTTTCCAGTCTTTTTGCACTTCATTAATATGAAAGAGTTGAACTTAGACTTACTTGGTCGGCAGAATTAAAGGTGACTGCGGCACTAGTTTATCATCTTTCTTCTCCCTTATGTCTCGAGGAGGACGCATTTTGGGCCTTTCCTTCTCATCTCGCTTTATCCTGTCCCTTTCCCAATCTTCCTTCCGCCTCATTCGTTCTTTCTCCCGCTCTCTCTCTCGCTCCCGTTCCCGTTGCCGACGCTCCCTCTCTCTGTGATCTCTCTCCCGTTCCCGATCTCTGTGCCTCTCCCGAGGGTCTCGTTCCCTTTCACGCTCCTGGAATGGTAAAAAATAAAAAAATCATTCAAATAATAAATGGTGTTATTTTTAACAACAATCTAAGTAGGACTATCCAATTTTTGTGTGTGATAAAACTAATTGTAAAGCCATACTAATTTTGTTTTGGGTCTGCATGGTTAAGCCTACTTAAAAAGGTATATACTGTGAGAAAAGCAACATTGTAATCTTTTGAGGGACTGTTCAAAATTTGCCAAATTCGTCAGTTTCCATCAGCACTACGTATATATTTTTATGGACCGATGACCAAGATCAGCAGATTTTTTTTTTTAAAAAGCTTGTTTTAAAATTGCTAAACCTCAATCATTCATTCATTTTGCTTACCGCTTATAATGACAAAGGTCACAGGGGAGCTGGAGCATATCCCAGTCAAATCTACACAGTAGGTGGAGGACACCCTGAATTGGTTGTCAGCCAATCACAGGGCACGAGACAAACAATCATTGATGCTCACACTTAAACATAGGGACAATTTACAGTGGTCAAGTAGCTTACCATGCATATTTTTGGGATGTGGGAAGAACTGCTACTGCGACAGTGAATTTCCCAAATACGGGATGAATAAAATAATCTAATCTAAGAACCCGGCTGGGTAAATTGATAAAACCCACGCAAGCAATGGGGAGAACATGAAAACCTCGACACAAGAAGGTAGAAACCGACCCAGGATTGAACCCTTGATTTCAGAACTGTAAGGTGGACGTGCTAACCACTCGAACGCAGTGCCACCCTATACCTTAATCATTAGGATTAAAAGGTACACTAATCCCTCAATTTTTGCAGATAATGTAGACCAGAGATGGCCACGATAATCGAAAAACTGAAGTAGGATCACCCCTATTATTACTATCATACTGTTTTTGCGCTTATACAAAAATACAAGTACACAAGTACAATTATCAAGAAGTGTATTTATTAAATTTTATTTATAATATGAAAAGACTAATGTATTAATATCAATGTATATAATCTCTAAAGGTATACATGTTAAAAAAAAAATCTAAATACTGTCCTCAGTGAAAATTGTTCCTCACCGCTTGATATAAATCCCCAAAAAACAGGTTATCATCCAGTAGACATGCAGCAAGCCTTTGTTCTAGTTTGTTAAAGCATGACGACGGCCGAACATGTAGATTATCCCCACACATGAGGGTCAGGCGATCCATGTGAACCCTGGAACTTTCAGGTCATCTTTGAACAAGAATATCCGGGAAGACATCCTCTTCCAAAAATCTTGCTCTGGGAGATAACCATTCTGTTCTTCAGTTATGTTAGGGAACTCTTCCTCGACGTACTGTGTCGCTGCCTGTTCCAGCTGGTTTGCGGGGCAGACCTAGCTCGCCGCCAGCACACCGGCCGCTCGAGGCATCGCACCCACTCCGCTCTTGGATCGCTGTGGCCACGCCACAGGATGCTCGGAGGCATTTTAAACATTTTAAACGACGATTCAAAATCCAAAGCTGGAAAAGGCTCAGCATTGTCTTTATCCAAGTGGTACAGTGCGCGATGGGAGATTCACTTGCAACAAAACAGGAGAAAGCAAGATTTTGCACTACTTGGCCTTTTATGCACATATTCGTCGCGTCATTCTTCTGCGGTGAAATTCTTCTGCGGTGAAATTCTTCTTTGGCGCTGACTACCACCCAATTCAGCACCGAAGAAGCGGAGCCCTGACTTCCGCCATTTTTCATCTCCCGTCTTTTGGTTGCGATTTCAGCATTTGACATTCTTATACATTTTGTTTATATACTTAATATAAAATGCACGATGCACTGAATGCGCGAATGTTGAAGCTGCGTAGTGGTGAGGGATCACAGTACTGTACAACTGAATGGACTCCTGCATTGATAAAATTCTGTTTTTGGAGAGGACGTTTTTGAATGTTTCTGCTGTGATTTGGATACCCTACCCTCTCTGCCAAATCTAGCCAGCACTTAGACCACTGACGGTGATAGACGTCCAATCCATTTCAACGAGAAGGACTGAAAGCTACCAGTTGAAAGATTGGATGTCCATTGCAGTCAATGAGTTTAGTGGAGACCGGCAAAAAGAAAACAAATAAAGAAAAAGGGCATGAAGCAGTAAGTTAAGAAAAAAAAGTCCCCCACACAATGGGGTAATTGAACAGCCTGTGTAAATCAATGAAATAATGGAGAATACTTACATTATAATGATAAGGAAGAGGAGCTTCTGTATACTGCACTCGGAAGTTTTCATACTGCCCACCTCGCCACAGCGCCTCCATTTCATACTCATAGTATGGATCAGCATATTGGTCACTGCAAACATTACAGAAATGCAATGAAATCAATAATAATGGTTTACTTTAGAAAACTTTATTTCATTATGAATATAGCAAATAAATGAGTTCATAATGAAAGGTTATAAGAAAGAGTAGTCTATACCTACCCATATGCTGGTTCTCTCATGTCGATTTCACTGGAAGAGAAAAAAGAAACATGTTATTTTCCCTCCAAAAGTAAATCTAGGGGAAAAAAGCTCCATTATTGGTGTAATTGTGTAGATGTCATTTAATTAACTACAAAATACAATAAATGCTAGTGACGGCCTAGTGATACAGATTGGACAAAGACACAAGTAAGCAAGTTTCTCAACCATCAAGAATGTACGTGCCGCGTAATTAGATTTTTTTTTACAAGGGCAACTCAACTGACCCTAATCTGGCATTGCCGTAAGTATCTTGTCATTATAAAAAGAAAGGGGGAATAACTCCAAAAAATGTATGGTTGTCAAAAGTATTGAAAAGTATGTGTTGCTAAAGAAATTCTGTATCCGGATAAGATAGTTTTGCACTTCCATTAGTTACCAGATATTTCCTGTCATGGGAAGTAAAATTTTGAGAGAAAAGACATTCGCATTTTCCTTGTTAATAATAATTTTAAAAATATATATCAGTGGTACCTACATCTATATCCAAAATATTCAGGTTAGGAAAAGCCCCATGGGGGAAATTTTTGTCTCTAGATACTCAAGACATTTCTGTGATGAAACGTGAAATCTAAAATATTCAAACATCCTCTTGTAGCATTCTGAATTTTATTTTGAAATTGCCACAATAGAGTTGCTCTGCCATGGGCTATTAATGGGGTAAGAGCCACCAGCGGAAAATGAGCGTGACTGTCCAACAAGAAAGCCTCCTTTTCGGGCACTTTCTCATCTTTTTCTGGGACCGTGACTCCGGCGGTGAGTTTCTGATTCATGCCTCCAATCCTCATCTGTCACAGAGTTCTACCACTACCACCACGTTGTTTTTCTCAGTGTGCTTAATGCTGGTTTATTCTTTACTCCTCATTATGGGCCCAGAAATTTAGGCTGAGTGAAAAGAAATATCAAAATGAAAAGCGTTCGAGTCGTGCTATCGCCAGGCTCACCAAAGACTATAATTGTTGGATTGATATTTCACAAAACGTAACAATATTTTAAGTTGTGTTTACATGCGTATATTTAATCAGCTGCCAAACATTTGCCTCCTCCTGAGTCCTCACTTGCCTATCCCTCCCAATGGAAAATGTCTTTGCATGTCTTATCAAATTTTACTGGCTTAAGAAATTGTTTTCCTATCTTTTTTTGCTTTTTTTAAATTTCTCAAATATTCCATATATATTCATATTACAGGGTTTCAGGGACCGTATTGGGAATCTTAGAACAGGTTGGAATGAATTAAAGTACATGCTAAATGGTTTTCTAACGAAAAATCCAAGTTACGAAAATACTGGAACAAATTAATTTCATAAGTAGAGGTACCACTATTTACAGTATTAAAAAAAGGTTGTTTTGAGTATCAAGTTGAAACATGAGTCTCTCTAATTTCAGTGAGGTCACATGTCACCAATCAGTGACGTCAGCAAGCATCTCTATTCTTCACTTTGAACATCTAAATAATTAGTGAAGCAAATGTAGATTTTGTCATACTCTCTGATAATGCGGTAGCTGCGTTCCCTAAAAAACTCGTTCTCCTTGTCAAGTTCTCTTTCATCTTCTCCAATTGTCACATTGAAACGTTTTTCCTCAAAGTCTGGCTCCTGTTCCTTTCGAATGGTGGCCTTTTTCAACATCTGAAAGACACAGCAATAGTAATAGTTTAAAACAAATACATCAGTAAACTGACAGACAGAGCAATATTTCACAAGGTAGACCAAGGTTATTGGGATAATGGAGGATTTACAATATGTATCCAAATCAAATTACGTAGGGGCAATTTTAGGCACCCCAACAGAAAAAAGAATGAATATTTAGTAGAAAATTTGCAAAATATCTAGCTTGAATTCTGTAAATCATTTTTTCTGATATACTAGTTCAGGGGTCAGCAACCTTTTTGACCAAGAGAGCCATAAACAATTCACATTTATAAATGTAATTACCAGCCATAACCAGAACTTGAAAGTAACAATAAAATGCATTTTTTTGGTCATTTATAAGTACAATGAGTATCTCAGTTCTTTTAATAACATTGTTACGCTGTTGCTAATCAATGAGTATATGCAGCACGGACAAGGACGTCTAATGAAAAAATAAATTTGGACTAAAACAGCCAACGCAAAGCTACCATTGGTCGATATAGTGGACCCTATTGGTGTGCTTCGCTCACCACTGGGTTCCACATTTTAGCTTACAGGTTAGCAGAAAGCCCTACCCACCAATCAAAAGAGACGAGTGACTCGCATGCCATAGGTTCCTGATTCGTGCTAGCCCCGATCTTCAGTAGTTTTCCAGTTTTGACACATGAGGAAGTTACCTCTTTGGCATGCCTGAGGCCCCTTTCCCACGCACTTTCTGAAGGAGATTCAACAGGTGGTGGCGGAGGAGGGAGCTCCTCTATTGCAGGTGTAGCCTGGAAAAAAGGTGCGCTCATACTGTATTAACAAAACATTGTGCAAGCAAGTAGCAAGGTAAAAATAACAGATTGTGCTACCCACGCTCGTGATTCAATTCCAATTTTCTAACGGCATGTGATATATTGTTGTGCAACGTGAGCAATATCCGCTTGTACAATATAGAATAAAAAAATATATTCAGTGTTTGAACTCATGTTGAGTAAATGGGGACTATGCAAAAAAAACAACCCTGAATGACACTGCTGAAAAATAGTTTCTGTATTTAAACGGTAACACAATGGAATCTTTTTTTTAAACATTATTATTTAGCACTTGAAGGACTGTTACCCCATATAATGGTGGGAGGAAAACTAGATGTATGCCATGCAATATAAAAATCATTCTAAAAGATTGAAAGCTATAAAGTGATACCTTGAGATACAAGCTTACTGCGTTCGGGGACCCAGCTCGTATAACAGTTTACTCGTATCTCAAATCAATTTCCATAGAAAATAACTTAATACAAATTAATCTGTTCCCCCCTCTAAAAATACCAGAAAACAAGATATCACATAGGAAAAACATCTTTTTATTTGTTCTAATTCACCACCTACTCACAAAGTAACAAATACCTACCTAGACCTTATAATCTTCAATACTAAAATGTGACATTATTCAGTACAGACCGAAACTTCAATTGAACTTGAACTTGGATTACTATACACACAAAAAGTTTTAATCTTACATTACACTAAATTTAAACCTTGTGCGATAACCAAGGCAAAGATGTTAATGTATTCCGCCTAGGTTTTCGAGTGGGAACTTGCTGCTTCTCCATGCCTCAGAACCCAGTGTATCCCAGTTCGTTATTTAAAATGATCAAACCAGCGGTTTGGTGTGAAAATACGGTATATTTAAAAATTATGCAAATACCCACTGTAAAGACCAAGCAAGAGACACTTACCCAAGAATTGTTTGGAATAAGCGGGACAGGTCCTCCAGGCTGTGCTCCATTAGGTGAAAAGAGGTCTGGCTTAGTGATGAGGGAATAGTTACCTTTGTCATTGACCCCCGGGTGGATGAACCGGCAGTTCATACCCCAAGTACAATTTCCTGGTAAAACAAAAAAGTGAGTGAAAATAGACCCCTTTTCCACCACAGATTTGTTTAAAGATTCCGATTAGTGTCAGAATTCACTCAATTTAGAAAACAAACTTCCATTATAAGGGTTATTGTTACTGCCAAGCATGTTGACTATCAGTCAGGAGAGTTGCATGGAATTGGGACAACCAATTATACATTGTACATACCTCTATTTACGAATCCCTCTAGGTACAAAATTTTCAGATTACAATTTTTTTAATATTCAAATGAGTGACTCGAGATAAGAAAAAGATCCAAGTTACGAAATCCCCCAAAAAGTAAATACATTTCCTTATCCGTTATTTTGAAAAGATTGTCGCGGAGCCATTGATTCTCACTTTAGAACACCGCTACTCTCTACTGGGCCCTCATTTCATCGCTCTCATTCTATCTCATTTAATGACAATAAAAGCATTCAATTCAATTCAATTGGTTGTCTCACATCAACCACTGTCCATGTTTCAAGATTCTCTCTTAAATACCTGTCCACTTCGACTAAATGCTCCCCTTATCAATGATTGCAATTCCCCTTATTAAGCGTAAAAGCTGTACAAATGCAATGCAGCATATTTTCACACACATACAAACACAGGGCACAGGTAAAAGTCTAAAATGTAGTACAAAGTAGACGGCTTTTGGCCCTGCTTATAATGGGCTCTTGCCGCCATCTGGCGGACAAACACGGTTATTACGTCTATTAATACGTCTACGTCTACTATTTCATACTAAATTGGGACACTGACCAATTTTAAAGGGTTTAGTTGGTAGTGGTGTGAAAACCGTGGAACGGATTAGAGAATTTGCATTTAAAGTACCCCCCTTCTTACGAAATGTTCAAGTTAATAAAAAAGTTCTGCAACCAATTAATTTCGTAAGTAGAGGTACCACTGTATATTGAAATCCTTCAGTGTCTTGAAAGAATACAAAGAGTTGGAACTAATGCAGCAGTTACATGCATCACCTAAGGAAACTAACTTTTGCCGTAACAACTAACATAACGTCTTACATTTTTTAACCTATAACGGAGCTATAGTTATTGTCCAAGCGTTATCCGCATTACCCTGTTACTTATGTGATCCAAATTAAACGTCTTTATTTGTGCTTATGAATGGACGTGAGACAATGTGTGAGCAAACGCGACAGACTTTTATTCAACTGATTTGTGACGTGACTGTCATTTACAGACATCTCTCCTGCGCTCTCAGTGGTGTCGCAGTTGGCAGCGCTGGTTTCTCGAGCAAGCCTAGAGTGCACATGGCTCTTTTCACACTTACGTGAATAAAGCACGCTACGGAAGAGGTTATTGATTGGCTAACATACTAACATCGTCTAACGTCTTTCGTTAATTTATACTCTACCTCCACCCACAGCGTTTTTATGCCCTAAACTGGGCCCCTTTTAGCCACACCCTCAGCACAGTCCTAACTTTCATTCCTAGGCCTGAATAACCTCACCAGCACTCAACCCTAATTTTCCCACAGTACAACGCCTTGCAAGACAGTGGCACCACCATTGGTGTGTGGGAATGGGTGAGCTAATGTAAAGAAGGATAATGGTAAAAATCTGTAGATAAATGCCTCGTGTAGGCCGTGATTATTGATAAAACGATATTTTTTGACACTTTCTACAGCACTTGTTTCCGTTAAAAAAGAAGCTTGAAACCATGTCTCTCTGAATGTTTTTCTGACATTGCCTACCTTTTATGAAGAACCTGCAGATAGGACGTGGTCTGATTTTTCGATCTGAGGGATCCTTGACCTCTCCTTCCTCCAAATCATCATCCTGTACATGAAATAGACACATATAATGAATAATGAAAGTTGTGAATATTGAATGTTTCAGACTTGGGTCCAAGCTGGACTTCACACATTACAACCATTCAAAGCATAAAATGCTCCATTTTTACCACACACAAACAACTAGATCATCCAAATAATAAGGAAAACATAATTTTAGCAGATGATTTGCAATAGGCAATAGCTCTTTTCATTATGTAGAAAAACATCAGCCAAACTATGTTGCATACTTACATCAATTTCTCCTTCATCAATCTCACCATCATCCTCTTCTTTTCTTTTATCTCTGAAGGACTCTCTGCGGGCTTTCGAGTCATCTTTCTTTCTAGATTCTCCGTCTTTGGGGGATGGGGGCAAGATTGGCTTTTTTTCACTTATCTTTACAGTTGGCTCTTTGTTCACCTCTTCTAAAGTTTTTGCGTACTCTTCTTCATCCTCATGTGTAGGGATGTTGGGCTCCTCTGGCACCTCCTCATCATAATCCAGTTCATGTTCATCTAGCTCCCTAGAAACAGGCGGCGAGTCTTCCTTAACCTTTCTTGATTCAGCAGCTCTCCCCACACGGGCACGCAAATTGTCATTTTCCCTTTCTTCAACGCTTTTAACCACCTTCTCTTCCTCCTCATCATCACCATCATCCACATCAGCTCCGAGTTCTGACGAATCCCTTTGGCAGTCTCCATTCGCTTCCGATAAATCCTCTTTGCTTCCCTTAGAGATAAAGTTCTTGCCTTGTTCTGCCTCAGACTCAGGGGACTGTGGAGTGTCAAGTAGCTGATCATCAGCATCACCTACTTCATCCTCTCTAACAAGGTCAGCCCCCCGTTCTATATTGCCATCATCTTCGTCATCTTCATCATCATAATCATCCCCTTCCATGAGCAGAATTGCCTCCGTCTCTTGCCCCATTCCACCAGCTGCTTCTAGAGGTTCCTCATCCTCAGGTTCAGAAACAAAGTCAGGTACAACCTCATCCTCTTCTGCCACCGCTTGTAACGCCAGACTTCCTCCCCCAATTTCAACTATATCCCCCTCTTCATCCTCCTCTGCCAGTTCTCCATTTTCTTCATAGAGAAGCTCACTTTCTGAGAAGGCCCTATCCTCCTCGTCATCAGTTGAGTCTAATAGCTCACTGTCATAAAGGTCTTCAGGAGGTATCAAGGACCTTTCAGGTGTATCCATTTGCAAATGTTCTACTACAGGCCAGAAAGAAAAGTGCAGTGTAAGGCAAAAACAATAAAACAAACTTTATCCTGAGAGTATAAGGTGCGCTGCTGCATAACACACAAATGCATTTCCATTTCTTAGTACACCAAAATTGTCATTCTAATGAAGTCGCTAGACGTCCAATCCATTTTTACAGATGATGGATTAGACATCTGCACCGTCAATGGCACTGAAACATAGCATTTAGAGCCAGTCATCCCATTTTAAATGAATTGGACATCCATCTATCGTGGTCAATAGAAGCAATGGGTTAATGTTTGGTTAGTCAATCTTCCCGGCAATTGTAACGAATTACTGTCTAATTCTTTGTACAAAGAGAAGAAACAGAGAACTTCAAATTATGTTAATTGACCTGAAGTTAATAAGTGACGTATAATTAAGTGCCAATAATGGCATACTTCAATGGCTATATGTACTACTTGCTTGTTATCGAAAGGTGCATCTGATGTTCAAAGTAAAAACCTTCACTTAGCATGATCGGATGTCAGAAATTAAGCGTACAGTAAATTGTGTTACTTACTAGAGCGCACAGTAATCAAGAACAGCGCCGAGTATGTAAACACTTCATATTTCACAGCAGGGTCATTGACTGATAACCACGTTAGCTGGGTTGTGCTAGTCGCTAACAAGGCCCATAACGCGAGGTAACATTTAACAAGCTGGTCATCGGACAAACCACTCGGTTTAGAAAAGGTTTGGAAAAACGGGCAATTTAAATTTCTCAAGGTTACATCTCCGGCTATTTCAGCAAAGGCACCCCGTTTATGAATTCAACGAATTTTACTAACAATACGCGCCTGTCTGCCCCAAAGTGGTGCTATCAGCGTAATGCCACTATGCTAACCCCAGCGATTCACCTTGCCGGTGGGAACTCCTTCAACACGTCACTGCTGCGTTAAGAACTATCCTTCCACGGTGCTCGTGATGTTTGAAGTGTATAATTAGTCATATACGCTATAATTTGACCGATGGGATGCAGAAAATAAAACACCCCACTCGGCAAAGCGAGTATGGCTGTTAGCTGACGTCATAAAGACACGACGGGACTACGCAAAAAGGCCGCGCCAATGAGAACAGGTTGCTGGGATGGAGGATTGACTTGCAATTTCAAGCAGCTTCAGACTTGAGATTTGTGAATTATAAACAACCAAAAACATTTGGTCAATATGGAAAAAAAGAGTTCGAAAAACCGAGGTGATAGCCGTTTAAGCGGTGAACAGAAGCTAATTAAGAACATGAAGAAAGGGACATCAGCAAACGCAAGACTTTCAGCAAGTGACGGCGAAAAGTCAGCAGTTATGAATTTATCAAGTGTGGAATGCACAAAAGCTTATTCAAGGGCCGCACTGGACTCCTCGAAAGCTCAACCTAACAGCACAACCGCCAAGTCTGTGATTCAACCAAGAAAAAGGGAGTCGAGAGAAAACAGTGATAGTTCCACGCTTAGTGATGGCCTTTTATCAGCTACCCCAGAGACGTGCCAAAATATGATTTCGACTATTGAACTCATGATGGAAACAACTTCATCTTCTCGGCGCATTGAAAGGTTAACATCTACTATCGAGCAGCTTGGTGTAGACGTTAATTACCATAAAGAAATTCTGGAGCAGACAAAACTGGAAATAGAGCAACTGAAAAAAGAAAACCAAATGCTGAGAGCAGGAGTTGCTGAAAACAAGCGCAATAATCAGGGACGTTATTAGATCCCTTCCAGACCATTTCAAATGTAGCCCTTAACATGCAAGAGCTGTCTGTATAGCTCATGAAGTTGTAAAGTGCAGAGATTATTGGTTTCCACTTGGAGTCACCATTCTCACACATAACTGTTGCCACCTTGTTGATTCAACAGTAGTTATCTTTGTTCAGACACCCGTCATGTTCATCTTTACTGTACCGCTATTATAGGAAGAGCAAATGGCATTCACGAAGTGAAATATGAATGATGAAAATTGGACCAATAAATTGCATGTCTTTTTCATTCACTTGATGGAAGTCTAACGTCTCATTTTTTTTTCTAGTGTACCCAGGACCCATTGGTTGTATACCAGAAAGTTGACAAGGACACACAGAACAAAGTTGCAACACAAAGCAATGTTTTTCTATCTTTCTTCCAGGTCACCATGGAGCTTAATCCATAATGAATGAAAGTCATGTAGTACTACAAAGTGGATGACTTTCAGCCCTAAATCTCCCATTAACCAGTTTTTTTGGGCGGGGGATTAACAGTCATACCTCTACTTATGAAATTAATTGGTTCCAGAACTTTTTCGGAACTTGAAAATATCGTAAGTAGAGATGTACTTTATATGTAGATTCTCTATTTTTTTCCACGGTCCTCACAACTACCAAATAAACCCTTTACTTTAATTGGTCAAAGTGTCTGAAATGTGTATGAAAGATGTGAGGAAACACAAAAATGAGATAAAATTACAAGGAAATAGTTTATTAATGTGTTCGGATGCAAATGTTCTTGATAAATCAGCTATATTTTGGGGGGTGTATCACTGGAGGTACACTTTAATGATGTTTTTCCATGTCTTTTAAACTCTGGGCTACACTATCTGACCCAAGTCTGCTGTCTCAGAGGTTCCTATAACCATATTCCTTTAGTCTAATTTCTTTAATGGGGCGGCCCGGAAGCTGAGTGGCTAGCATGTCGGCCTCACAGTGGGAGTCCTGGGTTCAAATCCAGGTCGGTCCACCTGTGTGAAGTTTGCATGTTCTCCCCTAGCCTGTGTGGGTTTTCTCCGGGTACTCCGGTTTCCTCTCACATTCCAAAGACATGCATGGTAGGCTGATTGAGCACCCTAAAGTACCCCTAGGTATGAGTGTGAGTGAGTGTAAATCAGGGGCGTCAAACTGATTTGGCATCGTGGGCCACATACGGCCTAGGGAGATGTCAAGTGGGCCGGACCATTAAAATTATACCATGCTCTGCTATAAATAACCAAAATATCATGTGTTTCCTTTGTTTTGGTGTAAAGAAGCACAAGAACATTAGGAAAATATTGAAATTTTATGAACTATCCTTTTACAAAACATTTCATGAAACACCTCATATTTCCTTAGACCAATGTGCAATTGACTTTTATCATTCACAAATATGCATTGCAACTGATCCCACTGATTGTACAAAGGCACAAAACTTTAATTGGTACTGAAAATATAGTAATGCACTTTAAGATTAAATGAGACTTTTAAAGAAAGGAATTTTTAAACCACTTACACATACGCATATAAAATCTAAATGTAATCCCTGCGTGCACTTTACAAACTAAGGAGAGTGATTTTAAATGTGTAATGAAGAAAGTGTTCGCCTGTCCTGTAAATCTGTAAACTTCATACATGAAACATACATACACATACAATACATACTGAAAATTTATGGAGTTGCTGCTATTTTCAGTCTGTCTCAGTGATGCGGCGTGTCTTTACTCTGATGGAAAGAGTGCGCCCCTTAGCGGATAATCCATGAATTGCAGTGAATTAAAAATATTAATTCCATGTCTTTTATGCATTTTTTCCACTTTCAAATTATCCTGCGGGCCCGATCGAACCTCCTTGGGGGCCAGTTCCGGCCCGCGGGCCGTATGTTTGATACCACTGGTGTAAATGGTTGTTTGTCTCCTTGTGCCCTGCGATTGGCTGGCCACCAATTCAGGGTGTCCCCCGCCTCTGGCCCAGAGTCAGCACCCCTCCCCCCCCCACCCACCCCCACCCACCCCCGCGACCCTAATGAGGATAAAGCGGATCAGAAATGAGATGAGATGTTTACAAACTGGAGTTTGCATGTTCTCCCTGGGCTTTGCTTGGATTTTCTCTGGGTACTCTTGTTTCCTCAAAATGAAGAGTGGATCTACACATTTATTTTTATGTGACCCGTTAATTTTGAATTCAATGTCACGGTCAGAATTTTTGAAAAATTGTATAAATGCCGCAACGAATTATGATGTGGAGGTTGATTTATTCTGAAAGGATCAGGCTTTTATTTTGAAGTCACCCGCACTGCTTCCCAAGTTGTACACGATGTCGACTTGTCTGGCGAAGGTAACCCACGGAATGACACATTGAACTGCCTCGGCGCAGACAGACACGTGTGGGAAAAGGAATTTTAATTATGTAATTGCTGCGGCTAAACATGATGATGTCACATTGGAGAGACACTGAAGGTAAATAACTTTTTCTTCTTTTAGGATTAGGTAATAAAAAAGAAGTTTGCTCACAACATATGCGCATCTGCATTCATTTCATTGTCTTACATTTCAACAAGAATTTGACACGAGTACATCAATGTAATGTCATAAGAACAGAATAATACATTCCTATTGTGAAAATAATTAGCTTTTTTTATGTAAACCTACCAGCCATTGAACATGTTAGCCTATATAATATTGGCTTTTCGCTTAGCAATTCGAGATTTTCACTCGAAATAAACAGCTCACTTTCATTTTCTGTCATAAAGGCTTATTTCGTTCATTATTATTATTATTTCTATTTCTTTAATACGATTTTACGACCTCCACCAGCATATAAAGTTTAAATTTAAACAAACAAAATAATCTCAATATATTAATAAAATGTTAGTTCATATGTTACCCTATTCATATAGTTTTCAGTTTTTTTTAAATGGTTGATACATGCTCCACTTGGGCAAAGTGACTTTTTTTCATTTTCTGAACCGGTTTATCCTCACTAAGATCGCTGGGGGTGCTGGAGCTTATTCCAGCTCCTTTCCGGCACAAGGTGGGGCACACCCTGAATTGGTGGCCAGCCAATCGCAGGGCACAAGGAGACAAATAACCATGGGGGCAATTTAAAGTGTCTAATCAGTGTCCAATGCATGTCTTTGGAATGTGGGAGGAAACCAGAGTACCCGGAGAAAACCCACGCAGGCCCAAGGAGACCATGCAAACTCCACACAGGTGGACCAACCTGGATTTGAACCCAGGACCCCCACTGTGAGGCCAACGCGCTAACCACTTAAAGAGATTTGGGGTCAGAAAGAGTAGCTCATTTAAGAGATCCACTCGAGATCAAGTCTCCGTGTGTGTTTTCAATGATACCCACACTCCCCAACACACACACACACACACACACACACACACACACACACACACACACACACGCACACACACGCACAAACATACCAGTAAAAACAGGACCGAGAGATATTTACACACACACACACACACGCACACACACGCACACACACGCACACACACGCACACACACGCACACACACGCACGCACACACACGCACGCACACACACGCACACACACGCGCACAAACATACCAGTAAAAACAGGACCGAGAGATATTTACACTCACATTCACACCAGGCGATGTATGTAAATACATCATGTTCCCTCATTGAAATGACATTCTTGGATATTTGTAACCGATTTTGAGGAACATGGAGACGAGTTGGCCTGAAAAAAATGTTGCACGGGGGTGCTGGAGCCTATCCCGTTTAACTACGGGCAGTAGACACCATAAATAGTTTGACAGCTTATCGCAGGGCACAATGAGACGACCCATTTGTGCTCTCACTCATACATACAGACAATTTAGAGTGGCCATGCTTCGTTTCATGAGTAAAATCAAGAAGAACAGTTTTTATCAGAATCCGAGTGGGATGTATATGGCAACAGCATTCCAAGGAGGTTAGCCAAGATGTTGCTTGACCTCAACCAAGAAGTGGATATATTTTCATTAATGGCTCAGTAATGCAACAAAATTACTTTTCCATTTCAAGTCCACCTCAATTTGTTAGAGTCAGCTCCCTGGAGACGGTAGAATATACGCTAGCGCTCTGGCTCGGAAATGAGTCAACATATACGTATGTAGCTTTTTAATTTTCACTTCATTTATACTAGTCTTTTTTGCAGAAAACCACCAAATTAAGGTTTTTAGAAGTTCAATATGTTAAAATGACCTTAAAGATACTGTAAATATTTTGTCATTTAGAATTTTTTTTGAAAAGATAAACTATGTTAAAAACATACTAAGACTGAGAGCATTTTTGTTTTGAATTGCTGATTTGAAGCAATACATTGTTTTTATCCTCCTCAAACTGCTGGATTTTTTTTAGGTTGGCCCAAACAGAGAATCTATAGATGGTATTCATTCATTTCTTATCTGTACTGCTTATCCTCACAATGGTCGTGGGGATCGCTGGAGCCTATCCTAGCCAACTACAGGCACCAGGCAGAACTGTGAGGGTGACACGATAACTCCTCGACCACCGGGCCGCCCTCTCTATAGATGGTAACAAGTTTAAATGATCTATGCCTTCCTGGCTAGTTCCCTAAAATTCTCATCAGCATAGAGATATGGATAAGTACAGTGGTACCTCGAGATACGAGCTTAATGCGTTCCGGGACTGAGCTCGTATGTCGATTTACTCGTAACTCAAATGAACGTTTCCCATAGAAATGAACTAAAACGAATGAATTCGTTCCAACCCTCTGAAAAAACCCTAAAAACAAAATATTGGACTGGAAAACATTTTATTTGTTCTAATTCGCCATCTATTAACAGAATAACAAATAACTAGTGTTTATGATGTTTGATAGTACTAAAATTAGACGGATTTGACGGAGGGGAGAGCGAGAGAGAGACTTTTTGCACAGCAACGCGCTCGTAACATAACATAAACAAATTTAAATGAACTTGGACTACGATACAGACACTTTTAAATTTAATCTAATCTTACACTAAACTTAATTCTAATTTTGTTTTACATTTTTATACCTTTCTTCTCCCGGGTTGGCTCTATTTGCCCCACCTCCACTCTGACTTTCAGCTACAGCTAAAAGGAACCTATTGAGGGTTGTTTGCTTTTGTCTTCTCTTCAAAATATTCCGAAAATGATGCACACCAATCTCCTCACAATAGGATGACGCACGACCACTTGCCAACGAGAAGTAGTATACTCCTCTCGTATTACTGATCAAGCTCTGCCATTCTGCACTGGCTAACGGGGGGGAAAACACTGAAAAAATGCAACGCTCCGTCCAGTGCTCGTACAGACATTACACGAGGGAGTTGTGGGGAGAGAGACTGTGCCCATGATGTTCTTATGAGCAGCCCCGTATATCAAAATTTGTCTTGTAACTCAAGATAAATATTTGCTCGAAATTTTATTCGTATCTCAAATTGCTCGTATGTCGGGGCACTCATATGTCGAGGTATTACCGCATAAGTGCATAGGCCCTCTATTGATTAACATGTAACCTACAGGTAGTCCCTAATTAATTCATGTTAATCAGCCCAGAGACAAATGATAGGAATCGTTTAAAAAAATTCATTCTGACCTGTCCACAACTAATGCCTGTCCCAGAATACACAATTTCTTTGGTCTCTCGAGATCAGGGGTGCTCAAACTTTTTTGCTCAAAGATCTACTTTTCAAGGAGCCATCATTGCGCGATCTACCCTTTTTTCTGGACCCTGGACAAAACTGTAGGCTGATGATATACCTAATGCAGCAGGACCCAAAATATTGTGGGCAGGAAGTAATCATGCTTGGACTCGCGATGGCGCCAGCTCAGGTCCAATATTTATATACAGTGGTACCTCGAGATACGAGCTTAATCCGTTCCGGGACTGAGCTCGTATGACAAGATTCTCGTAACTCGAGCGGAAGTTTCCCATTGAAATGAATGGGAAACAAATTAATTCGTTCCAACTCTCTGAAAAAAACACCAAAAACAGGATATTGGATTGAATTTTTTTTTTTATTTCTTATAATTCGCCATATATTGACAAAGTAATAAATAACGAGTGGTTTGATAGTAATATGTTTAATAGGAGTAAAATTAGACAAATTTTGCGGAGGGTAGAGACAGCGGCATACACGGAGGCAGGGGGGGGGCTGTTCGGGGGGGCTTTATCCACGGCAACAATGCACTCGTAAACGAACAAACAAATTTAAATTAACTTGGATAACTATATACAGACACTCAACGTTTAATGTAACTTCAAACAAAACTAAATTCTAAATTTGTTGTAATCTTTTTTACCTTACGTCAGGGGTCCCCAAACTTTTTCCTGTGAGGGCCACATAACTTTTCCCTTCTCTGATGGGGGGCCGGTGTCAGTTTGTAACAGAAAAAGTGTGACGATCGTAGGGGAGCTTAATTTTTTTTTATTGTTTTCCAGAAAGCCACACATAACCAAATAACCCTTTCCAGGTTCTTTACAGAAAAAAGTCAGAAAACAAATAATAACACTATTAATGAAATAAATAATAACTAAATAACCCTCTCTGAGTTCTTCACATAAAAAACAGGAAATAAATAACACTATTTATGAAATAAATAAGAAGTAAATAACTCTCTCTGGGTTCTTCATAGAAAAAAAGCCATGGAACATTAACTTTCTGTTGTGCCATGCACAATCTTAACAGATAAAAGTTCAGCTCAGTTGTCAGAGCAGAATCTCTCTGACACATATGAGCAGTCTCCTAAAGTTCTTGTGTTTCTTCCTTATAATCCTTTTGTTCCAATAGGCTTGTAGACACCGCTGTTTGCAGCTCTCTCATCAACTTCCCTGTGAAAACCACAAAGGAAGCAGGTTGAGAAACTGAACTAAGTGAAACCGCACCTACACAGCACAATACATTTCACTACCAGTATGGTTGTAAAGATGGATTTTATCCCAGTAGATTGTATTATGATTATATTTGTTTATGCTCAGAATGACTCATTCAAGTCAGAAAAGTGAGCTTACCTATGTCTGTTCATCAGTGTGAACTGTGGGCCTGCATCTGGCTGGTGAGAAGTTGAATATCAGGTTCCATTCTAGTTACAGCCAGTCTCAAGCACTGATGCAAATGTTCATCTGTCAATCTTGATCTCATCGGAGTTTTCAGCAGTTTCATGCGAGAAAAGGTTTTGTCGCAGATATACGTGCTGCCAAAAACTGAGGACATTTTCATTGCATGTTTTTTGATGTTTGGATATGTGTCGTTTGGGAGGGAGGCATAGAAGTCAATGAGACTGTTGATCTTGAATGCGTCTTTCAGAACATCACAGTTCTGTAACTCAGCCAACTCAAACTGATATGAAGGCTGGGCTTCATCAATGTCGGCAACAAAGGGGTTATGAAAAAGACGGATTTCTTTTGCATGAACATGTAGTTCAGTGAATCGCACACCGAACTCCGCCTTCAGCATTTCCAGTGCTTCCACGCACTTTTCAGCTGGGAACGGGACCGCTGGGTTCTCTGTCGACAGGTTTTGGGTAGCAGGAAGACAAAGTTGCGCTTTTTCACTTGTTCCAAAAGCAGCGCTAATTTCACCTCAAATGCTTTTATGTGTGAATACATGTCGCAAATGAGTTTCCCTTCGCCTTGTAGCTGCAAGTTAAGGCGGTTAAGTATTTCTGTCACGTCTGTTAAAAATGCGAGGTGCCATTTGCATTCTGGGTTGATCAGCTCTGGGACCGTTTTGTCTTTTAAATGAAGAAATGCGTTAATTTCGGGTAGAAGCTCGTAAAAACGCCTCAAAACTCTGCCCCGGCTCAGCCATTGGACCTCTGTGTAGTACAGCACATCTCCGTGCGTAGACTCCAGTTCAGACAGGAATTCTTGGAACTGCCTGTGTTTAAGTCCCTTTGCCCTGATGAAGTTTATGCACGACACCACAACCTTCATTACAGAATCCCACGTCAACACTTTGCAGCACAGTGCTTGCTGGTGAATTAGGCAGTGGACTCGTAGCGGGACGGTGAGACCCCTTTTTTCCAACTCACGGTTCATGCGTCCTATTAAACCGCGAGTTTCGCCCACCATGCTAGGAGCCCCGTCAGTCGTGATGCTAGCCAGCTTTGACCAGTCCAGGTCCAACTTCTCCATGGTTTGGCACACTTTGTCAAAAATATCCTCTCCCGTTGTGGTCCCTTTGAGACTTTGGAGGGCTGCCAGATCCTCGCATATCTCAAAGTTTGCGCTAACTCCACGAATAAAAATGAGCAGTTGCGCTGTGTCTTGCACGTCCGTGCTTTCATCCAGTGCTAATGAAAAATTCAAATTCTTTCGTCTTCTGCTGCAGCTGGGCATAGACATTATTCCCGATTTCTTCAACACGTCTGGTGATTGTACTCGCCGACAGACTTACGGCATTAAATGCATCTTTCTTCTCGGGACACACTTCCTCCACGACAACATCCATACATTTCTTAAAAAACTCTCCGTCAGTGAAAGGCTTACCGTTGCTTGCTATCAGTTTAGCAACCCGAAAGCTGGCCCGAACGGATGCCTGGTTCAGCTGAGCTTGGCGTAGAAATGTAGTCTGCTGAGATAATAGTCCAACTTTTAGCTTTGAGAGTTTGTCTGCTCGTATTTGGCCTTGCACGCTATCGTACTTGTCCTTGTGACGGGATTCGTAGTGCCGGCGAAGATTGTATTCTTTGAATACTGCCACCGTCTCTTGACAGATGAGACAAACAGCCTTTTCTTTGCATTGAACAAAAAAATAATCGTTTGTCCACTGCAGGTTAAATACCCTGCATTCTGAATCAATTTTTCTCTTAACTAACCTTTTCGCCATTATTCCGTTCTCAAACAAGTTCAGGTTGCACAGTTTTTATATGCTTGAATAGCATCGCAATAGCAATGGTACCAGGGCTCCGCCCTCACCTGCGATCGTCCAGATGTCTCGCTAACACTCTGCTCACGCATGCAACGGTGGAATGCCCGCTTGCATCAAAGGCAAACACTCTCCCCGCGCATGTCACCAAAGGAGCAATGCGAAGGCCCGCTTCACTGGGATGATTTGTGGGCTCAGCAGGGGTGCAATGAACCAAACACAAGATTAAAACGTCCCAGTCTTCAAGGCCAAATAGGAAAATAAATCCGATAGCGTCTCTGGTATTGTTCAGAGGGCCGGTCCAAATGTGCCGGCGGGCTGCATCCCAAAAAAAAAAAAAAAAAAAATTAAAAAAAAAATAAATTAAAAAAAAAAAAAAAAAAAAAAAAAAAAAAACGATAGCGTCTCTGGTATTGTTCAGAGGGCCGGTCCAAATGTGCCGGCGGGCCGTATCCGGCCCGCGGGCCGTAGTTTGGTGACCCCTGCCTTACGTAGTTATACGGGTTCACACCACCTGGCCGCTCCGCCGAAGTCTTCAAAACGAACGCATCAAGAGTTGTTTGTTTTTGTCTACCATTCAAAATATTTCAATAATGTCGCATACAAATGTCATCACAATAGGATAACGCACGACCACTTGCCAACGAGAAATAGTCTTTAAAGAATGATCGCGGGAGCTTCTTTCCTTAGAAAGAATAACAGGAAATACAATAGTTGAGCTTACCCACGTATTGATTGTGGGTAATGAAGTTTTATTCTGAGAAAGGTTGCCATTGCCTATGGGTGTTGTGTGCACGAGTATACTTCATTACCCAGAAAGCCCTCTTTTTGCCTGCGCGTTGTGCGTTTCCTGGTCGTATGAGAAACTAGTCTGAATTAATCGTTCCGTGCTCGTAGATATTGTTATACACGAAATACATGCAAAAAAGACCTGGCTTGCTCGCATCACGAAATTTTGATCGCATGACGGGCGAATTATTCGATCGAAATTTCCCTCGTAAGATGAGAATTTTGACGACGAGCGGTCGTATGACGAGGTACCACTGTATATATATTTTTTACTGGATCAAATCTTACTGTCATAGATCTACCAATAGTACCTTAGCGGTCGACTGGTAGCTTGCGATCAACACTTCCACTATAAACAAGATGGAAAAATGGGATTGACGGTTTATTTTGTAGGTGTCCCAGTGGTCTAGTGGTTAGCTCGCCGGCCTTACAGTTCGGCGAAGGTTCAGTCCCAGGTTCGGACCTTCCTGTGTAGAGTTAGCCTGCTCCCCCCAGTCTTGCATGGGTTTTCTCCGGGTACTCCGATTTTCTCCCACACCGCAAAGGCATGCATGGTAGGCTGGTTGGACACTCTAAATTGCCCCTAGGTATGCGTGTAAGCGTGAATGGTTGTTTGTCTCCTTGTGCCCTGCGATTGGCTGGCCACCGATTCAGGGTGTCCCCTGTCTAGTGCTCCTAGTTACTTCACTCCAGCACCCAATGTTTATTTTATCTGCGTGGCATTGAGGAACATAAAGCACACGCCTGTCATGAAATTACACAATTGGTCTATATCAGGGGTGGCCAACTCCGGTCCTCGAGAGCCCCTATCTAGTCTGTTATCTTTCTCCTGTACCACACCTGAATCAAATGATCAACTCAACAGCAAGCTGTCCAGAAGCTTCATACCGATCCAGAATATTTGATTCAGGTGTGTTGGAGGGAGATATGGAAAACAGAGCGGATAGGGGCTCTCGAGGACCGGAGTTTGCCATCCCTGGTCAAAATTCATCAACAAATAGCAGGAACATGTTGAACGCATCTCACTATGCAACATGACCAGTGAAAATTCGGACATGCCAGGCCTTCTGGGACGTGGTCGGGAGATGCCTGAGATGGCAGATCAGCAATTAGTGGACATGTCCACATACACAAGGCGTTATGACCCCCACTTCAAAATGTCAGATATGACAGTCAACGATTCTCCATGACGTGTCTTTTGGGCTAAAATTGAGCTAAAATTTTGTTGTCTGAGTCAGGCGTAATGCAGGAGTAGCATTAGTTATTCATTTAGCTATTGTCCTCAAAAAGATGAGGAAGAACAAAGTGTGTGAGACCTTGACCCCTCTCTCTGCGCAGTCCAACAATGTGGATTTGTGGCCTGCCACTCACACTATATAATGACTAAATGCCATCCGTAGCTATTTGACGCCATTGTATCTTGCTCATTCACTTGGCTATCAATTTAAGACTACAACTTAATCCACCCAACCTCAAAACACATTTTCTCTCAAGTGTTTTTGTGTTTTATGTCATTTGGGATTTGTGTAATAACGCATAGCGAAAAATCTGACAGGCTGCGTCACAGCATAGGAGGAGAGAGAAAGGGGTGGGGGTTGATCAAAAACCTCGGCGGGTAGCAGTGCATCTTGCAGTAGTGACCATGAGAAGGTGCGCCACGGTCAGCTAGGGGTCCCTAAATTACAGCGTACATTGGGTTAGAGATTTAAAGGCACATTTCTGCCTGCAAACAGTTAAAAGGCTGCAGGCCTGCTAAGTTGTCTCTCAAGTAGTTTTTCTTCTTTTTACACAAAAGTTGAAGTCTTATTCTGTCATGTGTCAACCGATCGTCATAAACTATTGTCGCTACATAGAATTGACAATTATCTATGGATCTAAGGAGGCGTATGAATTTTTTTTGTCAGGGCTGATTATTTAACTGCGGGCTTATTGTGTCCTGTAGCCCACTTATGCTTGTTTTTACTTGGCACATTTACCAAGCTCAATATTACCCATTAGGGAGCGCACAATGCACAGAGGCGGCCCGAGGGCTTGAGTGGTTAGCACGTCAGCCTCACAGGTCTGGGGTCCTGGGTTCAAATCCAGGTGGGTCCACCTGTGTGGAGTTTGCATGTTGCCTGCGTGGGTTTCCTCCAGGTACTCCAGTTTCCTCCCACATTCCAAAAACATGCATGGTAGGCTGATGGGACACTTAAAATTGCCCATTACCCTCTACTGGCCTCTCATTGGCTGTCTCACAACAACCACTATCCATGTTTCAAAATTCTCTCTTACATACCTGTCCACCTGGCTAAATGCTCCCCTTATTAATGATTACAATTCTGTTACGTCCACGGGAGACGTCGAGGCGAGGTACGAGGAATTAGGACCCAGTCGCAGGGAAGCAGCCGAGGACGAGGGAAATAGTGCTTATAACCAAAACTTCAATAACTTTGGCGGGATCTTACAAAATAGCAAAGACTTAGGAAACGAAACACGAAACCAAACCGGACTAGCGTAAACACGGGGAATCGAGGAACGAGGTAACGTGGATACATGGCAAGGGAATTTAGGCAGACGATCCGACAATGACCTTATAATCAGTGGGGTTTAAATTAACACAACAGGGACTAATTTTGACTCACGCGCAGCTGTGCGAGCACAACGGCAAGGCAGGAGGGACAAACAAGAGTAGGGAAAAAGCAAACGGAAAAACAGGCTACTCCTAACAAATTCCCCTTATTCAGCGATTAATAACCATACAAATGCAACGCGGCACATGTTTTCACACACACACACAGCCACACGTAAAAGTCTAAAATGTACTACAAAGTAGATGGATTTCGTTCCTGGTAGAACGGGCTCTTGCCGCCATCTGGCGGACAAACACAGGTATTACGGAGGGAACTATTTCAGCGGCACAGGGCACATTTTCACTGGGATTTTTGGCCATTATAATAATTTTAAGACATTAATAAATCATTTTCTTTTAATTTTCTCTCATTTTTGTGGGTTTCTCACATCTTTCATACAGAATTGAGACACTTTGACCAATTTTAAACGGTTTAGTTGGCAGTTGTGTGAGGACCATGGATTGATTTAGAGAATTTACATATAAAGTACTGCTCTACTTACAAAATTTTCAAGTTACGAAAAAAGTCCTGGAACCAATTAATTTCGTAAGTAGAGGTACTATTTTCTAAGTCCTCAGATATGTGTGGTTTCAAGCCAAAGTAGTAGTAATTATACCAATTTATTCAGTGCCCCTATGGTCACAATGCATCAGTTTGGATTTTTCATTTATACATTACTACATACATTCAATTCCCGGAATCGTGCACTTTATCATCCTTCACTGTCACTCTCTTTATCATTCATGATTTGTTTGGGCAACAAGAATTCTACATTTCGTTAACTCAATTGTTCCCTCAGGTGTCCTACTGCCTCCAAGGAGACAGTAACACATTTTCTAATAGAGATAAAGATATTAAATATCTGTTTTCATTCTTTTTTTAGGTGGCTTTTAGCGACCTGTGGCCCTTCAGAAATCAAGGAGATATTCATCTTTAATGTAATAAGTGGTACCTCTTTAATGTCTATACTATACATACATTGGATTTTAACAATTGAAAGATGCAAACACAAAAGAAATACAAAAGTTCACGAGGGCAGTGTCGCTATTGTTTTAACGGACTGATGAAGAAATAAATAATAGATTAAACATAGAACCTAAATTGTTGGAACAAATGGGCTTCAGTGAATTTTAAATGAAATAGCACAAACTGAGAGCCAGTGCTTTAAATGCAGCAGCACATCCCTCATTAAATGATTTTAACCCAATTTAGTCTTTGTTATTTCAAATTTCGAGAAAAAAACAGCTCAGCTTTTTAAGTAGACATGACTGACAATATGAGCTCCAGAGTTGACACCCCAACCAACATTTCCCTGAGTCCCGGCATTGCTATTTCTCAGTACCTTGAGTACAAGACAGTTTCTGTTTTCTTAGTCCTGCTTGTGTGTGGTGTTGGAATTGTGGGAAATATAATGGTGGTGCTTGTTGTGCTGACCACACGTCATATGAGGACACCCACAAATTGTTACCTGGTGAGCTTGGCCATAGCTGACCTGACTGTACTAGTAGCAGCGGGACTTCCCAACATCTCAGACAGTCTCACGGGAACCTGGGTGTTTGGACATGCTGGCTGCTTAGGAATCACCTACTTGCAGTACTTGGGCATCAACGTCTCATCCTGCTCCATCACTGCCTTCACTGTGGAAAGGTGAGGATAGACGCAATACTTTGAAAGAGAACCTCAAACACCCTTTTTTGGAATGTATTTATTTCTTTACACTTTTAGTGTACACTGTACACCTCTACACCAACAGATGAACATTAATCAAAAGCATTTTCTTATTTTTATTTCTTTTTTTTGGGCTGACTCAAAACAACAAATCTAGACATAGTCAGGCAACAATAGTAACATGATTAAATCCCTTGACATTCCAGTTGAATAAAAATGTTAAGAATATTTATAATAGCAATCAATCTAGTATTACTGCAGTCTTGGAATAAAGACGTTCTGGGTTCAACTCTTCGGACTGTATTTTTATGCTCGGCGCAGAAGGGCTTTTAAGGGTCGCGGGGGGTGCTGTAGAATATCCTAGCTGACTTCAGGCCAGCGGCAGGGACACCCTGAATCGGTGGCCAGCCGATTGCAGGGCACCAGGGGACAGACCGCCATTCAAAATTACACTGATACCAAGGGACAATTTAGACTGTCCAACCAGTCTAGCATTCATGTTTCTGAAATGTGGGAGGAAACTGGAGTACCTGGAGAAAGCCCATGCAGGCCCGGGAAGAAGATGCAAACCCCACACAGGAGGACCGACATGAATTCGAACCCAGGACCTCATAACTGTGAGGCCGACGCACTAACCACTCACCCTATAAATTACACTCCTTGCAGCTCCAATGTAGATGCGCCACAACTACAAAAGTGTCCCAAGTCAGCTCGACTGGTTGCTTTTGGGCAAAGAATGTCCGTAGCAATTAGAGCAGGGGTCTCAAACGTGCGGCCCGCGGGCCAACTGCGGCCCGCGGGACGATAATTTGCGGCCCCCGTCTTAATATGAAATATCGATTTTTTTTTTATTTTTTTTTTTTTTTTTTTTTTTTTTTTTTTTAAATTTTATTTTTTACCCCTTTCCCCATGATGGCGCCGTTTAAGTGGCAGCCAGTGGCAGTAGCTCTGTCCACTCATGTTTTTCTTGTTTTACAGCATGTTTTACATGAAAAATTAGAGGGAACATTGACATGCACCTGCTTGTGGCAGGTGTGATACTGGTGTGCCGATAGCGAGCAATGATGATGTCGTGACCGGATGATTCGCCTAAAGACGTTTCGCCGACGGACGTTTGACAGACGGACAGGTCGTACTAGTATTTGTTAGTTTAATGATTAAATACAAATACTAGTATTTGTATTTAATCATTAAACGCTGTTTTCAGCTGGATTTGACCGAATTTGAGAGCATTTTGAGCCGTTTGGCGAATGGACGTCTATAGACGTTTTTTTGCCTCCATCGCGATATCATCCAGTATTTGTATTTAATCATTAAATGCTGTTTTAGGATGGATTTGACCCGATTGCTGTCATTTTACGGCTCGGTTCTGCTACATCTGCCTGCCCAAGAGTGCTTATTCCCGGACTGCCATTGATGGTAGACGAACATTGATTTTTACTATAATTTGGAAAACACCGGCGGCGGGCCGGATTAAAAATCCTAACGGGCCGTATATGGCCCGCGGGCCGAGGTTGAAAAACTTGTACACACACGATCCGGCGGGGCGAGCGTTCGAATCCCGTTTCGGCGAAACCTCCGTTCGGCCGAATGAACGTTCGGTGGAACGTCCATTCGGCGACCTGCCCGTCTGTCAAACGTCCGTCGGCGAAACGTCTTTAAGCGAATCATCCGAGTACCGATGATGTCGCTCACACTGGTACTCAGTGCGCTCAGGGAGGTTGTCTTTCTGCTCAGACCAACAAAAAATTAGAGGGAACTTTGGTTCGGAGCTGAATGAACCAATCACGGTGAGGTATACGGCTCTGGAGGGCGGGACATCGGCCGGGCTGTCCAGTGCCTCGCTCACTCACTCATTCATTCCTCCAATCAGCTGGGCGGAGGAGAAGCCGTGAGGCCGATCACTCCGCTCGGCGCGCACACTCCTCCGCTGCTTTCAGCATAGAACTGAATGAGGCGCTATGATCCGTGATCCAGCCTGTGTCAGTGTCTGTAGCCATCTCCGCGATTGAAACGGAGAGCGAAAGTGCACATGCGCCACAAACCCGCGCGACTGAATGTGAAAGATCAACCCGAGACTCATTCCAAGTGGAAAAACATATTACAGAGCCCCAGAGATGTCTCTTTCAAAGCCTGCCGTGAAGAGAAAGGTCGGTGATGAGCACAGACAGTTTCAAGAAAAGTGGGGAGTGCAATATTTCTTTGTTGAACACAGGAGCACCCCGACGTGTCTCATTTACACTGAAAAAGTTGCGGTGCACAAGGAATACAATTTGAAACGTAATTGTACTATGAGACATGCTGAGGAGTACGAAAAATACCAGGGAGATGAGAGAGCCAACCAGGTTGCCAGTCTTAAAACACGTCTTCTGAGGCAACAGGATCTCTTCAAGAAGGCTACCAAAGACAGTAATGCAGCAGTCAAAGCTAGCTACGCCGTTTGTGAGTTGATTGATCCTGTGCTAAGTGATCCCAAATGGCTCATGGACTTGGCTTTTCTTGTTGATATCACACATGAGCTTAATGTACTGAACAAGAAGCTACAAGGCCAGGGGCAACTTGTCAGTGCTGCCTATGACAACGTGAGAGCATTCTGCACTAAACTTGTGTTATGGAAAGCCCAGCTCTCTCAGACAAACCTTTGCCATTTCCCAGCATGCAAGGCTCTCGTGGATGCAGGCACACCATTCAGTGGTGAGAAGTATGTTGAGGCCATTTCGAAGCGACAGGAGGAATTTGATCACAGATTTGCAGACTTCAAGACACACAAAGCCACATTTCAAATTTTTGCGGACCCCTTCTCCTTTGATGTGCAAGATGCCCCTCCTGAGCTTCAAATGGAGCTCATTGACCTGCAGTGCAACTCTGCACTCAAAGCCAAGTTCAGGGAGGTGAGTGGAGAAGCAGACAAGCTTGGGCAATTTTTGAGAGAGTTGACCCCCAGCTTCCCTGAACTTTCCCGAAGGTTCAAGCGGACCATGTGCCTTTTTGGGAGCACATACTTGTGTGAGAAGCTCTTCTCCACCTTGAACTTCAATAAGTCCAAGTACAGGTCCAGACTTACTGATGAGCATCTTCAAGCTCTACTGAGGGTCTCCACTGCTTCCTCCCTCAAGCCAAATGTGACTATGTGAGAAGAAGCGCTGCCAGGTCTCTAGCAGCAAGGAGTAGGCAAAAGAAGCTGTGTTCAGAATATTTCATGTTCAATGTTCCATTCAAGTTCAGAAAGTTAAAGGTTAAAGAGCTGTAAATACAGACATTTGAAACGGAATAAAAATAATTCATTTTCTCTACTTAGCCAGCCAGTATATATCTACTGTATGCTCATTAGTATTATTTGGTTTTATATTACTGATTGATTTATTTTTTATTCATCTTTAAGTTAATTTATTTAATTCATTATTTTTTGTTAAAAAATAAAGATATTTGATAACGTTGGAAAGTTTTATCAGTGCTTTTCTTGTGGAAATCCTGATGCGGCCCAGTCTCACCCAGACTCGGCCTCTAGCGGCCCCCAGGTAAATTGAGTTCGAGACCCCTGAATTAGAGAGAGGGAATCACAAATGTGAGAATTCCGGCGCAATTACCTGGTAACGTGTGAGACTCACAGAAACACCCAGGTGGTATGTACATCTCACCACAACTACTTCGTCATCCACTTGTGAATAAAGGATGGTTAAAGGCACAAAACAATAATAAAACAGTAATTGTCATATGAGTTAGTCTTTTTTCTGCATGAGAACATTACAAACTCATGAAAAAAGCAAAATATATATTTTAGCTAGTCATGAAAATGGAAAGCATGGACAGACAGTGTGATCCTCATTGATAACAGAGCCTTTTTTGGAAAGGAAACTGTAAGTTTTATTTTGTATCTTTGCTAAACTGTCTTTCCAGCACAGGGGTATTCTGTCAACTTCATGCAGTCGGCCACACAGCCTGTAAAAAATAGACTTCTGCGGCAATTCTACAATTAGATTTGTAACATCGTAGACATTTTTTTAAGGCGATGAAATTTGTCAGGTTGACTGGTATCCTTGAGAATACCTACGACGTCGTGAACGCAGCCAATCTTGTTGTAGCTGCAAGCAATGTAATATAGACTTATCTCATTTCCTTTTCTGAACCTCATTAGGGTCGCGGGGGGCAATGTTCCCTCTAATTTTTCGTTGGTCTGAGCAGAAAGTCAACCTCCCTGAGCGCACTGAGTACCAGTGTGAGCGACATCATCGGTACTCGGATGATTCGCCTAAAGACGTTTCGCCGACGGACGTTTGACAGACGGGCAGGTCGCCGAATGAACGTTCGGCGGAACGTCCATTCGGCGACCTGTCCATTTTTCATGTAAAACATGCTGTAAAACACGAAAAACATAAGTGGACAGAGCTACTGCCACTTGCTGCCGCTTAAACGGCGCCATCATGGGGAAAGGGGTAAAAAAAAAAAAAAAAAAAAAAAAAAAAAAAAAAAAAAAAAAAAAAAAAAAAAAAAAAAAAATCCGATTTTTTTTTTTTTTTTACTGCGCGCCATATGATTGCTGGACGAGAGTAGTGCGCAATTGCGCACGCGCGCAGCTTAGAGGGAACACTGGCGGGGGGTGCTGGAGCCTATCCCAGCTGAGTCAAGGCTAGAGGCCGGGGACAACCATGCACACTCACACCCATACCTAGGGGCAATTTAGAGTGTCCAATCAGGCTACCATGCATTTTTTTGGAATGTGGGAGGAAACCGGAGTACCCGGAGGAAACCCACACAGGCCCGGGGAGAACATGCAAACTCCACACAGATGGACATGACCTGGATTTGAACCCAGGACCCCAGACTGTGAGGCTGACGCACTAACCGCCCGTAATCTAGCCTTAAGAGTACAATTTACACTGCCTTGGTCACATAGGATCTAACTCCATTTGCTGCTACTCAAAGCAGCTTCTTTCATTCCCTTTAAATATGGCTCACATGGAGACAACTGGAACACACAGCGGTCCATCAGGTGGGTTATTATTGATGATTTGACTGGTGTGGCAACACAAAATGTGAATGGGCATTTTAATTTAAATGACCGAGTACTAAGTAATGTTGCACCAATACCGATTATAGGATTAGAAAGGCCTTATTCTTGTGCGCTAAACCGTTGCTTTTACGCATGCGATTGCGTTAAAACGCACGCATTACGTGGAATAAGTCTTATTTTAAAAAAAAATCATCACAATCACGAAATGCTTTTTTTGTCTCTGTCTATATATGCTTTTTTAAAATCATTTCATCCCATAATCCCACAATGCATTTTTTTGTCTCTCTCTGTTTTAATTTGATGTTTATTGAAAAAAAAATCATCCCATACTCCTGCAATGCATATTTTGTCTCTCTGTGTTTTATTTTTTCAATTTTTTATTTTTTTTATTTTTATTTTTTATTTTTTGTAAGATTTTTAAGATTAAGATTTTTAAAGAAAAAAAAAATCATCCCATACTCCTGCAATGCATATTTTGTCTCTCTGTGTTTTATTTTTTTTAAGATTACGGCACTGAAATGGACGTAACGGGATCAGTGAGTACTAAGCAATATTGCACTGATGGTGCGCAATATGTACTGTTCGAGATTTAATGTCCAAACACTGGTTCTCCTCCATTTGATCACTGCCGTGTTAAGAACACTAACTGACAAGAAGAAAGAAAATCTGAAATGAAAAAAGAAAATACAATAAAGGTAGAAAAAATATCTTATTGTCGTTTAATGTTTTTTGTAAAATGGAAAATTAAGGACTCAACTCCTGTGGTCATTTAGCCCAAGGAGGGGAGTTTTTATTCTGCTCATGACATGAGCAAAGGTGTTAGCTATTTTAGAAAGAGTAGGCCAGGAGACTTGTGTAGCCTCCTACCAATTGATGAGCACATGAGGTAATCTAATGACTAACATGGTACAACGTCAAAGACGGTGCACTTACAAAGTTTGTATTAGTATTTTTTTTACCATTTTTCACAAAGACTTTGAAGAAGTGTCTGACCAAGCCATGCTAGCAATTATTTTACATACAAGCATGTATGCAGGAATTAAGTTTTTAAAACATAACGAAACAAAACAAACAAACAAACAAACAAATTTGTACGTTTAAAAAAACTAAAACAAACTGTTATCTATACAGTTTTGGTATCGGCTAATGCCATACAGCCAGGTATCGGAACGTAGGTTTCAAAGAGTGTTCTCATTTTCAATAAATAAATAGATAGATGGGAAAATTAACGAGAAAAAAAGGTAGTCTATCCATGCTTTTGGATTTATATTTTGTTGTGCATACCAGTTAGCTTCAGTGGAGGAACCAACATACCCTCCCTCTGATTGATATACCATAATAATAGCAAGCCAAAGCTCGTTTTTGCACGACTTCAAATCACATGAACAATCAACCTTGTTTGCCACTACAAATCACAGGCATCTTCAATTTTTTGCCTCAGGGAGGGTAAAATACAACAGCAGGTGCCAAAAGAAGTAGTCAACAAAACCAATTTTTTTAATCTTTTTCCCTGTGACCTGTCCGAGTTATTGCCCATTGTGATCACTTGTCGTTTCTCCGCCCCTGGTGTATCCCCTGCTTACCCCCTGTTATGTATCCCAGGTATTCCTAATTGTCTCATCAACCCATGTCTGTCTATTTAAACCCATTGTGTTTGTCAGTTCATTGTCGGATTGTCTGCTTTGTTATGCTCCATGTTCTGCATTCCACATTCCATGTCCCGTGATCCTCGTTTTCCCGTCAGGTTTGAGTCTGTTATATGAAGTCATTGGTTTCCTGCCTCAGTTTTTTCAGGTTTTTTTAAATTTAGGTTTAGTTTGAATATCTTTGTCCAATGCCTGCTTCCCTGCATTTGGGTTCACTCTACGTTTCCACGCTTGACGTCGCTTAAGACGTGACAGTACTGAATAATGTCACATTTTAGTATTGAAGATCATAACCTCTAGATACGTATATTTGTTACTTAGTGAGTATGTGTTGAATTAGAACAAATAAAAGATGTTTTCCATTGTAATGTCCTGTTTTGGGTGTTTTTTTTCAGATGGTGGGAACGGATTAATTCGTATTTAGTTATTTTCTATGGGAAAAAATTGATTTGAGAGACGAGTACATTGACATACGAGCTCGGCCCCGGAACACATTAAGCTCATATGTCAAGATATTACTGTAAACAGACACGCTGATACACCAATGCAAATTGAACCCCTTAATTGCTGCTATAAAAATAAAGTTGAATTGCTCATTCAATAATATACATCAACATAAGTTGTAAGAATTCTCAATATATTTTTAGAATAGATCATTGTGACTGTCATTTCTTTAGTATCGATCTATTGATCAATCTGTCTCATTTAATAAAGATCTATGAAGTTCAAGCCTTGTAGAAATAATTTCTTTAAACCAATTTTTACTCTTTTACTATAACTGAATATCGGCTACAAAAATCCGTTATCCTCTCACTACTAATAATCGTTACCGGTCCTGAAAAACCCATGTCAGTCCATCAGTAGAATGAATAACGGAATCATAGTATTGATCGGAATGAAAACTATACACAGAAAGTTAATTTCTGTTGGACAAACTAGATGCAAACCCAAGAGCCATAATTGACTATTGTATATTAATATGTTGTACTTTCCTTTCCTCACATATGCAGGTACATTGCTATTTGCCATCCAATTAAGGCTCAGACAGTCTGCACAGTGTCCAGAGCCAAGAGGATTATTGCAGGGGTTTGGATCTTCACCTGTGTTTACTGCATATTTTGGTTTTTCCTTGTGGATATTCAGGTAGGAGTAATGTGTTTTGAAACCCAAGTTGCCAATATATTGACAAACAACCTTTAAACACTATTGGTAATGTGAAATCTTCAAAGGACAAGTGTTTGTGCCTGAAATACTACAAAATAATAGAGCTGCAAGGTTACATTATGTTTTCCAATTGTGTTCCATTTTGAACGTACTTAGCAAACATCCAATCAATACCGGTAACCTTTACTACGCATAAAATGTTAACGAGATCCTCTTTTGTACAAAACTCGCTCGACAATAAGAGGAAGTCAAAAGCCATTTGATAACAGTATGATCAGTGCTGCTGCTTGACGGTGTAGTGGTTCACTCAGCTAACTTCGGTGCGGGCAGGCGTGGGCTCAATTTCCGCTGGTAGCTGTATGATTGTGAGTGTGAATGGTCGTTTGGCTCTCTGTTTGCTCTGCGGCTGACTGGCTACCACTTTCTGCCTTTCGCATGAAGTCAGCTGGGGTAGGCTCCAGCAACTCTTAGGAGGATGCGCGGTACGGAAGATGAATAAATAAATTATGAGTGCTGATGTACATATATACATTTGTAATGTCTATTCCTCCAATACATTTCTGATCAGGTGAGCCTGGATGGACATGTTCAGTGTGGTTACAAGGTCAAGCGAGAGCTGTACCTGCCTATCTACCTCATCGACTTTGCC
Organism: Stigmatopora argus; assembly: GCF_051989625.1. Classification (NCBI taxonomy): domain Eukaryota; kingdom Metazoa; phylum Chordata; class Actinopteri; order Syngnathiformes; family Syngnathidae; genus Stigmatopora; species Stigmatopora argus. Next base: position 5,246,215 of record NC_135389.1, on the reverse strand, counting down.
ATTTTCTACGTTGTCCCATTACTTGTCGCTGTCGTGCTCTATGGCTTGATAGCACGGATTCTCTACCTTAGGTAAGTAGAGTTTTATGATTGACAATATCAGAGACCTTCTAGCGCAGGCGTAGGGAACCTATGGCTCGGGAGCCATATGTGGCTCTTTTAATTGGTGCATCTGGCTCTCCGCTAACCTGTGAGGTAAAATAGGGAAACTGCTGATGAGAGAGCTGAGCCCCGTACAAATCAATAGGACCATCACGTCGGTTCAGTGGCGTTGACATAACTTCTAACACCTTTTTAATCATTTTTTTTCATTACACTTCTGCATACATATTCTCATTGATTAGCAACAGCGAAAAAATGTTGTCAAAAGATTTCATAGACTTTTTCTTACTTTAAAAGTGGTGAAATGACAAAAAAATGCACACTTTCATATATTTATACTTTTAAACTGTGAGTATGGCTCTCAAGGAATAATATTCGAAAATATGAATTGTTTATGGCTCTTTTCATCAAAAAGGTTCCCGACCCCTGTTCTAGCGGATACATTTTTTTTCATTTTAGTCCTCAGACATGAAATAAATGGCCACTCACAATCTTTCATCACAATACAGAACAGATGAAGACAAAACATCTATCCTCCATATTGTCATTCTAGGAGAAATAATACTTTTGTGGAGTCTTTTGAATGAGCTAAGGCTATCCCCCCATTACCCTGTACTGTTGCAATGCAATTATGTGACTAATTTTCTGTATGGAAAGACAAAGTAACAACCTTATCTGTATTTTCACCCATGGAGACAGCATTGCATAAAACCCACAAATTCATTCATACACGTTCGGTACCGCTTATCCTCACAAGGGTCGCGAGGGGTGCTGGAGCCTATCCCAGTTAACTAGGGGCACCAGGTGAGGGGCACCCTGAATTGGTGGCCCGCCAATCACAGGGCACAAGGAGACTGACACTCATACCTAAGGAAAATTTAGTGTTTTCAACCGGCCTACATGCATGTTTGCGAGTTGTGGGAGGAAACCGGAGTACCCGGAGAAAACCCAGCCAAGCCCGGGAAGAACATGCAAACTCCACACAGTGAGGACCAACCTAGGATCGAACCCTCAAGTCCAGAACTGTGGGGCCGACGCGCTAACCACTTGGCCGATATATTCAAGGAAATGTCAGATGTAGTTGACACTTCATGACACATTGTGATAATCTATCAGGGAAATTAACTTTTTATGTTGATTTTATGGTGTTACCTTGCAATCTGGCCACTCTATGATAAAAGCATGTCATTAAATGGAGAAAATTAATGTAGCATTGAAATGTACAGTAAATGAGCTGAAATTATAATTCAGAAAAGCTTGTTAAAATAGGAAACTTCTGTAATAGGCGGCAAATAAAAGATATTTTTGTTTGTGTAATTTCACAGATGATCGTTAAGAAGGCACTTCAGAGGAAAAAAACTGTTTGTATATAAGCAATAAAAATCAACAAAAAGTACAGTTTTCACATTTCACATTTTCATTTGTATCATTGTCTGTCTATTATTTATGTTCTAACAGAAGTGATGAAACCCAAGTGTAAATGGGAGCAATAGGGAAATTACTGAGGGTGGAGAATTTGGAAATTGACCAACAATACGTTAATGTGTCTCTCCAGCCCTCTGCCAAACCAACCTGAAAACACTGCCTCCACAATGCGCCAAAGCTCTCGAGAAGTCACAGACCTGGGGAAAAGGGGTCGGTCTCGACGCCCCAGAAGTGCACTCTCCTCAAGGAAACAGGTCTGTGCCTTAGTGGCACATTTATATCTTTTATTTTTTATTTTTTTACCTAGGTCTACAATGTCTTGTGTGTCTTGTGTCTGTCTTGCTACTGCAACCAAGAAATTTCCCGAATACAGGATGAAATAAAGTTCTAATCTAATTTAATCTAATTTGTCAACACCTTCTGCTTTTGTCGAGAAAACCCTGATACCCCCATGATTTATATATTTATTTATTTATCGGTTTCTGTTTTTCTCAATTTACAATTTGACATCTTACCTCGTGTGTATATCTAGTATTTTGAGGTTGGAGATGGAATAAAACTTTTCACCCCCTTAAATTACATTTATATGTTTGTGTTTAGCAGAATTTTCATGCACTGAACACTGCAGTTCTTTCAGTGGTTTCCACAGGCTTCCTTTTCTTCAAACTGCTAATGGCTGTGTACTGAAGTAAAATTTACGGTATATGAATATCATACTGATACCGTCTCGTGGTGTAGAGGTTCAATTGCCTGACTTCGATGTGGGCAGGCACGGGCTCAATTCCCGCTGGTGGCGGTATGATTGCGGGTGCGGATGGCCATTTGTCTCTCTGTGTGCCCTACGGCTGACGGGCGATCAGTCTAGGGTGTAGTCCGCCTTTTGCTCAAAGACAGCTGGGTTAGACTCCAGCATATGAATGAATGAAGCCTATCCCAGCTGATACCGGGCCAGAGGCGGGGGACACCCTAAATCGGTGGCCAGCCGATCGCAGGGCACAAGGAGACGGACAACCATCCACACTCACACCCATACCTAGGGGCAATTTAGAGTGTCCAATCAGCCTACCATGTATGTTTTTGGAAGGTGGGAGGAAACCGGAGTACCCGGAGGAAACCCACGCAGGAGAACATGCAAACTCCACACAGGTGGACACCCGGATTTGAACCCAGGACCCTAGAGCTGTGAGGCCAACACGCTAACCGCTCACGCTACTGGGCCGCCGAATGAATGAATGAATGAATGAATGATGAATGAATATAGTACTGCCTGTAATGTGTACTTAGGTACACAAATATTTTATAACTCGTTTCCATCAATGACAACATCCTTAGCACGACTTGTGAACACTTTTTCCACAAAGTCATAAAGTTCGTAAAATTTCTCCCACATTTTTTTTCTCATTTGTGCTGTTAGAATGGTGGCTGCTGCCTCCTCAGCCACCTTCTCGTTGAATTCCTCGTGTATTGCCGGGCGTTGCATTTACTTGTGCTCCGTTGAGAGCTCGTTTTGGTCCCCCTTGACCAACTCGACAATGTCCTCCTTACTGACCACCATCATCATCGCCTGCCCCCGCAACACAGTTTTGCCCACCGCAGGCTGCGGTTCAAGTTGAGCATCGACGATGAGTTCGTCGAAGGCACTTGGCGGGCACAGCTTCCTCCAAGCAAAACTTCAAGCCCACAACAACGAACCGCGGTGAAAAAAACATAAGATAATCTTGAAACATGAAGAGTTGTTGTCGACTGCGAGTCCATTGAAGGCACTCAGCCGCAGCTTCTTCCAAGCATAAGGTTAAGCAGACAACGGCGGTCAAATAAACATGGAAGGTTTTTGTGAGACAGCCAATGAGAGCCTAGTAGAGTGTAGGAAAGTTGAAGAAGCAGTGCATCTGCGAAAACTTCAAAATAAAATAACGGATATAGGAAATATATTGACGTTTTCGTAACTTGGATCTTTTTTAGTATCTGAGGCATTCATTTGCATCTCAAAAGCTTTCATAACCTGAAATTTTCTTACCTAGGGTTGGCGGTATGACTATTCCTCAATAATCCTTTAAGTTCCTATTTTGAGATCAATACCTTTTCAAGAAAATGAATTTTATCATGCTTGCATGCAAAGCATTGCATCGCCATGTGAGCACTGTGCCTAAAGCCTGAGTTTTAAAAGATTGCAATCTCCTGTAGTCAAGGACCTCCATCTAAGAGCAGAAAATTTGCATAATGTGATTTTGGATGTACAAAGAAGTGTGCTTAATACTGCAGATAATTTTAGCCTCTTAGTTCCTGAACAGGCAATTCACACTTTTTCACCCATCATTTGATAGGCCAACTTAATCTGATAGAGTATTGATCAATCTTGCAGGCTCAAGAATTCTACTTTTATGCATGGAGATTAGTCCAGTGTGTTGTCAGATTTTTATTTGTTCAATTTTTTTTACACATTTAATCTTATTTGATTCCTGAGGGTTATGATCTTTTGGCATGTATCTTGAAAAAGATAAAGGGCAATTGTTACATGCAGCATAGTGATCTAAATATTTTCTATAGTACATTAATTCTGGGGCGGCTGAGTGGTTAGCGCGTCGTCCTCAAGTGGGGGACCTGGGTTCAAATCCACGTCGGTCCACCTGTGTGCAGTTTGCATGTTCTCTTCTTTCATGTGTGGGTTTTCTCCAGGTACTCCCGTTTCCTCCCACATTCCAAAGCCCTGCATGGTAGGCTGATGGGACACTTTAAATTGCCCATAGGTATGAGTGTGAGCGTGAATGGTTGTTTGTCTGCTTGTGCCCTGCGATTGGCTGGCCACCAAATAAGAGTGTCCCACGACTCTGGCCTGACGTCGTGACCGGACGTTTTGTCGAAAGACGTTTGGTCGCCGGGTTCGCTCGAGTTTACTGTTGATATTTTGATATTAAATATTTAGATATTAAACTCACTCTCTCTCTCTCATGATTATAATTTTGAGAGTTGGTTTCAACAGTAACAACCCGGCGACCAAACGTCCGTTCTACCAAACCTCCGTTCTACCAAACGTCCGGTCGACCAAACGTCCGGTCGACCAAACGTCCGGTCGACCAAACGTCCGGGGACCAAACGTCTTTCGACGAAACGTCTGAGTACCGCTTACTGTCAGCTGGGATAGGTTCCAGCACCCCCCTCGAGTGAGGATAAAGCGGTTCAGAAAATGAGATGAGATGAGACATTAATTCTGAGGGCAGAGCTAGTCTTCAATTTCTAGAGAGGAAATTCTCTTATATTCTTGATATATTTGACAGAGTTAGCCTGCCACCACATTATCAATGTGCATATTCAAAATCCTTCATGCTGATCTGTGTTAGGGTTCTTATTGTTTGGTCCATTTCATGTTTTTGCCTTACGGTGTCTTGTTCCTATGATCGCCCATTGGTTTCCCCTGTTTTGCCTGCAATGGGGCCACCACAGGATGGCTAGGTATGGCCCCGGCCACCCTTATCAAAATGTTTGTTATCTCACTCGCCAGTATAACATTTGTTGTAGTAGTATTACTTATGCATTTCATAGTTTTACCGTCGTCCTCACACCTGGGAAACTATGGCTTTAATTTTAGTTTGCCATCCCAGAAATTTCTGTGGCCTCATATGGTCACCCCTATGAAATATTTCGGTAGGCGCCACTGTTTGACTGCCCTCATTGTCTCGTTCCCGACTGTCTCTGTATATAATCCCTCAGTTTTTGTTTGCCCCTTGTCACATTGTCATCCGTGTACCTCATGTGTCGTTGCAAGTTTCTTTCGACCGTGGTTTTGGTTTGCTTCTTTGTGTTTTGTTTTGCTTGCATTCATTTGTTTAGGTCAGGTGTGTCCAAATTATTCCACAAAGGGGTCCAGTGTGTGCAGGTTTTTGTACCAGCTGATCCAGCACAGACACTTTAACCATCCAAGTTTCTTCTGAAAGCAGCAGCACCTGACGGCACCTGACACTCTTAAGACACCAGATTGGTGAAAATGGATCCTCTTCTTCAGTTGGAATGAAAACCTGCACCCACTGTGGCCTTTAAGGACCAGGTTGTAAACCTGTGGTTTAGGTGAACGAGTTTAAATCCATACCTTTAAGTTTGCACCAATATCCCTGCTTTTGCCTTCACTTGGCTACATTCCCATTCCATGTCCACTAGTCAGCACCCCTCCACATTTAACAGTCTGGACAATATGTCTAAATTACAAAGCTTCTTTTAAATTAAACATTTTGCTGTGTGTAGACTTTTTCTCTTTATCTACCAGCTGAGGTTGCCACAGCTGGCATACCACACAGCCTGGACTTGTGTTATCTCAAAACACACTTATGGCATGCTGCCCCTCAGCAAAAATTGTAAAAGGCAAGCCGCCTATTTGTCTTTCCTCGGTGGAAAAAAGAGAGACAGCTGCATGAAAGTAAGCGTACGCAATTGAGATGAAAAGCCATTGCACGAAAAAGGGGGAGTGAAAGCTTTTCCAACAAAATAAATGACAGCCAGAGCACTGAGCCAAACAGAGTTAAAAGGTTAAAGGCATGTGGTATTATTAGCAATTGATAACATATATGATATTTGAGCTGTTGCCATGACCACTCTGTGAAAGGAATGTGACAGGGAGGTAATCCAAGCGAAAATATAAACTGTACGTAGCCTTTTGTTTTGACATCAAAATAAGTGATCATTTCTTTTGAAATGACGCTTATTCAGATTTTCAAATGATGGAATCGGATAATCAGGATGCCTGTTTAGTCGAGTTACTACTGTAATACCGTGACATACGAGTGCCCCAACATACGAGAAATTTGAGATATGGGGAAAATTCCGAGCAAATATTTGCCTTGAGATTCAAGACACATTTGAGATACGAGTATACGAGACAGCCAGGTGGCCGAGTGTGCGAGGGGCTGCTTATGATAACAGCGCATGGTCTTTCTCGCCGCATGTCCCTCGTGTAAAGATATCTACAAGCACTGGGTGTACAGGTTGCATTTTCACGTGTTTTTAGCGTTAATCAGTGCAGAATTAAGGCCTATGCCAAGGGCCAGCACTACTCCGAGGCAAAACATGAGAAATTGCATCCAGTCAATCAATGTTGCTAAATTCATCTTTTACATATTGTTTTGTGGGCTTTCCAACATAACATTTGGTCATATTCTTCCACTGTAAAATTAGATTAGATTAACTTTATTCATCCCATATAGATTTCACTGTCACAGTAGCAAGAGGGTGAGAATACAGACACAGGAAAATACATTTTAGACATAAATAAATAGGTAATGAAATAAGTTAATAAATAAATAGATAAATATATATATATATAAAATATATATATATATATATATATATATATAAAAATAAATAAGCGTGTTGCTGAAATATATATATATATATATGGATACATGTACATATACATATATAAATATACATACATACACATAGATGTATATGTATACAGCAAAATTAAGGAAGACGTGTGATGTACCCATATCTGAAGGCTTCCCCCACAAAAGGCACAAGAAACAAAAGAATTCAAAAAGCAATTGTCATTGTTACAGATGTTCGCGAGGTTTTAAGGAAGCCTTCAGCCTTCAGGTTGAGCTTGAATCACCTAATTCAGTGTTTCCCAACCGAGAGCGATGCTCAGGTATGCCGTGGAAAATTACAAGAAGTCATAATAATCCAAGAGAGAAATCTCAATATTAACAGATTAAAATCTAACTATTACGAGGTTAAAATTGAAATATGAAATCATAGATTGTACTATAACAAGATTCAAATCGTAATTGACCAAATACTTATTTTTCACCATGATTTGCAAATAAATTATTTAAAAATAAAACAATGTGATTTTCAGTTTCTTTTTTCCACATTCTGTCTCATGGTTGAGGTTTACCCATGTTGACAATTACAGGCCTCTCTAATCTTTTCAAGTAGGATAACTTGCACAATTGGTGGTTGACCAAATACTTATTTGCCTCACTGTAACTTGTCAATATTTCAAACTTTTTAAACAGCGGAAATACCTATATGTCGATGGCAAAAATGTCAGAGATGATATTTTTTCTTCCAACTTGGCCTTAACTGTACCTCTCTGTAACAGTTATTTTGAAAGAATTGTGTAAAACAAAACGCCAGATCATGGGCAAAACTACACAAATATCAAATAACAAAAAAAAAATAGTCTTTCATAATTTTTTGCTTAAATTGAATAACATTCGGTCCAATTCATTTTTGCATTAAATTAATTTTGTGACGCAAAATGACCTCTAATAGTGTTTAATGCTTTCTCCTCTCTCTGCTTCCTTCCCAAAGGTTACAAAGATGTTAGCTGTTGTGGTGATTCTATTCGCTCTGCTGTGGATGCCGTATCGAACATTAGTTTTGATCAATTCTTTTGTGTCCACGCCCTATCTCGATGCCTGGTTCCTATTGTTTTGCCGGACATGCATTTATGCCAACAGCGCAATTAATCCAGTGATATACAATGCTATGTCTCAGAAGTTCCGCTCAGCTTTTCGTGGGCTTTACTACTGTAAGCACCAAGAGGGAAAGCACAGGACATTGTCAGCCATTCCTACCGGCTTTAGTATTGTTCGCGGACCGAATAAAGACCCCAAAAGAGACACTGTAAATACTGCTACAGATGTAAACACAAAACATGGAAACAATCAGCCAGAGACAAATGTGATCAAAGGCAACAAAGCAGACAATTTTAGCAGATCAGCAGCGTATTGTTTAGGCATTAGTTCTATTGACACTTCCCCGTTAAATGATGTTAAGGCTTCTTCATCAAATGATGGCACTATTATTATTCCTGACACACATCTAACAGAAACTCACCTGGACATTATGTGAATATTTACACAGATTTGAATATATTTTAAAATGTTAAAAGCCAACATCCGGTTGTGTTGATGTTAAAGATGCTCCAAAATACTGCTGCAAGTGACATTAAAATGATAGCAGACAATATGTATATTGGACACAAATCAGTTCCAAATAAATGACAGAAAAGGCTTAATATTGCAATTAGATCACATTAGTCTTCTCAGCTGCCTTGGCCCTGCCCACTACAAAAAAAATCTCCTATACTATTTATAGGCTGCGATCGGCTGGCCCCCGATTCCTGGTGTCTCCCGCCTCTGGTCTGGAGTCAGCTGGGATAGGCTCCAGCACCCCCCGCAACCCTAATGAGGATGATGCGGTTCAGAAAATGAGATCAGATGAGACTATTTATTGGCTTCTCTTGTTGCTGCGTGACCGTTCTGTTATTCTGTCAACATGTTCTAGATAGCTAGCGCAGTAAGTTAGAAATAATGATGGAAGTTAGAAATAATGATCAATTCTGGTTGTGATGTTTGTAAAATACATATTTACTAAATGTCTTTCTTAGCAAATGAATTCATCAGCTCTGAGATTTGTCACAACCAATTTTTTTTTAAAATAAGTACGCATGCTCTGATGCATTATTTTGTATGATAAAAATACACAGATTTAAGTGCCAAATTCGTGTTCTAGGTCCACGTGTGGAGTTTGCATGTTCTCCCGGGCCTGCGTGGGTTTTCTCAGGGTACTCCGGTTTCCTCCCACATGCCAAAGACATGCATGGTAGGCTGATTGGACACTCTAAATTGCCTAGGTATGGGTGTGAATGTTCATGGTTGTCCGTCTCCTTGTGCTCTGTGATGGGCTGGCCACCGATTTAGGGTGTCCCCTGCATATGACCCAAAGTCAGCTGGGATAGGCTCCAGCACCCACCGCGACCCAAAAAGTCTCACAGTTGAACATGAGCTCAACTGCTTTATCTATATAGATGATTTTAATAGATCGCCCATTGGGATTTCTTATTTTCTCACTTACTTGTGACATTGATGAGACTTTTTAGATTTTTAGACTCACACTTAACTCTCACTTTACTTGTTAACTTTTGGGGAGGACAAAATGTCCACTTCTCCATTATTAATGGGTGGATCAGAATGAACATGTGACATGTAAACGCATTGATCCTTGGAGATGGCTTTTCATTTTTTTTTTTTAAATCTCAGGGCTGATGAATTCATTTGCTAAGAAAGACATTTAGTAAATATGTATTTTACAAATATTTGTGTGTGTTTTGGGGTTAAATAATGGTCTGACGCAGCTCTTCACCAAATTTAGAGAGCAGAAAACCAGCCAGTTTGTAGCGAGGTAAGAAAAGGATGAATAAAGACAAATTTAATGCAAAGAATAAATAAATCGACCTCATCCTTGAAGGGTAACTAACATACATCGGCTAAAACTATAGTTTATAAGGAATTTCTAGACATGTACGAGTTCCCAATGTGAATATTGTCAAAGATATATAGTATTTTATTTGTGAATAATGTATTTTGATGTCACATGCGATTTTTTTGTGTTGGTTATGTTCTGATATATTAGAAAAGTATTGTTTGGATTTTTGAACTGCCCCAAAAACAAAATATATTTCTGTCAGATTTATGCTTGAAATGTGTCATGTACAAAAAGTTTTTTTTCTCTGAAATCTGCCCTGAAGTCAAGCTCTTCCTGTCTAATAGAGACAAAAAGCTGCTTGAGCCCAAGTTATTCACAATTTGAAGTAATGTTGGCGATGCCAATGTATTTGTACAAATTTCCCATCCATTTCCAAAATACTGTACAGTATATTTGTTTGGCACTGAAAAAGAATATTTGATTCATTATACTTTGGAGACATAATTTTTATTGCTATTTGCTGTCTTCTTGCTGCTGCTGTTCTTTTTTATTCAAATGAGTGTTCTGTATTGTTGATATAGCAACGGCCTCTTATAGATTGTTTCCTGAGAACGTCATTTTTATCAATACTACACTATGAAAATGGGGTAAAAAAAAATCATGACTGTGGTTCCCAGAAAATAAACAGGGGGAAACTATGAAGTTTACTGTCAAAATGACAAGTTACCTTAAAAAGAGCTATTTTTTCAACTCTTGTTGACTGTAAAAAGCACAGCATGTGTAATTGGACTAGTAATAGTGATGACGTCAAATGCCCGAGCTAGATGCATTCAGGTGTTAGCCTTTCTACTTTCTCAGGGAGTACAGTTGTGCTAACCTTCGATAAACATCGCAGTGACGCCGACTGCATTTAAGTAGCTCAGCAGTCTGCATGTTCAGCTTCTGTAATATGGCTTCAAATCCTGTTTTGAGAGGGAGAATGAAAAAAGGCGGCTGAGTGGTTAGCGTGTTGCCCTCACATTTCTGGGGTCCTAGGTTTGATCCCACACTGTGGAGTTTGCCTGTTCTCCTGGGGCTTCCCTGTAGATTTTCTCCTGGTACTCCGTTTTTCTTCCACTTCCTAAAAACATGCGTGGTAGGCTGATTGGACACACTAAATTGCCCCTGACCATGAGTGTGAGCGTGAATGGTTGTCCGTCTCCTCGTGCCCTTTAATTGGCTGGCCACCAATTCTGGACGCCCCCCGCCTCTAGCCCGAAATCAGCTGGCATAGGCTCCAGCACCCCCTGCGACCCTTATGAGGCGAGGTGGTTCAGAAAATAAATGAATGAATCTATATGTATGTATATACATACACACATATATACATATATATATATATATATATATATATATATATATATATATATATATATATATACCTGTGCAGAGTTTGCATGTTCTCCCCGGGTCTGCGTGGGTTTTTTCCGGGTACTCCGTTTTCCTTTCACATTCCAACAACATGCATGGTAGGCTGATTGAACACTCAAAATTGCACCTAGGGTATGAATGTAAGCGTGAATGGTTGTTTGTCTTCTTGTGCCCTGCGATTGGCTGGCCACCAATTCTGGGTGTCCAGAAGTCAGCTGGGATAGGCTCCAGCGTGCCCCGCGACCCTAGTGAGGATGGACCGACCTAGATTTGAACGCACGACCCCAGAGCTGTGAGGCCGACGCGCTAACCACTAAAGCCGCCGGGCCGCCCAAAACTAGAATTATCTACTATAAAAATTACAGTCACTGAAGCGCTATGCCATTTTACTTGCATCTTACAATTTTCCACTCTTTCTCTTCAATGGGAGTTTGTGTTTTGAAAGAAAACATTGATTTAATAATATATGAAGTACATTGGACAATCCTTGTGATAAAAGCTCACAAATGATTTGGGTGGTGTAAATATTTTTTTTGTGAGGCAACGTTAATTTAAAAATCTGTATTTCACAACATGAAGCATTTATTATTCAGCCCTGGAAGGTGTTTTTGTTGTAGAGTAAGTTCAATGTTCTATATATTTAAATATTTGGGGTTTTACCTGACTTTACTCATATTTGTGTAATATTGAGCTTGTTTTTCTCTTCCTCTCTCGCTTCAGAGTTTGTGCATGTACGGAAACCGGTTTCCTCAGTAAATGAATGTGAATAAATAGTTTGAACAGAATCTTTTGGTCTAGCTCTTTTCTTAGAAAACCAATTCGGTTCAAAGATGAGAAAGATCAGAAAAAGTAGCAAGCGAGTGGTCAGCGCGTCAGCCTCACAGCTCTGGAGTCATGGGTTCAAATCCAGGCCACGTCCACCTGTGTGGAGTTTGCATGTTGTCCCCGGGCCTGCGTGGGTTTCCTCCTGGTACTCTGGTTTCCTCCCACATTCCAAAAACATGCATGGTAGGCTGATTGGACACTCTAAATTGCCCCTAGGTATGGGTGTGTGTGCATGGTTGTCCGTCTCCTCGTGCCCTGCGATCAGCTGTCCCCCGTCAGCTGGGGTAGGCTCCAGCACCCCCGGCAACCCTAGTGAGGATAAAGTGGTTCAGAAAATGAGATGGCTACCTTTTCGTTCAGTGTGCACCCTCTCCATTTGTTTGTTACTTTGGTAACTTTTGTCCAAGTTTGTGTATGATTATTTTTCATTAAAATCCTGAGTTGTTCACTAGCACTTTCTCGCATCCTGGTTTCTACTTCGCTGCACACCCGAGGCGGTCATGACAGTTGTAAATCTAATGAATCTGTTCCAGACACAGACAAATATTAACCAAAGTAATTTTCAGATACATAAAATTTAATATACAGAAGTCATCATGTATTATTAATGACCAAAATAAAGAAATCACGCAATGAATATTAAACACCAATTATTTTAACTAAAGATACACTTTATCTATTTGGCATTACCATCAATACAGTGAGATCACACATTTCATATATATAACCACAAGTCAACAATATGCTTGACGTGAATAAGATTAAGAAATATTCACACATTACATGCTTGTAAATAACATCAATGAATTATAGGGGCACAAGTTTGTTTGGAGGTGGAATTAACTGTTGTATCAAGAGAGAAGGTGGTAGTCTTGGTCACACAATTTAATAGCCTTATGTGTGACACCTGTATGAATATTGCATACTGATATAGTGTATGCGGCAATGTTCAATGAAGGTTATAACATCTGATAACTGCTTAAATATATGATGTGTACTGCTCTCCACGGTCCCAGTGGGCACAGGACAAGCCATGTTTCATACTGATATTCAATTTTTGTTTCCCTGTTTACAGTAGAAATCATATCATGAGATGACTAGAATATCATTATTTTTCTAATCGCACATAGGTAATTAGTGCATGCTTAATTCATGAGTGCATGTCAAACTACAGGCGGCCCGGTGGCGTGAGTGGTTAGTGCGTCGGCCTCACAGCTCTGAGGTCCTGGGTTCAAATCCAGGTTGGTCCACCTGTGTGGAGTACGCATGTTCTCCCCCTGCCTGCGTGGGTTTCCTCTGGGTACTCTGGTTTCCTCCCACATTCCAAAAACATGCATGGTAGCTGATTGGACACTCTAAATTGCCCCTAGGTATGGGTGTGATTGTGCATGATTGTCCGTGTCCTTGTGCCCTGCGATTGGCTGGCCACCGATTTGGGGTGTCCGCCCCCTCGGGCCCGGAGTCAGCTGGGATAGGCTCCAGCACTCCCCGCGACCGTAATGAGGATGAAGCGGTTCAGAAAATGAGATGAGATGTCAAACTGCAGATCTTGTCTGCATTAATTAACTCAAAATGTACCGGTTTCAAAGATGATGGTGATCACTAGTATTCATGGCTGTTTTATTAAACCTATATTCATCAAGAAATCGGTTGTTATTTGTTAAGTGTAAGGATAAAAATCTAAAAAGTCTTATCCATGTGCCAATCCTTTAACTCAACCTTTGTTTAGCTTCTGACAGGTGATTTGTTCCTGCCAATAGGCCACATGGGAAGACTCATTAGAGACACAATTTATTTTCACCCTGCAACTTCTCAAAATAAATAAGCTATTCCACCTAGTGTGCCATAGAGTGGAGATTGCTGTGACCAAATCTGTTTTCTAATGTGTAACCCACGTGTGTCAAAGTGGTGGCCCGGGGGCCAAATCTGGCCCGCCGTATCATTTTGTGCGGCCCAGGAAAGTCAATCATGAGTGCCAACTTTCTGTTTTAGGATCAAATTAAAATGAAGAGTATAGATGTATATTACATTTCCTGATTTCCCCCTTTTAAATCAATCATTGTCATTTTTTAATCCCTTTTGTCTGTGTTTTTAGTTCAAAAATCATTTTGTAAAATCTAAAAATATATTAAAAAAAAGCTAAAATAAACATTGTTTTAGATCTATAAAAAACTGAATATTCAGGGCTTTTAATCCACTCTTTTAATCCATTTATATAAAAAAATCTAAATATTATATCTAAAATGGTCCGGCCCACGTGAAATCAAGTTGACGTTAAAGTGGCCCGTGAACCAACCCGAGTCTGACACCCTTGGTGTAACCCCTATTGACTATATTAACTACAATATGGTCATTCATTCATTCTCCGTAGCGTGTATCCTCAAAAGGGTCGCGGGGGGTGCTGGAGCGAGTGTGTGATGGGCCATGAAAAAAACAGAGGAAAAGAAGATTCAATGTTTTTTGGACCGAATTATTTGCATTCATTGCCAATGCGGAAGGATTGCCTGAATATTCGCTTTGTAGCGACAATTGAATTGATTTGAATGCATTTATTGTCGTTATAAAGTACGACACAAGTACAAAGAGATTTAAAGCGTCACCCTAAAGTGCACACATATTGAGTAGTCAACATAAATAAGTAGTCAATATAAATAAGTAGTCACATACCGTATTTTCTCGCGTGTACGCGGGATTTGTTGCTCCAAAAACTGATGAGTGAATCAAGGGTACAGCTTATATGCGCACAAATTAGACTTGACATGCACGAAACTGCAAGGTGACAAAGACGAAACGCCATAACGCAAGACAATGCGGCCGATACGGTCATTTATTTCAAAATAGAGAAAAGATAAACAGATAAAATGCTTAATAAAATTTATTTTGACGTTTATGAATGAAATTCAAGAAAAAAAACGTATCTTGCATAAAATGTGAAAAAACTCACTTGTACTTTTGCCTGCCATTGCTCGCTCAGGGCGCCGCCATCTTACCTAGGGATGACAAACTAGACCGCTACGGATCCACTTTCTGGTTGTACTGCTCACGTGACTTCCTTTTTGAATTTGTCTACGTGCAGGCAACACGCTTTCGGAATGTGCAATCCAGCAGACGATCCTTTTGATTCATACAGTATCTCAGAAATACCACGTACGATAATTTTTCTTAACATTTTCCCTTCAAAGTAACACATTTGTACTCCCTATTAAAAACATGAAGATGGAGATGATACTGAAAACGATGCCTGTAAAATGAATAAACTTATGTGGTTTCAGATGGATAATAAATATCTAAGGACAGAGAAGAATTTGATCCCTGATGATTTAAGCTGAAAGACAGGCATGTCCTGGAATGTGCAAATTTATAGAGCATTATAAGTTGAAACGTTACACTTTTGGAGTACGTACTACAATATTGGTGCGTGCTATGACGACATTTCTAAACCAGTATCTCATAACTAGAACATTTAACAGAAAAGGAACTCGGTCCGAAAGGTACGGTAACACAAAAGTTAAAGTCCGTCATTAATATCTGATTTTACTTTTGGAATCATATTTACATCAAATGAACCTTACTTTTTTATTCTGACTTTGTATACAAGCAGGGAGACTTCAAAACTCACTTCAGAAAAAAATATCTTTAGAGCAATATGCCCAGCTGTATGATTTCTAAGTGGTGCAATTAGCCTTTCCAGGGTGATGCGTTGCCTTTACATTTCTCTGAAATGGGCCGTTTCAAAGCAAGTGGGAGAGCCAGCCATAAAAGCTTGTTTGCTTGGATCTAAAAAAATCTATAAAACACTTTGCTGTGAAGATGAAAATTTGACTCAAATTGATCTTGGTGGCATAGACAATTTCTTTATTTACAAAAACGGATTCCAGGGCATTTATTAGTTAGTTTTCATTTAAAATCCTTGATTAACACAAATAATTTTATCTATCACACGTGAGAAGAAACAAAGGTTATGTAATGTCAATTTTAAACCATGGAAAATACAAGGAGTTATCTTTTGTACTTTTTGTACAATTTCTTACAATGCATTATTTCATTCATTTTTTTAGTTGGCAAAATCATTATTTGCTTTTTTTTCTTACAGCAAAGACAGTTGGCTCTAAAATGACCAAATGGAATAGGATTTTTAACAATTGTTTGATACAGTGCCCTGTGATTGGCTGGCCACCAATTCAGGGGGTCCCCCTGCCTGGTTCCCGTAGCTACCTGGGTTAGGGTCTAGCACCCTCCGTGTGAGGATAAGTGATTCGGAAAATGAATGTTTTCTACAGTATATTTGGGATTGTGTGTAACTTATTTATGGACAAAGTAACATCTATTTAAAAAAACTGCAGGATTTTCTTTGCATTCAAACTTGTTATAAATAAATATAGTGTTATACTTGAGGTGCATATCTTCCTATCATTTTAATCATTGTTGTTTATGGTTTATGGTCTTACATCTGGTTCTGTTAAATTGCTCAATAAATGGAACTAGCGATTTTAATCGAGGAGGTAGGCGCGTTTTTTCTCAAAAACCCCATAAATATAAGTGAACTGAAAAATGTATGTTGAATTGAATGCTTTTATTGTCATTATACAAGTGTAATGAGATTTAAAGCTTTCACAAACAATGACAACAAACAGACAAATAAGTAATCAATAAATAAGTAGTCCGAGTAAGATTAGCAGAATGGAGCGGGCTTGTTCCGTCTGAAGTCCAGGATGAGTTCCATGGTTTCGGAAACGGTCAGCGCCAAGTTGTCGAGACACTCACCACTCGCTGAGTCTATGGACGTAACAACACACAAGCAAACACATAGATAATCAATATATAGTAATGATAAATAAAATTAATAGATAGTAATAGATAACAGTAACAAGAGTTGATTAGGTCCTAGGTGCAGAACTCGAGTTGGTGACAGCTCTTGGGAAGAAACTGTCCTTGAGTCTGTTTGTCTTGGCTGTAATGGCTCTGTAGCGCCTTCCAGAGGGCAGCAGGTTGAAGTGGTGGAAGCCGGGAAGCGTATTAGATTAGATTAGAACTTTATTTCATCCCGTATTCGGGAAATTTCCTTGGTTGCAGTAGCAAGACAGACACAGAACACATTGTAGACCTAGGTAAGAAACTGGAGCCACACACAGGAAGTCTACAAAGTGAGGAGCTTCTGCAGACTGAGACTGAGGTTAAATATCCAGAATCACTCTTTCAAGCTGATCCGCACAGTCCCTCAGTAGTCTGGAGGTGATCATCTTAATTGCCTAGATCCTTCTAAGATGTCCTATCACCTGTTGTATTGTCTTTTGTGATGCTCTCTATCTTTCCAAGGCACTGGGATTTGTAGATGCTTATGATCTTTTGGGCTCTGATGATCACCCTCTGCAGTCTTTTCCTGTATGTGGTCATGAACGACCTTTTACAAGCTTTAAGGTGATGATTTGACCACTGCCAAGCACTCACACACTTTGAATTATACACAAAGGTGTTTTTGAATTCACAAAGACTGTGCTCTGCTGAGTTTACATGTCAACTGCCCTGTGACTAGATACACAGTCAAGATGCAACAATGAGAGGCAGAATACTAATGGGCTTCAACATAATGCAAATAAGACCAACATCAAGATCAAGTCGCAATTGAGGTCTAGTGATGTGAGGCTGTTTAAGCGGTTCACGCTGTATAAACAGAATCTGCTGGCTCACTTTACCCCGACATTACTCGTAATTGACCGCCTAGCAAGCTAGTCATGATACACGATCATTTGTGGTCGCGTTGTTGTCTGACTACAAGCAGTAGTGTTCTGCGTCAAATGCACAAGTTGATGATATCAAAATTATACAACAGTGCACGACGGAGTGCTTGATGTCATTTCCTTTTTCTTCACAGCAATACAGAAAAACCTTTGACAAGCAGTAAACAATGAACACAGAAACAATCAACGTGGAATCCTGGAAAGACAGCAAAGATTGACAGATGCTTAACCATCTTAGGTCTGAGAAAAATAAATTTGTTAGACTTGTTCAACTTACTACTGCCCAAAAATGATCCTTTAAAAAATAATGTTTGTTTATTATGTTTTTTCTCATATTTTTTTGTTTTTAATAAACATTGTTATGGCGAACGTGTCAGTCGAGTTTAAGAGTCCACCCCAAACAAGGAAGCTCTCTTTTGTCAGAAAGCAACACGCAATGATCTGGCACATTGTGCTTTGACTGAAAAGAAAGAAATCGATCTTGTGTAATATATGTGGTAGTATGTGTATGTATGTATGTATGTACGTATGTATGTATAATAACAATGTCATGGCTCTCTTGAGTTTCCAGTTATTTCTACAACTCTGATTTTTCTCTGATAGAGTGATTGGAACAGATACTTCTTTGTCACAAAAAACATTCATGAAGTTTGGTTCTTTTATGACTTTATTATGGGTTAACAGTGTTACGTACGGGGATGGAGGACCCCAAAGCAGGCGAGGGTGCAAGTCTGGTTCTTTTCAAATATTTCTTTCGATCGTCCGCGAGGCGGGCGAGCACAAGAGGGGACGGCAGAGGCGGGTCGTTGGCCGTAGCGGGAAGGTCGGTTGCCGTGGAGTCCGTGTGGCGTATACAGGTTCGAAGGCGCAGTCGTTGTCCATGGTCCGTGATCCGTGGTCGTTGTCCGTGGTCCATGATCCGTAGTCGTGGGGGCAGAGCGTGGTCGGAATCCTGGGTGCAAACAAGAGGTCGAATATCAGTAAGACAGGCAAGGAAAAACGCAAGAGGGTACCTCACAGTAATCTGTGACGATCCAGCAGCATGGTCATGTTCCTGGTGGCTTTGAATACTCCTTGTAGACTAATGACTCACACCTGGCAGCACTCGAGTCATTAGGGGCTGGACCTGTGATTGGGTGACAGGCGCAACCAGACTCCCGTCTAGTCTGGGGCCTGACAAACAGAAAAAGTGATCAAATCTGCTGGGTCAAAAATATACATACAGCAACATGAAGGAGCAATTTTGGTGACTTAGAAAGTTGTGTCAATGAAATGGGATTCATAGCATGGCCTCTTAACTTCTTGTGAGTGATTATGAGTGACTACAGCTGGTGACTTCTCTGAGGCCATCTAAATAGGGCTCATTGGATGCAAACGCCCACAAATGCTTCAATGGGAAAGTCAAAGGAGCTCAGCATGGATCTGAAAAAGCGAATCCTTGATTGAACAAGTCAGGAAAGTCACTTGGAGCCATTTCAAAGCAGCTGCAGCTCCCAGGAGTAACAGTGCAAACAATTGTTTGTATGTATAAAGTGCGTGGCACTGTTTTGTCACTGCCATGATCAGGAAGAAAACGCAAGCTATCACCTGCTGCTGAGAGAAAATTGGTCAGGAGGGTGAAGATTCAACCGAGAATCACCAAAAAGCAGATCTGCCAAGAATTAGAAGCTGCTGGAACACAGGTGTCAGTGTCCACAGTCAAGCGTGTTTTGCATCTCCATGGACTGAGAGGCTGCCGTGTAAGAAGGAAGCCCTTGCTCCAAAAGCGGCACCTTAAGGCTCGACTGAAGTAAGCGGCACCTTAAGGCTCGACTGAAGTTTGCTGCTGATCACATGGACAAAGATAAGACCTTCTGGGGGAAAGTTCTGTGGTCAGACGAAACAAAAATTGAGCTGTTTGACCACAATTCCCAGCAATATGTTAGGAGGAGAAAAGGTGAGGCCTTTAACCCCAAGTACACCATGCCTACCGTCAAGCACGGTGGTGGTAGTATTATGCTGTTGGGCTGTTTTGCTCTCAATGGAACTGGTGCTTTACAGAGAGTAAATGGGATAATGAAGAAGGAGGATTACCTTCAAATTCTTCAAGATAACCTAAAGTCATCAGCCCGAAGATTGGTTCTTGGGTGCAGTTGGGTGTTCCAACATGACAATGACCCCAAACACACATCAAAACTGGTAATTGAATGGCTAAATCAGGCTAGAATTAAGGTTTTCGAATGGCCTTCCCAAAGTCCTGACTTAAACCCCATTAAGAACTTGTGGACAATGCTGAAGAAACAAGTCCATGTCAGAAAGCCATCAAATGTAACTGAACTGCACCAATTCTGTCAAGAGGAGTGGTCAAGATTCAACCAGAAGCTTGCCAGAAGCTTGTGGGATGGCTACCAAACGCGCCTAATTGAAGTGAAAATGGCCAAGGGACATGTTACCAAATATTAGCGCTGCTGTATGTATATTTTTGACCCAGCAGATTTGATCACTTTTTCTGTTCACCCATAATAAAGTCATAAAAGAACCAAACTTCATGAATGTTTTTTTGTGACAAAGACGTATCTGTTCCAATCACTCTATCAGAGAAAAATCAGAGTTGTAGAAATAACTGGAAACTCAAGAGAGCCATGACATTATGTTCTTCACAAGTGTATGTAATCTTTTGACCACGGCTGTATATATATACAGAGCTCCCAACATCCGTCGACCCCATTTCAGGAGTACCCATGTCCCATTTCCGGAGTATTTCCGGAGTGAATGTGATTCACGCAAAATTGATATAAAATATTTTAAATAAATAAACGTAGTGCAATTTAAATCAAACTGTTATTATCATGTTTTTACATTAATTGAAATCTTGTTTTTGCAAACTATTGAAAAAGTACAGCATAATGAAAATAAGTTTATCTTTGTGTTTGGGTCCTTCTACATGCTTTTTTCAGTCAGTAATTCCAACATGTGTCACGCTGAAGCAAATGGAGACGGCTTCAACATGGGATATTTTGTCAAATATGAGCCAATAAACTTCTGCGAGTGTCTGAGTTTCTTATTAGAAGTTTCATCCAAATTGCCATCTATTTTGCACTTAACCCGAGCAGGCATATTGATAAGACTTACCAGTGCTGTGTTGTACTCCTACTTTCTTTAGAACAACCCCGGAAATGATAGGATTTGTTTCAAAACAAAAGACTCGTGGTTTAGCCTTAATAATACTTACTTCCCTTATGAACAAAAACGAAAACGTAAATGTTAAAGCGATAGAGCCTTATGCAGTAATCGATTACGAATTGGTCGCAGTTGAATCATTCGTCAGAACTTGTAACTCGGATGATTCACAATGCACTCGTGATACCGAAATCTTACGGTTTACAGTGCAGTTGAATCAAGATGGCGGAAACCGTACCGATGGTGTGAATTTCGAGGCATTTAAAGTGGAAATTTGGTACTTTTCCGAAATAGTTGCTTAAAAAATATTTAGTGAAATTTTGGGGGGATTTCCGGAGTTTAGGGAGGTTGTCCGGAGTTCCGAAGTTTGCGTTGCATTTCCGGAGAAACTCCTGAAATTCTGGAGTAGTTGGCAGCCCTGTATATATATACGTATATATATAAGTAGATATATATATATATATATATATATATATATACACATATATATATATACACATATATATACATATATACATATATATATACATATATATATATATATATATATATATATATATATATATACATATATATACATATATACATATATACATATATACATATATACATATATATATATATATATATATACATATATATATATATATATATATATACATATATACATATATACATATATACATATATATATATATATATATATATATATATATATATATATATATATATATATATATATAAATGTGGGAGGAGATTGGAGTACCTGGAGACATCCCACTCAAGCCCATGGAGAACATGAATAATCATAAAACCCAGGATGCCAGCACTGTGAGGCTGACGAACTAACACCTCAGCCGTTGGGCCGCCCGGTATAATATATAGAAAGTATACTCAACCATTCCGTGGGGGACCACTAAGGCACCACAAAAAATTGCTTTGTCATCAAATCGGTTGTTGTCCTCTCGTTCTGGACTGGCCACTTTGACTCCTGTGGTCTATATTTGTTACCATGGGACCCTAAATTGTCCGAATTCAACAAGATCAAGCACTGGAATTGGACACCTGCAAATTGTGTTTAGTTGACACACACCTTGTAATCAAATCACACACCCCCATTATAGTGGTAGAAAATACCCTTGTTTTTGTCCCTGAGGTTCTCAGACTTGGAATGAATCAGACAGCTGTCGCTTTTAAAGATCCAAAGAGAATGATATCACACTAAACCTAACAGGAAGTGACTCATGAAAAGCATCTTAAATGCCACTTTTGAAGAAGATTCATGGTGTATCTACATAGCTGTATTTAGGATTTTTTTTACAATCTGGAGGCCAAATAATGCTGTAGTCCGTATATTCAATTATCAAACATTTTTACAACTCAGAATCAGTGGAGAATTCATTCATTCATTCTCTGAACCGCGTCATCCTCATTAGGGTTGCGAGGGGTGCTGGAGCCTATCCCAGCTGACTCCGGGTCACAGGCGAGGGACACCCTGAATCGGTGGCCAGCCAATCGCAGGGCACAAGGAGACGGACAATCATGCACACTCACAGCCATACATAGGGGCAATTTAGAGTGTCCAATCAGCCTACCATGCATGTTTTTGGAATGTAGCAGGAAACCGGAGTACCCGGAGGAAACCCACGCAGGCCCGGGGAGAACATGCAAACTCCACATAGCTGGACTGACCTGGATTTGAACCCAGGACCCCAGAGCTGTGAGGCCGACACGCTATCCGCCTCGGTGGAGATTTGCCTTTTCATTTTCCCAATTATGTAGTACATATTTTTGTCACATCATTGTATTCGTTATTGCAATTTCATTACTTGACATTTGGGGTGTTTAAACCTTTCCTCAAAGAACATTGTGGGTGAAGGTATTTTTTTTCTCCATCCGATCCAGCAAAAATAATTTTAAACAATTAAGTTTCTGCTGAAACAAGCAGCACCTGACTGCAATCAACTGATTACACAGTGTGGAATACTGACTCCGGTTAATCGCAATAATTTAGTTCATTTGTATTACCACAGCTCAGTAGTACACTTCTACAGCCTTTTCACACTAACGCAAAGCATGAACTTTTCGGCTCCTCTCGACATTTGCCATGATGTCCAAATTTGGAAGCACCGAGGAACCCTAAGCACTTAAACAGTCTCGTAAGAAAAATGAAGCAATAATCAGCTGAAATTCAAACACGTTATTTTACCTAAAATCAATAGATTAGTTGATCTATATAAAAACACATCACAAATTCTTATTTGATACAATAGAAATGCTAACCTTGGAACAGACTAATTCCCATGCTTCCCCCACACAGCGAATGATTTCATGATTTTTTAATGTAAAAAATACAGCTCATTAGGAATAGAATTAACCTCCATCAGATCCAAACTCTTGCAAGGCATGCATTTTTATTTTCTCTTTGATATTTAGGCTAATTGGGACCTGATGAGTGTAAAAACAAAGAATTATCATTTTACATGATTTTTAGTGGACGTCGGGCCCTTGTATAGTCCAAAATGTAACATTGTAGTCTTGTGACAACCAAAAATGTGATGTCCACACGTGGACACTTACTAAATTTATTGATAACTGAGATTAATATGGACACTCAGACAGTCACTTATTTGACTATGCTTTCGAAAACTATATGGAAGTGAAACAAAAAGGATATCAGAGCAGTAAAGCGGACAACATGCTTACTTGACTTTTTTTTTCTGGGAAAGCTTTTTACAAAGAACTGTTCCATTTCTGTTTGCCCATTTAAAAAATTTGAAATTCATCAAGCGCCTCTCGTACTGTACTCGCAGCTTAACAGGACAGCTAACTGCATGTCCTTAGTTTGTTTACATGCTACATACTATACTATATACTACATGGGGCAAGAAAATGAAGGTAAAGAATGAAATATATAATAAAACTAACACAACTATAAAGGATCAATAAATCAACTCAAATAGAAAGTAGCAATGAATTATGAGGAAACAACAGACGTGACAATGGACACTAACAAAAGCTGCTAACTAAACACAAATACTGAGGCGACAACGAAGGATAAGCATTGGCGAAAGAGTCTGAAGAGATCAGATTACTTTACACAAGGAAAGCAGGATAAATAAAAGCAGTTAAATAAGGGGTTACCACACACAATGACTATAAACCATAACAAACAAAAGATTCTGTCAGTCCTGGCCATTTTCAGAGTTGGACAACTATCTTACTGTGCTATACATACATACCTAAGATCACAGAGTAAGAATTGATCGCATACTGGTTGCACCAGAACGAACTGATTGAACAGAATATTCCATCTTTATCTTTGGTCTAATGAAAACCATGGATGTCTTTGGAATGTGGGAGGAAACCAGATTACCCAGAGAAAACCCACACAGGCCCGGGGAGAATATGCAAACTCCACACAGGTAGACTGACCTGGATTTCAACCCAGGTCTTCCACTGTGAGGCCGACGCGCTAACCACTCAGCCGCCGGGCCGCCCCTCTGAACTAGTCTTCTGTACCAGTCTTGTACTGTAGAGTGTATGATATTCTTTTACAATTCTAATAGTCTCATTTCTCATTTCTGAACTGCTTTATCCTCATTAAGGTCACGGGGGGTGCTGGAGCCAATCCTAGCTCTCTACAGGCCAGAGGCGGGGGACACCCTTAATCGGTGGTCAGCCAATCACAGGGGACAAGGAGGCGGACAACCATTCACGCACACACTCATTCCTAGGGGCAATTTAGAGTGTCCAATCAGCCTACCATGCATGTTTTGGGAACGTGGGAGGAAATGGGAGTACCCAGATGAAACCCACGCAGGCCCAGGGAGAACATGCAAACTCCACACAGATGGACATGACCTGGATTTGAACCCATGACCCCAGAGCTGTGAGGTCGACGCGCTAACCACTCGTGCCACCGGGCCGCCTTATTCTAATAGTATGTATTGAAATTCAGATTAATGATTAAGACTTGAATCAAACAAAACAGAATACAAAAACGAAAAACCAAAGGTTAAGAAATATATAATGAAACTGATAAGGACCAGAGTTGTGATGTGGCCTAACCATTACTGCTTTGATTCAAGTAAAGTTTCAAGCTCAGACAAAAAACTGGAAAAAAAGTAAGACAACTGTGAAAGGACTGAGAGAACTGTGAGAAATTGCACATCAATGCAATGTGAGAAGACAATGAGTTGATCAAGTGAGTCATGGGTTAAAATGAATTAGGACGAATGCCATGTCAAATCTGTTTTAATGAGGATTTTTCCAACATAGGTGTTGCATATTATATCAAGATGCTGATTAGACAACAGGATTAATGCACAGCTGTGTTTCCATTTGGCCAGATTAAAAGATGGCCTTTTAATTGGAAATCTTTAAATGTTACACATCCAGAATCCATAAAATGGTACGTTGTTGGTGGATGAGTGGTTAGCGGGTCAGCCTTACAGCTCTGGGGTCCTGGGTTCAAATCCAGGTCATTCCACCTGTGTGGAGTTTGCATGTTATCCCTGGGCCTGTGTGAGTTTACTCTGGGTACTCTGGTTTCCTCCCACATTCCAAAAACAGGCATGGTAGGCTGATTGGACACTCTAAATTGCTCCCAGGTATGAGTGTGAGCGTGAATGGTTCTTTGTCTCTGTTTGTGGGGGGCTTCAAAGCATACAAGCAGCCCAGCTAGCTCCTCCATCTGACCGGGGAGAGATCTCACGCTCCCATAACAATGATGGAATGCTCGGTCTGGAGCGTTGCCTCTTCTCCCGGCACTATCGTCCACTGCTTACAGCTGATCCTGCGTGCATGTCAGCGGAGGCACGGCTGAATGGCTCCAAAGACGTCTAGGACGAGCACAAAGAGTAGCAACGGCCGCACAAAGTACAAAGCAAAGCAAAGTATATGGGATCATTAAGAATCACCAAATCAAATCATTAAGACAGAAAAGCAGCAAAAACACAAAATGAGCAAAAGCGGACGGAGCTACCGCTACCGGCTGCCACTTGAGCGGCGCCATCTTGGTTGCAGTAGCAAAAACTGATATAGACAAGAAAAAGAAGTTGTAGAGTTGGATAAAACTGGAACCACACACAGGAATTCTTCCACAAGATGGCGAACTTCTGCAGACTGTGACCGAGGTTATCCGCGCAGTCCCTCAGTAGTCTGGAGCTGAAGAATCAACAGCAACAGAGTACAACCCCTCAACTCCGTTTCCGGCCTGGTAAGCGCCCACAGCTCTTGCATCTTATCGGGGAGGGATCTCACTTTCCCCATAATAATTGATGGAATGATTGGTCTGAAGCGTGACTTCTTCTCCCGGCACTTTTGTCCAGCTCCGGATTTCCAGCGGCATCGAGGTGTTGCTCCTTCTGCTGCGCATTGTTCACAGCTAATCCCATGTGTATGACAGCGTAGGCATGGCAGAATGGTTCCAAAAAAGAAGTAGCAGAAAGAAGCCAGGCTAACAGAACAAAGAAAGTTGTAAAAACATTAAGTAAAAAGTATAAAGTACAAAGTTCCAAAAAAGAAGTAGCAGAAATAAGCCAGGCTAACAGAACAAAGAAAGTTGTAAAAACATTAAAGTAAAAAGTATAAAGTACAAAGTAAAGTAAAAAGGAATGTATTAAGAAATATTAAAATGTAATAAAAATATATGGAAAGGCTGTAAAACACGAAAAACAAATAAGAGTGGACAGAGCTACTGCCACCGGCTGCCGCCTGACGGCGCCATCTTGAAGGCAGCTGGGATAGAATCCGGCACCCCCCACATCAACTATAGTCAAGTTAAGAATGTAAATAGTATAAATAAAATGATATCTGAATGAAGTGAATAGAAACACTATAATGAATCTAGAAGTCTAATAAAT
The DNA here is from genome assembly GCF_051989625.1 of Stigmatopora argus. Lineage (NCBI taxonomy): Eukaryota > Metazoa > Chordata > Actinopteri > Syngnathiformes > Syngnathidae > Stigmatopora > Stigmatopora argus. The sequence goes on along the minus strand of NC_135389.1, from coordinate 5,219,488 downwards.
GATGGTTACGTGCGCCATTTGTATGCTCGTGAACACAGCACAGAAATTTAATGAGCACCAGTGGCTGAATGGAGTCGGAGAAAAGAGTGTAAAGGGAAGGAGTCAGGACTCGGGCCAGGCTTTGATACTCATCATTAGGCTACTATATATCCTTCCTGTGCCACTTTAATGACAAAAACACTATTCTAACTTCAAATGTATTCTATTTAATAACAGTCGCACTTTGGCATACATCGTTACAATTTTAACAGTGTCGGTGTTCATCACCAATCATACCAGTGGTAAATTAATCACTCAGTGGGCTGAATGAATGATGATGATTTTGTGCAAACACAATTTATGACCACCACTATTCGCTGTCCACTTACTTGTTACGACCCTGAGAAAAAAATGGCACATTAAAAGAATCCATTATGCAAATGACCTGAATGCTTAAAATATGCCAAGGCAAGTGATGATTTCCAATTTGAAAGGGTATTTTCATATGAGCCTGCTGATGAAATATCGAAGCGTGTGGCGAAAATACACGTAGTGCGTAAATGGAAATGTGAAAAAAATTCCAATATAGTCAAAGGCAGCCATAACCTTAACTGACACTTGATCTTTATATGGTTCAAAATTATTTTAATGGGTTTTGAATTTGTTCTTGTTCATTAGAAAATCTAATCTCTTGGCCAAACAGTCTATTGGCTGTTACAGGTGTAGGCACGATAAAGCAAATATTAAAAGTAAGTGCCATGGAGGTGATCATATGTCAAGTTTATTCCATTTCAAACAAATGGAATTTACCAAGATGCAACTGGGGATCATCAATATTGTTCATTTTCACGACTTTGCTACAAACCCAATGATAAATGTGGACAAACTTTCTGTACTTAAACTCCTGCTGATCGAATAGCAGATGCCTTCACCCCATTTCTTTTATTTTTTATTTGTTTTATTTTTATAAAATATTATATAAAGCATATAGGAACAAATGAGATTGGCATTTAGAAGTATCAGAGAAGAGATTGCTTTGACATTGAAAAGCAGACATCGTTGCCAGTAGGAGTGGGGTCTAAATGTTGTCTATCTGTGATGCCATCGCTGCTGCATAAAGCTGGTCAACACTGTTAAAAATAAACAAGAAGATATAGCCAAGAGATTTATTTTCTAGGTTTTAACATGGATTTCTGAAATAAAATCTCCAAGGCAACAAGATGAATGCGCGTGGGGGTAGTTTCATAGACAGAGACCAAACCAATCATTGACTAACTGAATTCTACTTGCTTCATTGAGCCACCACACATATGCTCAGCATGCTGATGTCGAATCTTGAATTAATCACTATTATTTCAAAAGTAAATACACAAACAAAACACAAAATATGTATAACTTATAACTATGCCTTTTCTTGCTGCTGTCACAATGAAATTTCCCGAATACGGGATGAATAAAGTTATCCGATCCAATCCAATCCAATCCAATCCAATCCAATATTGGCAGTACTGAAGAATAAAGCATTCTGAAGGATTCTGACATACAGCAGTGTTTGGAAGTACTGCACACTAATCTGCCTTAGTGTTATTCATTCATTTTTTGAATCACTTATCCTCACAGGGGTCACGGGGGTGCTGGAGGCTATCCCAGCTGACTTTCGGGCATGAGGTGGTGGACACCCTGAATCAGTGGCCAGGCGATCGCAAGGCATGAAGAGATGGACCACCATTCACGCTCGCACTCATACCTAGGGACAAATTAGAGTGTCCAAACAGCCTAGCCGACCATTTATTGGAATGTGGGAGGGAACCCCACGCAGGCCCAGGGAGAACATGCGAACTCCACACAGGTGGACGTAACCTGGATTTGAAACCAGGACCCCAGAGCTGTGAGGCTGACGCCCTAACAACTCGCCCCACCGAGCCGTTAATAAATATATATATTATATATATATATATATATATATACATACATATATATATATATATATATACATATATATATATATATATATATATATATATATATATATATATATATATATATATATATATATATATATATATATATATGTATATATATATATATATATATATGTATATATATGTGTATATATATATATATATATATATATATATATATATATACAGTGCATTTTCTCGTAGCGCCTTCAATGTATCAATTCAACCCTCAAAAACTATTTTATGGCTATAAAACCTCTACTGCAGCTAGAGCTGCGACACATAAAAAATAATCAATAAATCAATGCACAAAAATGGGGTAAAATCCACTTCCTAGCAGCATTTCATGATTAAATACAAATACTGGAGCTTTTCACACATTAAAACCAGGCCAGGGGGGCGATTTTCCCGGGAAAAGACAGCGATAAACGTCAATGGCGTACGGGCAAACATTGCCCGAAAATGGGGTAAAATCCAGCCGAAAACAGCATTTATTGATTAAATACAAATACTGGAGCTTTTTACACATCAGAACCGGGCCCGGAGTATCATTTCCCCGGTAAAAAGACAGCGATGAACGTCGATACGTCCATACGTGAAATGACAAAAAATGCACTAAAATTAGTTCAAATCCACGTCCTATCAGCATTTATTGACTGAATACAAATACTGGCGCTTTTGAGACATCACAACCAGGCCAGGGGGGTGATTTCCTCGGGAAAAGACAGTGATGGACGTCAATGGCGAAATGGCAAAAATTAAACTGGGATAAAATCCACATCCTAGCAGCATTTAGTAATTAAATACAAACACTGGAGCCTTTCAGATATGAGAACCGGGCCCACAATTGAAATATTATTTAGGAATATAGCCATATTTTACTCGCCAAAAATCCTTTTTAACTGTACACAATATCCATCCTCCTTTCTTTCTTCCTTCTTTCCTATCGCCATCGAAGCTAATGATGAAAGTCGAGCCTGTCCTGTCATATTTCTGGCATAGTCCGTTTTGAAAATGGCTTTAAATCAAAACAACAATATACTATTTGCTTGTGGAGCTAAGTTAGCGCACTGAAAGTGCCGCACACACCATTTTCCCGGCTGTAACAGGCTTGCTAGCTTCGGAGTTGACCGCCCTTTCTTAATGATGAAATCTGCAACAGAATCCATTTGTTTTTGCCACTGTCGGCCATTGTGGGTGGAGTTTGCGATCTCTGGCTGCTTTGGCCCGCCTACTATCCAATCATAGTTGCTGAAAGCAATGACATGTCCCAGCCAGCAAAATGCCAACGCCTATGAAAAATCATTGTGGGGTTGCCAATTCGAAATCTGATTGGTTAAAAGCAACATGCTTGTTTAATGCAGCATACCCCGCAGAACTGATTTTGAAGGCTTTGAGGCAGATCTGATCTGGCAACAAATAATGGCTGAAATGTGATTGGTTAAATGCTTCAATATGAAAACACATCTGGCTCTATTTGCCCCGCCTCCACCCTGACTTTCAGATGCAACCTATCGAGGGTTGTTTGCTTTTGTATTCCCTTCAAAATATTCCGAAAATGATGCACACAAATGTGCTCACAATAGAATAACGCACGGCCACTTGCCAACGAGTAGTATATACTCTCCTAGTACTACTAGTCTATACTTCTCTCTCGTATTAGCTCCGCCATTCACACTGTCTAACGGAGAAAAAAAACACTGAAAAAATGCAACGCTCCGCCCAGTGCTCGTAGAGACATTACACGAGGGAGTTGCGAGCACAAAGACAGTGCCCATGATGTTCTTATGAGCAGCCTCTCGCGTCCTTTGTATGCTCGTATATCAACATTTGTCTCGTATCTCAAGATAAATATCTGCCCGAAATTTTACTCGTATCTCAAATTGCTCGTATGTTGGGGCACTCGTATGTCGAGGTACCACTGCACATACAATTGGTGCCATGCTTCTGCTACACAATTGCTTCACAATTATATTTCATGCACATTAGCCAAAGATGAGATTGAAGATGTCAGCGATTCAGTGACTCCAGCTCCATTTTTGCAATGTGTACTTAATAGTAGAGAGATATTCATACAAATGAACATAACACTATATGAGGCATCCACTAGCTAGCAATGCTTCACTGATCATGTGGACAGAAAGCATTGGCTTTTCACACTTGACCACTTCTGTCATCAATAGTCATATTCCGAATTCAATGGCAGCTTGCTGTAGAGTGCTGTGAGTCAGTGTGTGTTTTGTTGGGGGCGGTGGAGCGTGACAAGGAATGGAGGGATTCTTACTTCTGTTCGTGAACAATGGGTTCTAGTAAGAAGCAATTTACCACCTTGTGACCTTTTGCTCCAATTCCAATCTTTGGGTTGTGTGGTGCTGACAACTGGAAAATTGGATAAGAAATGACAGTAAGTCGGAATTCCTAATTCTACAGGCAATAAGGCAGTTTGACTTCTGATTTGTCATCCCAAACATTTTTCCATACATGTTTCTGAAACGTACGGAAAAGGATGTGTTAGTATAGCGTCTGTGCGAAGCATTGTATTTGTTTTTGTAACCCGGCCAGCCTGTTGAGTTCAGACCTTTGACAGAAAGCGTGCATGTTGATGACCGCATCTCTGGCAGGGGTCTCCAACTCAACCTATTTGGGGACCACTAGAAATTGAGTGTGGATTATTGAGGATCCAAAATAAGTTTTCACGTATGCAAATTGAGTCAATTGTTATAAACAACCATGACAATATTACACCCCAAATATTTTCTGTCTCCAACTTATTATGAAATTGATACTTTGTGTAACTTTGAAGGGAAAATCTTAAGAAAAATCATCACACGTGGTATTTCTCAGACTGTATGAATCAAAAGCACATTATTAGGGTCAATATCATAAGGAGGTTAATAGTATTAGTTCATCCAGTAATGGTTGTTTTACTGTAAAACAGAAAATAGCCAACAAATAGTAAATGATAATTTGCTGACATCTACTGGTGAAAAAGAGTATAGCAACGCTGTAAATCTTGTGCGAATACAGTTTAAGGGCGGCGGATAAGTGGTTAGCGCGTCGGCCTCACAGTGGGAGTCCTGGGTTCAAATCCAGGTCGGTCCACCTGTGTGGAGTTTGCATGCTCTCCTTGCTGGAGCCTGACCCAGCTATATTCGAACGAAAGGGAGACTACACCCTAGACTGGTCACCAGCCAGTCTTGGGCACACAGAGAGACAAATAACCATCCACACCCCCAATCATACCGCCACCAGTGGGAATTGAGCCCACGCCTGCCCGCACCGAAGTCAGGCGAGTGAACCTCTACACTACGAGGCGGCGACAGTGGAGAAAAGAATATTAAATTATTCTTACAGGTTTTATGACAGACATAAAATGTACATAACTTTCAAGTCCCCACTGTATTGTGCAGAAGACTTTTATTATTTAGAATAAAGTTTGCTCACATGATGAGTCATTCATTTTCCGTACAGCGCATCTTCGTAAGGGTTGCCAGAGCCTATCCGAGCCCGCATCTTCCTGCACCGAAGTCAGGGGCGTGAACCACTAAACCAGTGATTCCCAAACTGGGGGGCGCGCTCCCCTAGGGAGGCGTAAAGAGAATTCAAGGGGGGGCGTGAAGTCATCTGCTAAAAAAATGTTTAAATAGATTATAAGAATAATAAAATCAAAGAACAAATATCTGCCATTAAATACATGCAAAATATGATTATAGCAGTCACTCCAACGGTCCAACCGTTTTCTATTAACAGAGATCTGTTTTCCTGAACAATGCTAAGAAATAAATGCAATAAATTAAGTTTACATGAGCAAAAGAGGAAGTGGGAGGGGGAGGGGGGGGGCGTGCGGGTCTACTGGAAGCAAGAAGGGGGGCGTCAGGTAAGATAGTTTGGGAACCACTGCACTAAACCATCAGGCGACATGAGTCATTCCATTTTATTTGAGAGTTTTGGGAGGTAGGCTTGTTGGCATGTTCAATAAACAATTTCTGTCAATGTCGAGCTGAGATTGAAATGGCACAATCGCCACCCTGGCAGAAATACTTAAAATAAATTAATACAAAATAAAAAGAACCAGAGTTTGTCTTATGTTTCTATGTTCCTTCCTACCAGTGGGGGAACAAATTAGATTGGTGTCTGGGAAAAGCAATGGACCCAGGCCTCTAAAAAAACATACCTACAACATCAGAGCTTCACAACCACAGAGAACAAATAGAATGGACATGAAGGACAATGAACCACTAGAACAACCAAAATAGTAGGCTATATGGGCCATAATCCTAAAACCACAAAAGTTCAAAGCAGTTCAGAATTACTGATCGTGACACAATTTTGAGACCCACTTGAACTGTTTCAACTATTCCTTTTATCCCTTCATTTTTCATACCACTTATGCTCACCAGGGTTGCAAGGGGTGCTGGAGCCAATGCCAGCCAACTACAGGGATCTTCGCGGGGATACCCTGGATCAGTGGCCACCCAACAGCAGGGTACACGGGGACGAACAACCATGTTTCAACTAATCTGAGTATATTAAACCACTTGCCTACTGTATGAGTAATTCTGATGCTCAATAAAACTGACAAGAGCATTATGTGTTCAAATACAAACACAATTTCATAATGTAAGTGTTCTCGGCATTATTTGTCACTATTTGAAGTGGATGTGATGGGTTTAGTGCTACAAAACCTCATCTACGATATTTGATATATCCATTTTCATGTTTGCATGCTTATTATTCAATTGTCTGTTTTTCACATCTTTCTATTAATAATTTTTAGTTGGTAGTTTTTTTGATGATCGTGGAATGAATGACAGAATTCATATTTAAAGCACTGCTCTACTTACGAAAAATCCAAGTTACGAAAAAAGTTCTGGAACCAATTTATTTCCTAAGTAGTCATACCTCTACTTACGAATGCCTCTAGGTGCAAAATTTCCAGCTTACGAACACTTTGTATATGCAAATGAGTGCCTCGAGATAAGATACATTTCCAAGTTACGAAACCCCCCAAAAAGTACATGCATTCCTTATCCATTTTAATTTGAAAATATTGTCGCGGATGCATTAATTCTCGCTGTAGCTGACTGCCTCGACCTGAACGGCAGCCTTCGGTGGGTTAAATTGTGCTGCGGGGGCAGGCGATGGGACGTGTTGTTAGTAATAAGGATGTTGATGAGTTAGTTGGTTGATGTACACCAAAATGGACGCATGACTATATACAACCGAGACCGGACGTTTCATCGAAAGACGTTTGGTCCCCAGACGTGTGGTTGACCGGACGTTTGGTCGCCGGGTTCGCTCGCTGTCAAATTATGAGAGAGAGAGAGAGAGCCAGAGAGTTTACTGTTGAAAGCGAGCAACCAGGTAATCTCTTGCTCTCAAAATAATATAATCATGAGAGAGAGAAAAAGAGAGAGTCCGTTCTACCAAACGTCCGGTCGACGCCCCGTCCGTTCTACCAAACGTCTTTCGACGAAACGTCCAAGTGCCATATACAACGCTCGGCAATACACAAGGAATTCAACGAGGAGGCAGCCACTATAAAAAAAACGGGGGAGAAACGAACTTTCCGACTTCGTGGAAAAAACATTCTGAAAGTGTTCACGAGTCGTGCCCACTTTGACGACGTTTGTCTTGTGCATTTTAGAAACATTATTAAAAGTCCTCAAAGGGAATCGTCTTTGTAGTTTTTTTTTCTTCCAAAATGTTCGTCATCCAGCACTGCAGAAGCAGGTAAGAACCAGTAGTGACTTGTAAAATTACATTTCAAATAAATCACAAAAAGTTAACACTCGTTGATTAATGTGTTTGTTTGAATTCTTAATGCTGTGTTCATTAAATGTTTTTTCATGTTTGTGTGCTATTTCTATGTTGTATCCCGGTAGCATTCTCTTGTTCTCATGCGTTTTAACACGGGTTTGTATATATGCTTGTTATTCATTTTGTGACATTAATAAATACATTTATGATAATTTTCTCTCATTTTTGTGTTTCTCACATCTTTCTTACAAAATAGGGACATGTTGACCAATTTAAAAGGGTTTAGTTGGTAGATGTGTGAGGACCGTGGAACGAATTAGAGAATTTACATATAAAATACACCTACTTACAAAATTTTCAAGTTACGAAAAGTTCCTGAACCAATTAAGTTCGTAAGAAGAGGTATGACTGTATACGTACGCCTGTATTTAAAGAGCAGCAGCACAGCTCTCTTGACTCTTGGACCCATGTGTTAACGACACGCACGCACATACAAACACAATACTATACAAGTAACGTTGAATTGTACATTTGTGGTCATGCAACATCAACATAAGTTGTAAGAATCCTCAATATATTTCTTAATAAAATATGGTTAGAATAGATCATTTTGAATTGATCATCTCTTGAGTATATCAACATATATAACAGCTGTGTTTTGTCAGTGGCCTGGAAAAAAAGGTAAACCACGGAAGAATGACTCCTTGAAAAGTAGATCCTAGAACAAATAAGTGTGAGCCCTGATTTTTGAGTATGTGTCATGTGTTTATCACAGCTTTCTAAACTTCTTTGTATTGAATTAATAGCGTCAAACATTTTATAGCAGGTACTCCAACACTCCAAGTCATTTTTAAAAGAAGTCTGATGAGTCATTCAAGGTCTCTTCAAAATTAAGTTGATACGTCATTTTATAGCAATGTATCCACAGTAAGGTATGCATATATATTTGAATATGACATCCACCAAAGTCAATTAGAATTAACATGCAATGTGCATACAGTATATAAAAGGAATGCCATCAAAAAGAACATAATGTGTCTCAGAGCATTTTTTTTATTTCCCATGCATAGTTTGGACAAGCCTGTAGTGGAAATGAAATATAAGAAAATAAAAAAATGGAGGATTCGACATTCATTTGAGGTTTTCTACATTTCAGGAAAATAAAGTTGGAGGGTCCTTCACAATCGAACAAGAATGTTATTTTAATGCGGAAAAGTGCTGTATAAAATAAATACAGTTTCAGAAAAACAATCCATACAATAACAAATTTTAGACAACACAGTGCAACAAAATAGGAAGAATACCGTGAAAAAAAGTCCAGCGCTCCACAATCTGACCATATTTATATATTCTGAGCTGTTTCGCTGTTACTGTAAACAATTTTTGTGTAGAACACTTGTTAAGGTAAAAATATCTCAATTAGAAGTATGGCTGGGTATTTTGTATTTATTTTTGTAATTAAATTGTTAATTGAAATAGAGCAAAGCACAAAATGAATCAAAAAGGTTATTCAGTTTTAGTCTCAGACCAAGATCGGACTAAGATCGCATATGACCAAAGGATGACAACATTGCGTAATGATTTTCACAAATGCAGACGTGAGTTCTTAAGAGTAATCACAGAATCTGTAAAATACTGTACCTGAAAGTGGCAAAATCACCTTAATCCTATCCATATATAAACTATGTGAAGCTTTGTGTTCTATGAGGCTGATTCACTGATTTAAAAGAGTGGCAACCAACTGAGCTAAATGGACATAATGGAACATTTCGCAGCTTGGGATTTATTCAGCGCTATAATGAGTGATGATCAGACACTTAATACACATACATTCAATGCTGTTCCTTGTAATCAGATTGCCTGATTATTACTAGAATTACTTAGACTGAGAGATGAGAAGATATGAGCGGACTCTGTGATGTCATGTCTCGGTCAGTAGCCAACTCTGTTTTAGTATCAATTTGGTGGAAATATGTTTGATTAGTGGATCAAATTCAACAAAACCAAGATTTTCAATGACATATACTATTAAATTTGGGTCTGATGAAGTAAAATAAGGTAAATGATAGTATCTTCACTGCAACGGCAAGCGTAGCCTGGAACTACTGTGTGCGTGTAGGACAATGACCAAATAAAATAAAACTGACACAGACTCTCGTCCAAGTTATTTTACTGGATAATTATGTGCTGTCTGGATTTGTGGTGCTATAATGACACTTCTACCTTTGAGAACAGAAAAAAAATCATTATAATGAAAAACATTTTTAGATTGTAAATATCATGGCATGGATTGATGTGTATGCGTATCACTTCATATAGGACTAAAAACAAAGGAATAAAGTAAAGGTGTGCACTCTGAGATCATAATATGCAGGTAAAAAAATAGAGCAGATGTTGTATACCTTAAGGAGTGAAGGGTGACTTCATTCCTATAACAGTGTTTAAGCAACTGCATCCAAAAGACACTCGCAAGCCGTGAGTGACGATCGGACTGACTGGTGTTGCAAATCCACATGCAGATTAATTAAATCAAATTTTGATGTCACCATTAGACAGCCTGCGATAACAGAAGAAGCAATTTTTTTAGAAATAACTCAGTGTAGTCTCAAGCAGAGGATATTAGAAATCTACACAAAACGACTTAACACACAGTTCCTTCTAACGGCATGACAATAAAGCAAATAAAAATACTCTTACACATTATCTAGGTAGTTTTCTGTTGAAAGCAGTGAGGACTAGAAGATAAATACTTCACATTTGTCTCCCTTGCATTTGAAGAGGAACAAAAAATAAAAAAAGGCTTTATAAGAGAAAAAAATATCAATTTTGAAATATCCTTCACTAATCGGTAACATTTCACACCACATATTTTTTTTGTTTTTTTTGTTTAATAAAACAATGCCTTAGGTTCTTCTAGTAAGCAAAAAAGAGCCAGTGTTGAAACAAAATGTATTATAGAATTCTTTTTTTTTAGACATAATAGACTATGCACAGATAATAAAAAAAACATTACACATGATCGAGTCTTTTTCATAGAAGAGATTAATCTTCGGTTTAGTTCTGGACTAATGTGAAAGTACTGGAAAACTACCAGAATCAGCGTTGAATATGATCATCATCTGTCAACTATCAGAATATAATCACTGCTTTCCACCCAAAAACTCAGTTCAACCTGGAAAGAATGATATTGTTCACATAAAACATTTTAACGTCCCACAACTAAAAAAAACATGTTTAAAACTGGTTGGTGATTAATTTGGGACTTTAAAGTGACCTAGGGGATGAGGCACACTTTAGTGTGCAGGTAGACCAACGTATTGTATCCCTCTCAGATCACAGTGCTGTTGACCAATGCAAAAGAAATAACCATCGAGTAATATCACTAGCAAATTCTGCTCAAGATAAAAACATCAGGCCCTGCCGATGAGTAACAGCCATTCATTTTGAGCAACTAGGTGTCACTTTGGCACCTGCCTGTAAGGAGGACTAAGAGCAGAAAGAGTCCTTGGAGCTTCACAGAGGTGATTGAGGAGTGTAATCTACTCAGTCAGATACAGGGAGGGAAGATTAAGAGGTGCACTTCTCATTTTACTTGACATGTTCGGCACTGTGGGAGGAACAGTAGTACTTTTTATGTGCGATGAATGTAGAAAGGCTGCTGAACTTGATGTTGCACAGCCTACAGTAACGAGAGTTACCGTTCTGGACCGGGGAGATGACAGGGGTTTTGGGAGCGGGGATGGGGGCAGGTGGAGTTGTGGGGATGGGATGGGAGGCAGCAGTCGGTGAAGTCTTGTCTGGAGGCAAGGGTAACCCAACTGTTTCTCTTCGATGGTCAGGCACAGGTGATAAAGTCAGAGGGAGAGCCCTTGATGGGGAAATGGGTTGAGGTGAACTCGTTGATGGTGATCTAACCTCCCCTGATGGACAGCCGTTTATCAGAGGGGATGAAGGAGAAGTGGTGTCACTCCTTGCCTGCCCATTGACGCTGTCTCGCTGAATGCGAGAAACCAGTTTAGATGGGCTACTGGAGATGGTGCCTGTGACTCCGTCTCTTGGACTAAGGCTTGGGCAAGGACTGACTATGCTGCTTGGTTGGGGTTGAGCCTCTTGCGGTGACTGAATTGCTACAATCAGGCCATGTACAGTCTTGAAGTGCTCCATCAGGTCACACGTGATGGCGCTGTTAGGACAATATGGACAGACTATCTGAGAAGAAGTTGCACCTTTAGCCCCTCCTCCTAAGGTGGTCCTGAGTTTGCTTGTTGAATCAAGAGGTGGTGTGGCATCAGATGTGGTTAAAGCTGGGGTTTGGGGACTGGTTGATGAGTCTTGTTCCTGTGAATTGCAATCAGTGGCGAGAGTTTGTGCTTCCATGGGATCCAGAAGTTCTTGTCGCTCCTTGTGAGGCTTGCTTTCTGGAGAGGTAGAAGCTGATCTTTTGAGCCTGTGGAGTTGTAAGGTGTGCTGTTGGAGGTTGGTGGCAGGGCAGTAGTAGGTTTTATGAGCCAAGTAATTCTCAATGCTGTTGAAGCTGATACTGCAGGCGGTGCACTTGTGGTAATCAGTAAGGGGCAGGGCAGGAAGAATATTGTTGGTTCCATGCCGAGGAATTTCTTTGAGGCGGGGCCTCTTACTCAAATCAATCGGACCATCGCCTTCAGGGCTAGAGCTGTTTGCAGAGCCAGGGGAAGCTTCTTGTTTCACCGCCAAGCCAAGCACAGAAGGAGATGGCGCCGAAGCGGCAGCAGCAACCGTGGCGGCGGCGGTTGCCGCTGCTAAGGCTTCTGTCCGTGCCATATGAATTTCATACATCTTCTTCCTTTTGCGCGTACGAATGGGTTGAGGATGGAAGGCTGTTACGGTGGTTGCCTTTGCCATGTGTACGGCTCGCTGGTTGGATGGGTCATGGCGTGACGCACAGTAGAAGCGCTTGTGAACGGTGTAGTTTTCGTGCCGACTAAAGCGGATATTGCAAGCCTCGCAAAAGGTTCTGTTGGGATCCTCATCCAAGTCTTCTGTAGACCCGCTGGCGGGGCTCTGGCTGCCTTCGCTTGCTCGTCCTCCTCTGCTGCCTGCACCCTCGCCTTCTGAAGAGGATGATATTCCTTCTCGACCCACTGGGGTTTCGGTCTTCACTAACACACTCTTGGTTTCTACATCTCCACTATCTGCAACAGCCTCCGATTCGGAAGGCGAGGCCGAGGCAGTTCTGCTCGCTGCTCCATTATGAGGAGAGGCTGATGAATCTTGTGCCTTGCTTGTTTGCACCGTGCCTGGGGAACTATCCCTTGCTGATACAGGGCCCGAAGCTGATGTTGCACCTTCCCCATGGTGCCTACTGGAACAGTAAAGCCTTTTGTGTGCGTAGAAATTGTTTATATTGTTAAATGTAATATCACACTCAAAGCAGGTGGTTCCTTTTAAAGGAGGCGTTGATGTTGCCGTCGTTACAGTTGGGGCAGAGGGGAAGAAGGCTGCTGCATTATTGTGAGGAATTGTCTGGCCCTGCTTCAGACGGCTGTGAACCATCTCAGACATTTTAGCCAGTATTTCAGAGGCCTGGGGCAAAATAGCTGTTTCTGGGCTAAACATGTACTGAGGCAAAAACATTGATCCAACCGGGAAAACTGTGCCACTACCACCTATATGACTTGGGCTACAACCTGGAGTGGGACTGGTTGGTTCTGCTTTTACTGCTGTGCCGGAAGGACTCTTTGGAGAATTTGATTCCTGGCAAATGGAGTTGATGGTTTTAACCTTCTTTGTCTTCTTCTCAGTGGATTTCGATTCAGTCTGCTCACCATCCTCCTGAAATTCCATTGGGTGTTCCTCTGTCTCAGATTCCGAATGAGGCTCTTCTTTGATTCTTAGGGTAGTGGTTTGGGAATCAGGAGGACTGGACCCACGGGGAGTGGCAGAGCCCCCATGAGCACCCGGGCTGGAGGAATCTGACTTTGGGACACAGCCTTGAGGCTCGCAATCTGGTGTGGACGGTTGAGGCTGGTCGACAGAAGATGGGGTACTTTGGCGAGGGGTGGGACTCCGTTCAGCGGGGACTATCACTTCAAGGTGGGTTCGTACATGTTGCTGTAACTGGGAAGGGGAACCAGAGTTGTGGCCACAGACCTGACACTTCAGTACCACACCGGAGTCTCCTGGGCTGAGAACTGATGGAGAGAAAATATCAGGAACACATGATTAAAAACATTGAAGTGGTTATTTTGATCTGTTGCCTTCAATTCCAAAGTCATAAAAGGAGGCAAAAGGTACTATATTTTTATGTCTATAAGGCGGACTCAGATGTCTAAAAAATTCTCTAGATTGGAGGAAGCCAACTCTTCATGTCGGGTACAGGAAGTGAGGACTTTGAGGATGAGGACGATTTGTGAATGTCTGAGCTCGAATTAACTGAACTGGTTGGCAGTCAATCGGAGGGCACAAATAAACAGACAACCATTCACGCTCACACTCATACCAAGGGGAAATTTAGAGTGTTCAACCAGACTACCAAGCATATTTTTGGGATATGTGAGGAAACCCCTAATGGACAACCAAACGTGGTTATGATCCTGTTGCCTTTTGAAAAAATACGCTGGCCTGCATGCTAGCATAAGTTTCATGCTATCATATGTTTTGGAGTGACCGTGTCATATTTCATCGAGCATGTGTTACTTTATGTTCCAGCCAATAACCCAGAGCGCCTTGTATATGGGTTAAAAACAGATACAGTGGTACTTCGAGATACGAGCTTGATGCGTTCCGGGACTGAGCTCGTATTTCGATATTCTCGTAACTCAAACAAACGTTTCCCATAGAAATGAACTAAAAACAAATTAATTTGTTCCAACCCTCTGAAAAAACACCCAAAACAGGATATTGGATTGAAAAAACATTTTTATTTGTTCTAATTTGCCATCTATTAACAAAGTAACAAATAACTAGTGGTTTAATATTACTAAAATGTGTTTAATAGTACTAAAATTATAGAGAGATGGACAGAGAGAGATGGGGGGACTTTTTGCACGGCAACGCGCTCGTAACATAACATAAACAAATTTAAATGAACTTAGATTATGATGCAAACACACTCAAAAATAAGTTTCAACTAACCTTGCACTAAACTTAATTGTAATTTTGTTTTAAATTTTGCTACTTTTCTTCTCCCGGCCGGGTTGGCTCTATTTGTCCCACCTCCACCCTGACTTTCACATGCAACCTAGATGTTTGCTGTTGTGTGCCCTTAAAAATATTCCCAAAATGATGCACACAAATGTCCTCACAATAGGATAACACACAATCACTTGCCAAAGAGAAGTAGTATATACACCATTCGCACTGACTAACGAAAAAAAACCCAATGAAAAAATGCAATGCTCCGCCCAGTGCTCGCAGAGACATTACAAAGAGGGAGTTGCGACCAGAGACATTACACAAGGGAGTTGCGGGGAGAGAGACAGTGCCCATGATGTTCTTATGAGCAGCCTCTCGCGTCCGCTGTCTGTGGGTATATCAAAATTTGTCTCGTATCTCAAGATAAATATTTGCTCAAAATTTGTCTCGTATCTCAAGATAAATATTTGCTCAGAATTTGTCTCATATCTCAAGATGAATATTTGCTCAAAATTTTACTCGTATCTCAAATTGCTCGTATGTCGGGGCACTCGTATGTCGAGGTGCCACTGTATTGCATCTGGAACTCAGAAAGCGTTTTTTAAGATAGTGCGACTTGTGTGCGTGTAAATGCTATAATCGTTTTAAAATTCCAACTTACAATGTAGAAATCCATTGCCTGTGACAGCTGCGAATTGCTAACACGATTTGGATTGACGGAGAGACTTTACTTGTGTAACTTCAGTCATGTTTTTAACACTAGTTTTTTTTTTTTAAGAAATACATTTGTTGTTTATATTTTGTTTATATTATAATTTCATTAGAGTACTGCAGTTTCGGATCACATGAATGCATTATTCTTTCCTTGTGCACGTTTCAGTCGTAGCCTTTCAGACCCCCCCGGAGTAGGCCACATTTCAATATGATAGCAGATAACACATATGCGCTCATCCAAAAAGATAGCCCCCAAGATATTCTCTTGATTGATTCTCAATAAATTCAATCCTTTGTTCATCTTCAGTACATCTTATTGCTACAAGGGTCGCGCGGGTGAGAGTAGGGAAAATGTGATTATGATTTTTTCTCTCCAAATTAGGTAGTTCATACTGCCATACTGCTCATTGTTAGCTGGGATAGGCTCCAGCACCCCACAACCCGAAAGTGAGTGAATTAATGAAAGATTGTAATACATACATATGATATTGGACTGAAAATTATAGGTACACAAGCCTTAAGTACTGGTAAAATTTCAATTCTGCTCGTAGTATGAATTATGCAAATCTCGAATTTGTAACACTTCCAGCCTAAAAAAAAATAAAAATAAAAAAATGACGTGAGAAATGCAAGGTTGATCGAAAACCTAAAATTAAACGTAGATGTGATATGAATAAGAGTGATTGTTTAGTTACTATGCCCTGTGATTTGAGTGTACTTCCCCTATTCCAGCACCCCTGAAACCCTTTATGATTACATATTACAGATATAGGAAATTACTTTTATGTTGATTGTGCTCAAAGACCCCTTTGCTCCCCTACTGGCCATTTTACTATACTCTCATTAGCCTCTTGGACCAATAAGGTGTTGGATTATCACAGCTTCTTCCTGCAGGGCTGTTAATGGTGTCTCTCTAAGCCCTAGTTTTTCAATTCAACTTTTTTCCAAAATGGTTTATCATATCATTTTTTTATAGTTACTTTCTGAAAATGATATCTCAATCATCTTTATTGCGGCAGTATGTTAGAAACACATTGTGGGATTTCTCTTTGATAGTTAGAAACAACAAAGGTGGCAAAATAATATAAAACTTTTTTTCATTTGCATATTCATTTTACAAAAAGGCATTTGCTACTTTTACAAATTTAAGTACGGTAACTGGTAATTCCCATTTCCTTGCCCACGTAAAAGATAGCTTAATTTTTGTCATTTACTAAACAGTGAGTTTAAGTTTCATGATTGTTTTATAAAGGACAAAATTAAAGGTCTTTAAAAGAGTCTTCCAGGACTGTTGTCTGTCGTTCCAGGTTTTTGTTCTAACCAATCCAGCAAACAGTTTAATCAATGAGGTTTCTACTAAAAGTAGCACCTGGCTGCAATCAACTGATTCTACTTTTAAAATGACAGATTGGTGAAAAGGTGTTATCCTGTTTGGTTGGAATGAAACTGCAGCTTTCTGAGGAATAGTTTGGAAACTCTTGGCCTAAAATAACCACTATATCTTTCATTAAAAATACCAACATAAGGATACTTGCCGTCATTGTTAAAAAGTGTCGAATGCAACAATTAGTTGCATCAAAATCCATCCAAATCTATTATTTGGAAAGGTTCTTCAAAGTTAAGCATTTTCTGTTTCATTTGTGTAACTACAGTCACTCATAAATGATCAAAATTGAGTTAGCTAGCTGGATCTGGCCTCCGGGCCTTGAGTTTGACACCTATCATCTTTGCACTTGCACTCTACATGCTAAGATGCACCAGTCAAACACCTTATATTATGTATGTGACGTATAATAACAGACACACTCGCCAAAAATGCACATAGGGAAAAACATACAGTCGTACCTCTACTTACGAAATTAATTGGTTCCAGAACTTATTGTCATTATGCTGTACATTTTCAATAGTTGGCAAAAACAATATTTCAATCAATGTAAAAACATGATAATAAAAGTTTGATTTAAATTGTCCTACGCTTATTTGTATCTTATTATATATGGATTTTGCGTGAATCGCATTCACCCCGGAAATACTCCGGAAATGGGACATTGGTACTCCTGAATTGGGGTAGACTGAGGTTGGCAGCTCTGCCGAAAGAACAAAGTCTACCCACCGCCAATGTAAATGATCACCACGGGCCTAGAACGCCCTCTTGCGGTTTATTTGTAAATATAACAGGGGGCATTATGTATATCATATCATAGAAAAAATGGTATATATTCTCTTCTTTTCACTTATTAAGTTCATAAAAATATAATTGATTTGGACAATGGCCAGAATGTATTCATACCCCCGTGTTTGCAATTGAAAACCATTTAATTAATTTTAATGTGTAAAGTTATGGTGTGACTCACCAGTGGACAAGGGCAACTTGGGGAGGCCTGGCCCCGGAGAATAGACCTCACTCTGGGATCCAGGCTGGCACACCATATGGCTGGTAACCAAATGGCTATAGAGAATATCCCTGGTGGTTGATACAAAGCCACATCCATGGCACACCCCGTTCAAAGTGTCAGTGTGAACCTTCAAATGCCGCTCACAATTGGCTTTAGTGGTGAAGGCCGACACACAGATGAGGCAGACAAATGGACGCTCACCTGTGAGATACCAGGCAAGACAAATGAGTCATGGAATCAAAACTGTAGCTAAGATAAAGCCTTCATGTACAAAATGCATTTTGTTCTCACCACTATGTGTACGCATGTGAATCTCCAAGGAACTGGCACTGGGGCAGCTCTTGTTACACTGAGGAAAAGGGCAAAGGCGTTCATTGGGATAAGACTCCTTCGGTTTATCTTGTGGCGGGGATGAGGACGCAGCTGGCTGTTTCTGTCGACTGGCGCAGTAGTACATGAGGTGGGCTTGCAGGTTCCTTTCACTTCTGTACCAAATCCCACAGTCTTTGCATGGGAAAATGTCCTCTGATCACATGCCAAAACACACGTTTTGTTGAGTTGAATAATACAAATACATCCTAACATACTTTAAACCATTTACAAAATAGAATTTTGAAAAATAAATATACAGTACAATACATATATATATATGTATATATGTATGTATATATATGTATATATGTATATAGATATACATATATATACATATATATATATATATATATATATATATATATATATATATATATATATATATATATATATATATGTATGTATTTCAATAACTCAAACACTATAGAATTGACATAAATATCCAAATAACTGTCACATGGAATTGCCTAATTTGATAACTGCTGCTAAAGAACCACGAGCTGAAAATGTATACCAGTATGGGTAATGTTAAGTAGACTACTATTGCAAAATAAGGGGAAAACGTACATTTCAAATAGAGATTACAATACCAGTTTCCAGCATATTAATGTCATTGAACTTTTATTTATTACTTACTATTGACAACAGCAGTAGCCAAGATTGCGGCCATGCCCGCCTGCTGTGGAAGGAGCTGGATGTCTGTGTGAAGGGCTGCAGGATACACTGGCTCCTCCTTTACCACAGATGTTTTTGGGGTGACAATGTTGAGAAGAGGCGAATCCCTCGCGATTGGGGAAGACGATTTTGGGGGAACCAAAGGGGTGGCTAAGAGCATTTCTGCCACTGAGATGTTTCTGGTCACCTTACAGAACAGCTCATCACCTGAAAAAAAATCAACTTGAGGTCATAAGAATAAAAAACTGTTGCATATTTTGAAACCATCTTAAATGACGATGGATATTTGGCTATGAATGAAGCTGATCCTATTATTCCTTTAACCTCGCAGAGTAGTTCTACTGTCAATCTCACCTTGGTTGTAGATCATACAATTGGCATCCGATGGGTCAGCAGTCAAAGCAAGACAGGTGACCCAACAATCTGCATCATCACACACTATGGTCCAGCTGGAATTCTATGGAAAAACAGATAAAAAAAAGAACATGAGACATGAAGAAAAAAATTACAGCCAGATGGGGGCGGCATAACCCCAATGTAACTTCACAGAAAATAGCACAGGCAAACATGACAAACTTTGATGTATGTGCTAGAAATGTGATTTCTCGGTGTGTGCAAATAGTAATACATTACTGATGTCATTCATTCATTCAATTTCTGAACCTCTCGAGAGTGGCGCGGGGTGCTGGAGCCTATCCCAGCTGACTTCGGGCCAGAGGCGGAGGACACCCTGAATCAGTGGCCAGCCGATCGCAGGGCACAAGGAGACAAACAACCATTCATGCTCACACTCACGGCAATTTAGAGGGTCCACAAAATAGAACATTTTCGATTTGAACAATGACAACACTTTTATAAACTACCTTTGTGTCCAAATATCACTAAAATCTCTTACTGTTTTACTCCCTAATATCCTAAAATCCATGTTTGTGTGTATATATGTGTATTAGTATATATATATATATATATATATACATACATACATATACACATACGTATACATCATCATTTATATGTATATATATATATATATATATATATATATATATATATATATATATATATATATATATATATAAATATAAATGATGGAACTCTTGTAACAGGTGCAATAAAACAAAAAGATAAACAAACAGGATTGGAGAATTGAAATACCGGAAAAAGATGGAAATTATGCGTGGGATTTTTTTTAAAAAACTGTAAAAGCAGTGGGATGAGAAGAAGAACCTTCCCATTCTGTTCTCCGATAGAGCTCAAGGCCGAGCGTATTGTATTTCACGGGGAACTGTTGATGGGAAGATACGACTGCTTTTGTTTTAATTTGTAACCCAATGCTGGAGCCGTCTGAGTCGTAAGTACTTCCAATTCTCATTCATTTATTCTTTTTCTGAACTGCTTTATCCTCACTAGGGTCAGGGAGGGGCCGAGGGGGGGGGTTGCTGGAATGTATCCCAACTGACTTCAGGCAAGAGGCGTGGGATACCCTAAACCGGTGACAAGCCGATTGCAGGGCACAAGGAGACGGACAACCATTCACCCTCACACTCATACCCAGGAGCAATTGTCTAACTACCCTACCATGCATGTTTTTGGAATGTGGGAGGAAACCAGATTACCCAGAGGAAATCCAGGCACGACCAGGGAGAACATGCAAATGGCACACAGGTGGACCAACCTGGATTTGAACCCAGGACCCGAGAGCTGTGAGGCCGACGTGCTTAAACACTCAAGCCGCCTGGCCGCCTTACTTCCAATTTGTTTTTCTAATTTATCATGGTCACAACATTGGAATTTATGGTAATACGAAAATTGGGTAAGGTCAGTAGAAATCAATAGAGAAAAAACAACAACCATATAATATGAATATAAAGCCATGAACTTAAATTAACAAGTAAAAATCTCAAAGTGACAACCAGCGGTACTTTTATTATGTCTACATCTATTGCCAGTAATTATGGTCAAACTTCTACTTATCAAAGACGGATAGTCTTTGCTAGTTGGAACTTAGAGCACAATCTTATGTATTGATATTCTTCATCATGGAAAAAAAAAGAAACATGAGCATGTTCAGTCAACAATGGGATATAGGGTTAACTTAAGACAGTGGACGTAACACTGATAGCTATACATAGATTGGTCCACCTGTTCTGTACTAGTACCTGAAACAGAATGATACAATTTTGACCATCTGTGATAAACCAGGCATTTCAGTTCTTAGTCAATAAGATAATGATAAAAAATGCATAGAAATGTAGATTTTATTCCATGCCAAGACATTCTCTTTGCTGTCATTCTGCCCAAATATCAATGCAGCCTTCCATCTATCAGTCAGGCCTCTCTGCCAAAGCTCCATCCTTGTGGAGAGCACTGCCTTAAGCCCCATCAGCCGGAGGAGAGTCTGAGCCGCAGTCTAAGCCTGGACCCTGGTCCCCTCATGAATATTAACTAGCCTTGAGCCTGGCTTTAATCTGCCTGATCCCCGCACTGCTGCTGCTGAGACGATAGTGAATCTAATTATTTGGTCTGATATTAACCCCTCACTCCCACAGTCCCGCCCGCCACATGCACACACAAAAACACACGCATTCTCACTCCCCAACAGCACATCTTAGCTATTACGGCCATA
Source organism: Stigmatopora argus (assembly GCF_051989625.1). Lineage (NCBI taxonomy): Eukaryota > Metazoa > Chordata > Actinopteri > Syngnathiformes > Syngnathidae > Stigmatopora > Stigmatopora argus. The sequence continues at coordinate 5,197,892 of NC_135389.1, read as the reverse complement.
ACGTTCAAATGGGCAAACGGGCGTAAACACTTACTGACTGAACTATAAGGCACCTTCTCTTACTAAAGTCAATTCGAACATCGCATTTGTAAGCACACTCAAGCTTGCACGTCTACACACCGACCCCCTCCACCTCCAGCGCAGCCTACGACACACGCTCTTATCAGGCCCCAAAACACCCTCCTCCTTGGCTGATAAAACCTGAATGCAAATGATGCCAGGCTGATTTCATTTCTTCATTTTCTTCCACCATTCTCTCGTTCCGTATCAGAATGCCTCCTTGCTCTCTCTCCATGCCTTTCTCGCTCAATACCGCCTGATATAACAGAAAGATGACGGCGACAAGAATGAAAACTTTCCTTCCACTGAACGGTGGACGCTCCTACTTTTCACAATTGTAAAGCTCCATGTGAAATGACATCAATTAAATACAGGATAAAGATTAAATAATTGTTGATATGTTTGCTAGCTTCCCTCCCAAAATAGTCAAACATATTCCACAAGTGCTTTCAATTTTTTTACTTCTGACTTCACATTCCAATTGTGGATCGTGTTAAAAACGACAGGAACCTCCTTTCAAATCCAGCAGGCTGCACTATTTTAACACTTGTTGCTAATTGCTTGGAATAGTTTGAAAGATTCAGCTGGCATAACACAAAGAGGGCATGACCACATTTGGAAGTTCTGACATAGCAGCTTTTCAGGAAGTGAACAACATCCTCAACAGGTCTGCTTGGGAAAATCAAACGTGCATTTATTAGAGCTTCCTCTATCGTCCGTGTCCAGTTAGTTGTGAATACAGTAATACCTCACCATAGGAGCAATTTGAGATATGAGTAAAATTTTGAGCAAATATTTATCTTGAGATATGAGACAAATTTTGATATACGAGCATACAGCGGACGCGAGAGGCTGCTCATAAGAACATCATGGGCACTGTCTCTCTCCCCGCAACTCCCTCGTGTAATGTCTCTACGAGCCCTGGCCGGAGCATTGCATTTTTTCAGTGTTTTTTTCCCATTAGTCAGTGCGAATGGCAGAGCTTGTTCGCTAATACGAGAGGAGTACTACTTCCCCGGCAAGTTAGCAAGTGCGGACATTTTTGTGCATCATCTTGGGAATATTTTGAAGGGAAGGCAAAAGCAAACAACCCTCGATAGGTTGCATCTGAAAGTCGGGGTGGAGGCGGGGCAAATAGAGCCAACCCGGGAGAAGAAAGGTGTAAAATTTTAAAACAAAATTAGAATTATAAGTGTAGTGTAAGGTTAGATCAAACTTATTTTTTAGTGTGTCTGCATCGTAATCGAAATTCATTTAAATTTGTTTGTTATTGGATTGGATAACTTTATTCATCCCGTATTCGGGAAATTTCGTTGTCACAGTAGCAAGAGAGTGAGGATGCAGAAATAGGAAAGGAATTTTACACATAAATAGATAGGTAGTATGAAAGTTAATAAATAAATAAATACATATATATATATATATATATATATATATATATACATACACACATATATAAACACATTTATACATACATACACATAGATGTATATGCATGCATACGGTAGGTCTTAACCCTCAGCCATTTGTTTTGTTAAAGAGCCTGACAGCTGATGGGAGGAAGGATCTGCGGAAGCGCTGCTTCCTGCAATGAGGGTGCAGCAGTCTATTGCTGAAAGAGCTTCGGAGGGACTCCACAGACTCCTGCAGGGGGTGGGAGGTACTATCCATGACGGACATTATCCTGGTCAGCATCCTCCGCTCTCCCACTTCCTCCAGAGAGTCCAAAGGACAGCCCAGAACAGAGTTGGCCCTCTGACCAGCTTATTCAGCCTGTTCCTGTCCCTTTCCGTGCTCCCGCTCTGTCCCTCTCTCTCCCCGCCACAAAATCTGTCTAATTTTAGTACTGTTAAACACATTTTAGTACTATTAAACCACTAGTTATTTGTTACTTTGTTAATAGATGGCGAATTAGAAGAAATAAAAATGTTTTTCCAATCCAATATCCTGTTTTTGGTGTTTTTTCAGAGGGTTGGAACAAATGAATCTGTTTTTAGTTCATTTCTATTGGAAACGTTCGTTTGCGTTATGAGTAAATCGACATACAAGCTCAGTCCCGGAACGCATTAAGCGCGTATCTCGAGGTACCACTGTATGTAAAATGTCCGCCCAAATAACAAAATACTACCTCGCGGCTCCTCTAACATTAGAGGCTCTTTCTGACAGCCAAGTATTGGTGCTCTGTAGTCTAATGTTTTTTTAATGGAATATCTTCTTTGCTCAAATGTACATTAGCTGCGCCGCCTAAATGGTATTTGTTTACTATCCTGTAATGCTATCTATGTATTTCAGTTTCCCCCATATTTCCATTGCACTAATAGCCATAAGGAACAGATCAAATAAAAGCTAAAATGCCTCATCATTTAAGTCCATGAATATTTTTTCCATATTTTGAAACTATTGTACATGTTTTTCTTTGGTACTACATGTCTAAATTTGTCACACTACCAGAAATAAATGCTCATATCTGGAAGGAGTAGTATTTTCCTGAATTTATTTCCTAAGCCTTAGCATTAGGAAGTAAATCGAATTCCTCTAGTCAGGAATCCTACTCCTACTCTGACCTTTTCAACCATTGTGCATTCATTCACCCCTTCACAAAACCTATCATTCAGTCATCTTATTTTTGTCTACATCCTCCCATCTCATCTTTCGCTGTCCCTCCTATGAAGCCTTCTTCCATGTACGTGCTCTTTTTTCACCTCAGTCTCTTCCTCTGTCAAAATCCCAGTCCTTCCTTCCTTCCACCAGATTCTTCATCTCTTTCATATCACTCTCACTTCTCTTTTTTTCTCTTTGCTCTCTTGCTACATGAAATAGTCTCTTTGCCCATCCAGAGGGTTACAGGGGTGTACTGACTGTCCCAAACAAAGAGATCACTGTGTGAATCCTCCAAAAATACAAAGAATAAAAGGAAGGCAGATAAACATCAGAAACCTACTACTGCTCCTCTCGTCCAAACACACATGCTCTTGCTTACTTTTGCACACAACACTGAACACGTGCAAAACACATGTTCTTCAAGTATTCTTATTAAATTACTTATTTTACAGTAGAAATGTCAGCATTATGTACACAACAGTGCTGGCAATGCACACCTCAATTGCAGAAAAAGCACAGTATGATTTGAATAATTGCATGAAAATGACATTTAAAAATGTTTAAAATGGGGGCTTTGATAAGATTGGAAAATAAGGCCCCTTTTTTGAGAGCATGCTCCTGAACAGCCAGAGATAAGGCTAAGAGATAGAAAATAGAGGAGGCAGACTTCACTCTTCCACTTACCTTCCTTCTTCAACAGGCAGGAGATGACGCAAAAGACAGTGGCTACGTTTAGTTTAGAAACTTTTATCCGGATTGAAAGCCTCGGGAAAGATCGGAATCGAAAGGTTTCATGTACACACCCCATTCGGAATATTGCAACCCAATCCAACCAATTCTGATCGAGATTTATTAACTCATCCCATATAACGACCGTCTCACTCGAAATAAATAGTCACCAAGCAAAGGAATAAAACACAATTAAAATTTAGAAAGCTGTACAAAGGCCTAGCACAGTGCACTTTGGTAATATAGCATCCTCTTCATCTATCACACACCACACTATCGTATAAAACTTTTTGTTTTGTTTCTGTTTGTATTGTCTTAACTAGGAAATAAATAATAATAATACAGTCATACCTTGAAATACGCGCTTAATGCGTTCCGGGACTGAGCTCATAAGTCGATTTACTCGTATCCCGAATCAACGTTTCCCATAGAAATGAACTAAATACAAATTAATCCGTTCCCACCCTCTGAAAAAAAACAGGATATTACAATGGAAAAACATTTTTACTGGTTGTAATTCACCAGCTACTAACAGAGTAACAAATAACTAGTAGTTATGATGTTTAATAATAAAATGAGGCATTATTCAATACAACGGGGAGGTCGCGGATGGGAGAGAGAGAGACTTGACGGATGCGCTCGTTATGTAACATAAACTTTAAATTTAACTTAAATGAACTTAAATTTCTTTACACACACACTTAGAAATTTTAATCTTATGTTACACTAAATTTAAACCTTTTGTGCAATAACCAAGGCAAAGAGGTTAATGTATTCCACCGCGGTTTTCGAGGCGAACTTCCTGCTTCTCCATACATATTGGCGAGCCAGCTCAGTCACGTGTACACTACTCATGTTTTTCGATTATTTCGTGCTTAATATCGATTGTCATCATATGCCTTTTCTTCACACTACCCTTCATTGCACCGGCTTGCTTTGGATCAATTGGGTTTCCCTTAATTCTGCACTGACTAACGCAAAAAAAAAACATGGAAAAAATGCAACACTCGTAGAGATCTTTGCACGAGGGAGATGCAGCGAGAAAGACAGTGCGCTGAAATCATAAGCAGCCTCTCGCCTCTCGGCCACATGGCTGTCTCGTATGTTCGTATCGCAATATTTGTCTCGTATCTCAAGGTAAATATTTGCTCAGAATTTTACTCGTATCTCAAATTCCTCGTATGTCAGGCACTTGTATGTCAAGGTATTACTGTACTAACACTAATAATAATAATAATACTAGTAATACTAATACTAAGACTACTACTACTACTAATAATAACAATAATAATTTGGAAATAAGGAAATACATCTTAGAGCAAGGACAAAATTTGGAATGTGTGACTAATCTTCATATGCCTGTTTCTCAAAGTTCTGTTCCTTCAAAGAATCTAATTCGTCTATCGCTCCTGGGGGGTATCATAGAAGGTGTCTCACCATAAACATTGATTTGTCGTCCTATGAGGGAGCATAATTTTAATTAACATTCTAATTTGATGGGCGGTAGAGACAGACGGCACGAGAGGAAAAACTGCTGATGAGTCCAGATAAACGTAAAGATGGTAATCAGTACATAAACAAATTGGTTCATATTTAAAAAATGGAGAGAGTGAGAAAGACAACTGCTCTTGGGAGGATGAAAAGGTGATCACCTTCACTCGTCCTTCCAGAAGAGGAAGTGATAATGGGGAAGTAGAGGAATGAGGATAGTAGTAGAGAGAGGGAAGCTGATATAGAGAGTGGAAGAAGACTACCCCAAAAGTGTTTGAAAAGCCGTGGGTGGCGCGCCTTATCGGCCGAGTTCTCCTGGAGAGATTATTGGGGGATTAGTGCGAACGCTTGTTTCTAAAACATGATGAAAAGACGTTTGTGTGTGATAACGTTTTGAACTCCACTACTCTGCTCCTTCTAGGATCATGCCTTGAGGCTTCCTTTCTAAGAAAGACAGCAAGTGGGGTTGTGTGAGCCTCTGGGTAGCGCTAAAGGAGCCAGAACAATAGTATTGGTGTTTTACAAGGGGGGTTCCAGATTTTGTTTTGAACGTATGTCACTTGACAAACAAATTGATGAAATGATTCTTGCATCATCAGATCGATTCATCTCAGTTAAAATTCAAAACAAATCTCATAATTTGGTCCAATGACACGCATGTGTACTATCAGTTAATTAAAGCAGGATGCAATCAAACAAGGGATGACTTAATATCAGATTTGTTATAGATGATCCAATCAGATGAGAGGCTGTGATGAGCTCACTGTGGGAAGGACTTGTGAGTTTTGCTGAGGAGGGCCTGGTTATTCACTCAAACAAAAACGAGAGGAATCAGCAGCCATGTGATCAGTCCATCAGTAAACATTATCATAGCCCTGTTCTAAACTCCACCAGCCATATCAGCTAGAATATGTTTAAATGGTTTAATGCGGTTTTCTCAAGAGATGCAAATAGGAGGATTTCCATATGACACAGGCCAGTTAACACATTGCTAATCTAATGGAGAAGATCCGTTTGTGACATCTGACAACCTTACAGCCCACACGATAACAACCACATATATAGCTGCTGTACACACAAAACCTATCTATACGTATATACTATATCTATATACATATATATATATATATATATATACATACATATATATATATATATATATATATATATATATATATATATATATATATAGTAATGTTTATTTCTTTAGATAAGAAATAAGTCATGTATATCTGTTAGCACCATCTTGACTTCAAGTTAAATACATAGCTCCACACACAAAATTCTTCTTTTTCGGCTAGCGTTGCTAAGTAGACCTCCTACGAAACTGATATGTTATCTTGCTGGGCCAAATACGAAGTAAATTTGTTGAGGGATAAGTTGAGAGAGGAAGAGCAATGCCAGAAGGGGCATCATTGGATGGGCTGTGCCAATCTCTCTAGAAATGGGGGGCAAGGCCCAGAGGTTTAGCTGTGGAATAAGATAGACAGGTAGAATATTAAAAAAAATACAAAATAATTAAAAAAAGAAGTAGGGGCTTAGTCACTGTAAGGCAATTTTCATGTCAAATAAGAAAATAGTATATTCCATTCTCAAACATGATGCTGGTCTACCCAGGGACATTGGAAAATGGTGAAATCTGTTCCACATTGTAAATCAAATTCTTAAAACGAAAACAAAACATGCTCTTTTTCATTCATTTATTGTCTGTACTGCTTATGCTAACAAAGGTGACTGGGGGTGCCTATCTCAGCTGACTTCGGGCACGAGGCGGGGGACACCCTGAATTGGTAGCCAGCCAATCGCAATCATTAAGAATTGCTTTCTCAATTGCAAATATCTTTAGTTCTGTGTTTGTACACAAATCTCTTATTATATACAAACAAACCTTCCATTCTGCCCACGGTTAAAATTAAGTTTGAAGCTACATTAACTGTTGGAATGAGATGGGGCACACGCTTAACTGGACCCCACTTACTCCCTGTCATACAAATCGACAACAATTGGCACCAACTAACTCTATATGGAAAATGTATAGCTTTTAATTAACCTGCCAAGTGGAATGTGGTTAGAAACCATAGCACAAGAAGAGAGTAGGGTAAAACTTCACACAGCATGGATCAAACCAACACTGAATCTCAAATGGAACACCAAACGTGAAACTGGCCTTATGTAAGACTAAAAATGAATGGAAAGCTTAATGCACTTATAAATGTAATTAAAACACAAACAAACAAAAAAAGAACAGTGCAGTACATGGTAGAGACAATATTTTGTAACCAGATGCTCTGGTATACCCATCTGTAAAATTCTGAGTAATGTTTAGACCAGGGGTGGCCAAACTATTCCACAAAGGGCCGCAGTGAGTACGGGTTTTCATTCCAACCCATTGAGAGAGCACCTTTTCAACAATCTGGTGTCCAATCAGTGGATTGCAGTCAGGTGCTTCTAGTTTTCTGAAGAAATCTCATTGGTTAAACCGTCTGTGCTATATTGGTTGGAACAGAAACCTGCACCCACAGCGGCCCTCGAGGACTGGTTTGCCCATCCCTGGTTTAGACAAATATAAAGATGGAACAATGGCAAAAAAACAAAAACAAAAGCCAGAATCCATTTCCTCACCACTTCCTACTTCACCTCACCATGACAGCCTGCATATTTCCCGTCTACGTTGGTCCATTTATACAGTAATCCCTCGAATATCGCGGTCAATGTAGTCCAGACATGGAAGCGATAATTATAATTACCTTTTTCCCCCTCTTTAGTGCTGAGTCCTAGTAGCAAGAGTGGCTTCTGGTCACGAGTTTCAGCGTGGATTTTCACATTTTTATGAACTTTAAAAAAAATCTTCAGTGCTGAGTACTAGTAACAAGAGTGGCTTCTGCTTATGAGTTTCAGCGTGGATTTTCATATTTTTATCAACTTAAAAACAATTATAATTTTTCAAAATAATTAATAGTAGAAAAAATCATGAAGAAGGAAATTTGCGATAAATGAAGTCATGATAATCGAGGGAAAACTGTATATTTGGGCACGTATATTGTATTTGTCACTTCCTCACAAAGCTACACAAAAATAAAAAGTGAAAGGTAACCACTCATTGACTACTGTTCAGATTAAAGAATTTGTAAACTTTTTTTTAATGAAAAAAGAAATGTTGATGGTGAAATCGTGTGGTTTAGAATTGGACTCAATGGAAGCCTGCTTCTAGGGGCAATCTTCGTTACTGCAGGGTTTTAAAATACTTCCCCGTGGTTCTTGCACCAGTTGTCTAAGTTTGCCGTCCCTTCATTTGTCTGTGTTTTGTAATTGCTCATTGTATTTTCTCAACTCTCTTTCTAAAGAACATGTCCTAAAGCGAGAATTAATAAATACAAGCAGGGGGGCCCGGCTTTGCTGGTCTCACCTGCTTGTTTAGAACCAAAAGACAATTGTTGCACTATTAAAAAAATCTCTTTTGAAAAATGGGTGTTTAACAAATTAAAGGTTGAGTTTACATACTTAGAGAAGGTGAAGAAATTCAATTGTCTATTAGGATCCGACAGCCGTTTTTGGCCACCATAAAAAATTTCAACTCTCTACGTTGCACGGTTTGGACAAACGTAGCGAGAGAATCTTAACACACATACACATACACCCATTTATAAATCACGCTTTATAAGGATTATAGATAATATAACTACGACCAGCTGTGCAGAATCTAAAGCATTTCATGGACAATCAATTCTGAAAAAAGGACAAAACACTCTTTCCTTACCATACATGTGACCTAAACATGAAAAAAAAAGCAACTAAACCAACACAATGGAGCTGGCTGTAACAGTTTACTTTAAAACATCATGACACCCCTATTAGTTACTTAATGTTTTATAATGGGAACATTAACGTTATTATTTTCATTCACGGAAAAATGGGCAATATCCATGTAACATAGTGGTAACAAAAAGAAATCAATTACATAAAACTTTGATTGTTCCTGTTTAGTCAAGTGAAAGAGACAGAACATAATTTCTCCAGTTGTTCTACATGTGCACATCTCTTTAACTGGATAGCCCTGACCCCTCCTGACCCAGGGCAGGATGGAGGGATAGCCAGAGGAGGGGGAGGATGTAGCGAAAAGGGGTGAAACAGGAATGTGAGACTACAAGTACTATCTCCAATAGATACTGAAGGGCACAGTCCTCACTCCTTCAGTCCATTCGCTGGGACGTGAGATGAGGACAGAATGGATGCACTAATTGAGGTAGAGGAGAAAGCGTGTGTATATTTAGGGTGAATATTAAACACTTATCATCGGAATGAAGTCTTCAAGGACAGGATGTCATTGGACAATACATGGACAGTGTAGCAAGCAGAGAGGAAGAAAGGTGATCAGGTTGTTGTACGCGGAGCCGTGCACACACATGCACACGGACACGAACTTATCTGTATGCTGCCTGATAATGAATAAAATCTTAGAAATAAAAGACTATCAAAAATAAATCAATCACTGGGGTTTGCCTTCCAGGAGAACGGCGCCACACCAAGATAAAAGCGAGGCGGATGTCTGGGAAAAGTAGGGAGGAGAAGTAAATGACTGACTTTAACAAGTGGAATGCTCATTCAACTTAGTGAACGGGTTAAACTTGGCACAATTTGACTAACTGGGTGTTATCTAACACGATCCTTCTCAGAGGATGCGCCAGTTTGAACTTTGCACTAGGAAGCCTCACCCAGCATAAGCATCATTGGATTAGATGGAGCTTGCACATGATACAAAATAACAGCCTCTGATAGGGCTACATCCGTTGCCTAACACACGCACACAAAATCCGTTCTTTTCTTTTCCAACCACTGTCAGAAAACTACTACTTGTACCTGTTTTCGCTCTGTGTCCTGTTAGTCACCTCTTACTTTTCAGAAAAACACCAGTAGCAGTTAGAACTTAAAAAAAGATAGTTGTTAGAATGTTATTTCAGAGGGACACTCCTATCAAAACCATTACACGTGAAGTGAAATATTCCAAGACGTTATATCAGTGGTGTGCCGTCAGGGCCTTCTCTGCTGGCCTAAGAAATATCTGAATCACAGACTGATGTTAATTATATTTTGTCCATGAGTACTTATTATATAATTCCAAATTGTCTGTTAGCTTCCTTTCATTGCTTTCCCCCCTGGTTGCACTGCTTCCAGATGTGTGTTTTCATATTGAAGCATTTAACCAATCACATTTCAGCCATTATTTGTTGCCAGGGTCAGAAATCTGCCTCAAGGCCTTCACAATCAGTTCTGCAGGCTCTGCTGCATTAAACAAGCGTCGATAAGACTGTTGCTTTAACCAATCAGATTTCGAGTTGGCAACATCACAATGCCTTCTCGCAGGCGTAGGGATACGTTATTTCCTTCTCGCAGGCGTAGGGATATGTCATCGCTTTCACCAACTATGATTGGCTAGTGATAGAGTGGACTAGCCAGAGCTAACAAACTGTACCTGGAGCGAGCTGCACAAGCAAATATATTGTTGTGTTGATTTAAAGCCATTTTCAAGACGGACTATGCCATAAACACGACAGGACAGGCTCGAACTTCAGCATTAGCTTTGATGGGGATAGAAAAGAAGGAAGGAAGAAAGAAGGAGAAAAAGGATTTTTGGTGAGTAAAATATGGCTATATTCCTAAATAATATTTAAATTGTATGAAATTCCCGGGGAAAGTCGTCCTCCGGGCCCGGTTTTGATATTTGAAAAGCTCCAGTGTTTGTATTTAAGCTTCAGTTTTGGTATTTAATCAATAAATGCTGCCAGGAAGTGGATTTTACGCCATTTTAGTGCATTTTTTGCCGGTTCGCCATTGACGTCCATTGCTGTCTTTTCCCGGGGAAATCGCCCCCTGGCCCGGTTGTAATGTCTGAAAAGCTCCAGTATTTGTATTTAATCAATAAATGCTGGTAGGAGGTGGATTTTACCCCATTTTAGTGCAATCTTTGCCGTTTCGCGTATGGACGTAGATGGACGTATCGACGTTCATCGCTGTCTTTTTCCCGGGGAAATGATACTCCGGGCCCGGTTCTGATGTCTAAAAAGCTCCAGTATTTGCATTTAATCAATAAATGCTGTTTTCGGCTGGATTTTACCCCATTTTCGGGCAATGTTTGCCGGTACACCATGGACGTTCATCGCTGTCTTTTCCCGGGAAAATCACATTACACGAGGGAGTTGCGGGGAGCGAGACAGTGCCCATGATGTTCATATGAGCAGCCTCTCGCGTCCGCTGTATGCTCGTATAGCAAAAATGGTCTCGTATCTCAAGATAAATATTTGCTCAAAATTTTACTCGTATCTCAAATTGCTCGTATGTCGGGTCACTCGTATGTCGAGGTACCACTGTATTCCCTTTTTAATTGCAAACTTTTTATTTTTTGAAGGATTTCTGATTTGGAAAAAGACCTTTCTTTTTTTCAGTTTTGGCATGGTTGGATCCAAATACAAAACACAGATAAATACTACGTAACAGACCTTGGCTACAAATGTCCTATTTCTTGTATCAAGTCATTCATACTGGGTTAAGGAGAAAAATAACTTAACTATTGCTGTATGGTTCAAAATCTTTTCAGATGGATGTCAATTTTCCATTTCATTCTGAAAGCAAGGTCCCAAAATGTGGCGAATAAATAGAGTGTTAAAATCTAACTTGCCTGAAGTTTAAAGCGGAATTTGCAGTCAGTGACCATTTGTCAGCTGCTGGTGGCTTATTGTTTTCCAACCAACGTCAGCCTGAACTGGACAATGATGACATTACTGTGCTAGACTCGATAGCAAATCCCCAGACTTGAACCCCATTGAAAACCAAGGGTTGGCTCTTGTCAAGAATAAGACGAAAGTCACCAGATTGAAAGTCTACATGACCTGACGGCAGGTGATCAAAGTAACCGAGAATTCAAAGAGGAGTGGATTGCCACAGGTTGGGCGCCTCTATGCCACATTGCTTTGATGAAGTAATTCATGCAAAAGGAAACCCAACCAAATATGGAGTGTGTGCTTTGTAATCTTAGTGGCGGTGTGGTGCAAGCCAGCTGATAACACAACTTCATCAGATGAAAGATGTGAGACAACTTTTTTCCATTTCAACTTATCCTTTGCCTCATCCTCCCCTACACCAGCCACATTTATGTCCTCCCTCACTACCTCCATGTATCTTCTCCTTGGTTGACTTCTGGCTCTCTTCCCTAGCAGTTCCACCCTCAATACCCTTCTACCGACATAGTCCTTATTTCCCCTCTTGACATGCCCAAACCGTCAAAGTCTAGTCTCTCTTAGACATACTTGATGGCTGGCCTTACCACTGTCATGTAGACCTATCCCTTTTTCTTTCACATACTAACACACCTGATACTTTCCTCCAGCAGTTCAAGCCTGCCTGCCTACAGTTCTTCACGTCCTCTGCCTCTACCTTCTTTATATCTACCCCTTGTAACTTCAATGTTACCCCTGGCATCTTCAAATTAACACACGTGAATTATGTTTTACTCCTGCTCACCTTCATTCCTCTCTTTTTTAGAGCAGACATCTTCTCCAAGTTCTCCTCTACCTGCTCCCTGGTCTTACGGCAGATCACAATATCATCGGTAAACATCATATTCCAAGGAGCTTCTTTCTCACCTGATCTATTAGTTTATCAAACACCATGGGAAACAAAAAAAGGCCTCAGAATTGACCCGTGGTGCTATCCAACCTCCACCCCGAACTTTTCTGGCACTCCTACTACACAGTTCCCTGCTGTAGTACAACATACATTTCCTGAACTACTCTGACAACTCTGATAGACCTCCTCATGCAGTGGGAAATGATTCCGCTGTTACTAGCGTATGTGCCCCGTCTACAGGTGATGGACAAGAACATCCGTGCCGCCCATCAAAATATAATGAACATTAAATACAAGATTATACTATTACAAGATTCAAATCGTAAAACAGTCCATTTGTTGCTTATTTTTCTTTAACGTGAACCGGAAGTTGTTTGGCTGGCTTCACTGGCTTCAACTTTTATCAAAGACTGTGTGAGCACAAAACTGCTCTTCAGGTAATGTTAGGAGATTGAAGTAATATTGCGAGTAATTTGAAATTTGATCTAACTTATAATTTGATCATCAGATTCCAGTTGTCACATGATGGATTTGCTTCATGACAGATTCTGCAGCTTTTCTATTCCATTATTATTTTATTCATTCATTCATTTATCTTCCGTACCGAACATCCTAGAAAGGGTTGTGGGGGTTGTCAGAGTCTATCCCAGCTGACTTCGGGCTGACTACACCCTAGACTGGTCGCCAGTCAGCCATAGGACACACAGAGAGACAAACGACCATTCACACTCATAATAACACCGCCACCATCTGGAATCGAGTCAAGTGAGTGAACCATTACACCATTCACACCTGTTACTTGAGTTTCACGCCAATCAAACAAAGTTATAATGAACGAATGTTCTGAATTAATCAACCCTCCCTCAATCAAGGCATTTCCTTCTAAGAGTGCTCACCTTTGAACCCCCATCATTTACACTGCCATCTGGCTGGAGGCTCCCAGGGTAGGGTCCCCAAACTGTCTCTGTATGGAGGTCTTGGCGAGCGATGACCTTTCTACTGTTACCTTCTTTACTGAATTCCAGCTCCTCTGTAATGAGATAAGAAGAACAGCATTACATTTAGAACCACCTTTTCTCTAATCTCAAAAATAGAATAGACTAGATGTTAAAAGTTAAACTACAATCAAATTGTAATTATATTTATACTATATTTTAGTATAATTTTCTCTTATTGCTGCAGTGGTTCTTCCGGCTGACTTTGGTGCAGGCAGTCTGGGTTCGATTCCCACTTGGTGGCGGTGTGATTGTGAGCCTGAGTGCTTTTCTGTTTCATTGTACCCTGCGATTGGCTGGCAACCAATCCAGTGTGTCCCCCACCTGCTGCCTGTGGTTGGCTGGGATAGGCTCCAGCACCCCCTGCGATCCTTGTCAGATTAAGTGCTATTGCAAACTTAGGTTTTGATAGTAAAAAAATAGTTTATTTTTATGGATATATTTTTGAGTAAAATAAGGACTGTGAATGTGTGAACCGAAAGTTGCTAAAATACTGGTAACATTAAATCCACACTGACTTGAAAGCACATGACGGGAAACAAATACAGCATTGGACTTGAACTTGACCTGAACCCTTGCAATAGAAACAGCCTATCGGCCTGTGGTTCATCAGCAGAGGGCGTGTAATATGAGCTGAGCAATTCCCGTTCTGTCTCAGTTCAAAAACTGCTTTTGGTGTATTTCCTCTGAGTGATAACTGTAAAAGGATGACAGTGTCAGCTGTGGTCAGAGGCTAGTGCATCCCAGACTGATAGTGGGCTGTGGGAGTGGCCTGTAGCTTTGAGAACTCCCATCAGATCTGAGGATTTGAGAACAAGAGTGATCAACACTGTTGACTTCTGCAAAGCCACAGACTAATTGCTCTTGATATCTACTGCTGAGCCCGAGGATGACTTCAGTTGAAAGTTTCAGTCATTTCTGTCATTCACCTCAGTTTAAGAAAACCAAACCAAAATCACCCTCCTCTTATTAGTCATCTTTTTCATCAGTGGTTCAGGAGACTGTTTCGGGGGGCCGGTCTAAAGTGTTGGGAGTGATAAGAGTGTTTGTCTAACACTCTCCATGTCAAAACACTCATCTATCTTCTCTGTATCTATCCCCACCAGAGAACAACGGACAGACGCTGATAAAATGTCTTTCCCACAGTTGGTGGGGATGGGGGTTTGAGGTAGAGGTGTTGGTGTGTGTGTGGGGGTAGATAGATATATGAGAAGGTGCAGAAGCAAAGTTTAAGAAGAAAACTTTTAGTTTCTTATGCTAATTATACGAAAATGGTATTCAAGTAGGTTGTTGTATGAGAGGCAACATTAATTCCTCTGCAAATGGCATAAAACATTAGCCTTTAGGACAAATGTACAAGAATCATGAAAATCAACTGCCTGAAAACTTGTGCCGCTCTTCTTTCATGTACTCCCACTTTTTGTTGTCACCTTGCTGCACATGATAACAAGAAAGCTTTTTGCCTAAATCAGGGGCGGCCAAGTGTGATCCTCGAGAGCCCCTATCCAGTCTGTTTTCCATATCTCCCTCCTCTACCACACCTGAATCAAATGATCAACTCATCAGCAAGCTGTCCAGAAGCTTCATACCGATCCCGATTATTTGATTCAGGTGTGTTGGTGGAGGGAGACATGGAAAACAGACTGGATAGGTGCTCTCGAGGACCGGACTTGGATTTTGTTGTCAGTTAACATGGGATAATAGATTTTGATGTTATTCTCTGTAAAATGAGCATAACATATCCATCCACCGAGACAAAGAATGATTTCCCTAAATTACTCCTCTGTCAAGACAACCTGCTCACTTCAGTTGAATTGATTTGAATGCTTTTATTGTCATTACACACCATTTAAAATTTAAATTTTGTATTTTTAATGTGGAGAATTCCAAAGGGATAATATGTTGAACGCCCGTTATGTCATCAACATGAACAGTAGATCCCAACCATTCATTCATTCATTCATTTTCCATACCGTTTATCCTCCTCACAAGGGTCGCAGGTGGTGCTGGAACCTATCCCAGCCAACTACGAGAACCAGGCTGGGGACACCCTTAATTGGTGGCCAGTCAATCGAAGCGCACATGGAGATGGACAACCAATTTAGAGTTTTCAACAAGCCTACCGCATACGTTTATAGGATGTGGAAGGAAACTGGAGCAGCCGGAAAAAACCTACGCAAGCCCGGGGAGAACATGCAAACTTCACGCAGAAAGGTCCGCACCTGGAATTTAACCCGACATTTTGGAACTGGAAAGCCAACACGCTAACCACTTGTCAAAACATCACCACTGCCAGTCAAAATTTCTCCTAGTGATAAACAGATATGGATTTTTCAGGACCGATACCGACTAGTAGTAGTTAAAGGAGGCCAATAACCAATATTTGGAGCCGACATTCATTTGCAGTAAAAGTATAAAAATTGTTGTTAAATTGTTTCAATAATGTAAGCCCTGAACATCTTAGAACTTTACTAAATCAGGCAATATATATAGCGTGGCTGCATCTGAGCCCTAATAACAGTTTTAAATTGATTTCTTCATATCGGCCGGTCAGATTAAAAAAGGCCCAATACTGATATATACAAATCAAATTGCCAAATATTGGACCCGATAATCGGTGTATTACTAATTTCTACACACTTTTGCTCCAAAGAGACTGTGGTCTAGCAGAATAATTACTCATAACTATGTTCCTTTCATTTAGTTGATGTACAGGTAGATGTTTTTTCCTACTTGGCATTGCTGCCTGTCGCACCACCCACGGGTCAGCTGCAGGGTCATCAGCAAGGAACCACCATTCATTGACGTTTTGCTTCTTTAATCCTGGAACATCTCCTGGTGGCGGAGCAGTGACAGAGACGTTTCGCTGTCACCCCCTGCAGCTGATAGCTGTTGCTTCCTGCAGCCGTTGATGGGGTTAGTTTTTGTTTCCCCAGCTCCTGTCCTTCCTCCTCAGCCAGAGCCAAAAGCTGCCTTTCTC
This sequence comes from Stigmatopora argus, assembly GCF_051989625.1. NCBI lineage: Eukaryota > Metazoa > Chordata > Actinopteri > Syngnathiformes > Syngnathidae > Stigmatopora > Stigmatopora argus. The sequence continues at coordinate 5,181,416 of NC_135389.1, read as the reverse complement.
TGCCTCCTCTGCCAGCTCTTTTATGGCCTTCCTCAGGTTGCTTCCAGTCACCCCTGCGTCCCTCAGGAGGCGTGTTGTTGACAGCCCGACGTAGCCTCGGCAGCCAACCTCGACTGGGTGATGGTGCACTTCCAGTCAATTTCCTGGAACTCAGTGTTTGGCCTTCTTGCGCTCGAAGACGGCCTTATTCCCCTCCTCTGATGGTACATTGAAATGTAAAGCAATGGAAAATTCCAAATGATGGAAATCAAGTAGGTTAATTAAAGCGACATAATCAAATGTAGACTCTCTTTCAAGGAGGTCTGTTTAACAAAAGTGCTCTTTTCAGATGATTTGAACACCTCCACTAATGACTACCTCTTGCTAATCCCAACAGGTTAGCAGTGTTCACTATAAGGCCTTTAACAATCTTAATCCCTTTTAATTACCCCCCTTGCTCACCATAGACCTGAGTAATAACCTAACAGACCTTATCAATTTGATTGCATGCTGCTACCCTCACTCCAGTGTATAATATTAACCATAGAAACAGTACACACAGTGTGCGTGCATCTCACACACAATTTTACGGTCATTACTTGATGACCCCCTCCCAAAAAAAAACCAAGCCAGTATGAGTTTGTTATCAATATAAACCAGATCCGTACCGTATAAACCACACTACCACATAAACACACAAATGCAATGTTATCATTATGGACGCTTTAGCAGCCACTGAAGCACCCAGGTCTGTATGAAGGGCAAAACACAATAAAACAATCAGTCTGCTATTGATGAAATGAGTCATGCAATTGACCGTGATTTGGGGGGGACTGAGAAGAGCTCAAGTGCTCTCTTGCACTTGAGAGCCTGATACCAGAGCTGCCAACTTCCATTGACCCCATTTCAGGAGTACCCTTGACCCATTTCCGGAGTTTTTCCCGGAGTGAATGCTATTGATGCAAAATCAATATAAAATGTAAAAAAAAAAAAAAGAATGTAGGACAATTTCAATCAAACTGTTATTATCATGTTTTTTTTACATTAATTGAAAGTGTTTTTTTCCAACTATTGAAAAAGTACAGCATAATGAAAATTAGTTTATCATAGTGTTTGGGTCCTTCTAAGTGCGTTTTACAGTCAGTAATTCCACTATGTGTCACGCTAAAGTTGCACATGCTTGTTGTGCAATGTGCAAATGTCAGTCCTTTTGGAGACGGCTTCAACGTGGGATATTTCGTCAAATACGGACCAATAAACTTCTGCAAATGTCTGGGTTTCTTATTAGAAGTTTCATCCAAATTGCCATCAATTTACGCTTATCCCAAGCAGGCATATTGATAAGACTTACTAGTGCTGTGTACTCATACTTCCTTTAGAACAACCCCAGAAATGATAGGATTTGTGTCAAAACAAAGGACTGGTGATTTAGTCAGCCTTAATACATACGTACTTCCCTAATAAAAAATGAAAACGAAAATGTTAAAGTGGTAGAGGCTACCTATGGAATCGATTCCAAATTGAATGCCTTGCTGAAGTCGCACAAGACGAATCATTCGTCAGATCTGTAACTCGGATGATTCAAAATGCACTCCTGTTACCGAATTCATCCGGTTTACAGTGCAGTTGAATTAAATGTGGAAGTAAGATGCGGAAGCTATAGCGACAGTGTGAATTTCGAGGCATTTAAATTGGAAATTTGGTACTTTTCCGAAATGGTTGCTTAAAAAAAATGTAAGTGAAAATTTTCTGGGATTTCCGGATTTTATGGAGGTTGTCAGGAGTCCCGGAGTTTGCGTTACTTGTCCGGGCTATACTCCGGAAATTCCGGAGAAGTTGGCAGCTTTGTGATACCCATAGTGTGACAGAAATCCTGGAAGAGAGGAGATGAGTGGAACTAATCTCAACTGACTTAGTGACAAACAGTCAAAAATAAGGCTTTAAGATAAATTCATTTAGTCAGGCATGTGAAGCAGCATCAGGTAATGTGAAGGACACAACTGTAAAACAGAAACTTACTTACTTAACCATACCCCCAACCATTTCCTATGAATAGGTGGTAAATGAACACATGACATTTCACATCCAAAACCATTTCTTTAAAAGCAAATTAGGAAAAACGTTCTTGTTTAGTTTTTTCTGCATACTGTATTTGGGCGCTGTATTCAACAAACTGCCCACAAGTCTACCCCAGCTGACTTCAGGCGAAAGGCTGACGACACCCAGAACTGGTAGCCAATCAGTCGTAGAGCGCAAACAGACAGACAACCCTTTGCACTCAGAGTTACACCGCCACTGAGTAGGAATTGACTCCAACCAGAAGTCAGGTAAGTGAACCACTACACCACAGGTGGGCAAACTATTCCATGAAGGGTGGGTGCGGGTTTTCATTCCATCCCATCAGGAGGACACATTTCACCAATTTCGTGTCTTCCAAGTGCAATCAACTAAATGAAGTCAAGTGCTTTTTGTTTCCGCAAAAACCTCATTCTTTAAGCCATCTGTGCTGGATCAGTTGAAACAAAACCTGCACACACAGCTGTCCTTGAGGGTCGGTTTGTCCACAACTGGAAACAGAAACTAGAGTCTTTAACCATACACTCAAACCATTTCCCCTTAAGAGATGGTAAATGAAGACATGGCATTTCACATCTACAACTGTTTCTTTAAAAGCAAATAAGGAAAGGTGTTCTTCTGTTAGCTTTATTTCTAGGTATTGTATTTGAACGGTATTTTATACAGTCATTCATAGAATATTAGTCAGCAAGCTTTGACAGTCTTTTAAATGTGAAGTCCAGATGAACAAAAATGCCTTTTATGTATAGTTTATTATATGCATCCAGCAAAACACATCATTAATTTAGAGCTTAGTAACTACCTAAATAACTATGCGTAGTAAGTGTAAAGTGTGAAGAAAAAAACAGGTGATTCTCCCTTCTATTGATTAAATTGGACTATTGCTGGTATCAAATGAGCAAATCACTGTTGCAGCATTGATTTTTTTTAACACAGTGCAACAGAAAATCATTATCAATGTGATTCTCTAACCCTCCATTAATAGTTTGGGGTTTGACCTATGTTAATTTTCCACAGTTGATTCCTGAACCATCCCTCTGTCTGTCTTACCTTTTCTTACATTCCTTATCCTATTAAAAATTCAGAAAATAATGTAGCGGCTTAGTCCAGATTCGGAACATTTAAAATATTAACCTTCAAATTTTGAATAAAATACATACAAAATACTAAAACATGCAGTTTCTGAGTAAATATACTTGTGACCAAGTCTGAATAAAATAAAATAAAACAAGGGTTGATTTATAAAAGGATTATACATAACTCTTAAATGCCTCTTTTCTCTTGTCCAAGCGCTCTAATGACCATATCGAATCACATATAAAACAGTTCAACAAAAAAACAAACCTTATTGGTAATATTTCAATTCTCTCTTTTAACTACCGTAATTACTCGAATATAACGCACACTCGAAAATAACACGCAGGTAATTTTGGGCCAAAAAAATCTGGAAAAACGCAGTACTCGAATATAGTGCGCACCTAAAATTTCCCGCTGACGAAAATCAGAAATCTTACCTTTTTTTCTTCGTTTCACGATTGTTTTGTTCAAACAAATTTATTCATTAGAATCCTTCAAATGAAGAGTTCCTCTCTCTCTTTGTCTGTCCTCTCATACATCTCTTCGTTGAGAATCCTATCAACGTCCACCCTTCCTTCATCCACTTCCTCTTCCTCCCACAACACATCATCCGATTGGCTTTACGAGATGACGTAAAATCCGTGCGTCAAAGTGAGTTTGACAATGCTTTTTTCGATCGAAAATTTGTAATTTATTTTAGTTCTTGATTATAACACTGAACTGAGAGAGGGTGAACTGAGACGGGTACGAGGCTAGAGGGGGGCAGTGGTGGTCTCGGCTTTACGAGATGACGTAAAATCCGTGCGTCGGCTTCACAAGATGACGTAAAATCCGTGCGTCGGCTCTACGAGATGACGTAAAATCCGTGCGTCAAAGTGAGTTTGACAATGCTTTTTTCGATCAAAAATTTGTAATTTATTTTATTCAATTCAATTTCAATTCAATTTATTTGGCAAGAAAAAGCACCAGGCTAAGGGCCATGTAACAAGACACAAAAAAAAATAAATAAAAAAAAATAAAAATAAAATAAAAATAAAAATAAAAATTAGTTATTGATTATAACACGCACCCCCAACTATTGGAATTAATTATATAGCAAAAATCTGCGTGTTATATTCGAGTAATTACGGTAGTTAGTTTTTATTGACATATTATTTAAAACGAAGCCCGGCGGCTTGAGTGGTTAGCGCGTCGGCCTCACGGCTGTGGGGTCCTGGCTTCAAATTCAGTTCGGTCCACCTTGTGGAGTTTGCATGTTCTCCCCAGGCCTGTGTGGGTTTTCTCTGGGTACTCCGGTTTTGCTCCCACATTCCAAAAACATGTATGGTAGGCTGATTGGACACTCTACATCGTGACCGGACGTTTCGTTGAAAGACGTTTGGTCGACCGGACGTTTGGTAGAACGGACGTTTGGTAGAACAGACGTTTGGTAGAACGGATGTTTGGTCGCCGGGTTCGCTCGCTGTCAAATTATGACAGAGAGTTTATTGTTGATATTTTGATATTAGTTATTTAGATATTAAACTCACTCTCTCTCTCATGATTATAATTTTGAGAGCTGGTTTCAACAGTAACAACCCGGCGACCAAACGTCCGTTCTACCAAACGTCTGTTCTACCAAACGTCCGGCCGACCAAACGTCCGGCCGACCAAACGTCCGGCCGACCAAACGTCCGGTCGACCAAACGTCCGGTCGACCAAACGTCCGGTCGACCAAACGTCCGGTCGACCAAACGTCCGGTCGACCAAACGTCCGGTCGACCAAACGTCCGGTCGACCAAACGTCCGGTCGACCAAACGTCCGGGGACCAAACGTCCGAGTACCCTCTACATTGCCCCTAGGTATGAGTGTGAGCGTGAATGATTCTTTGTCTCCCTGTGTCCTGCGATCGGCCAACCACCGATTCAGGGTGTCCCCTGCCTCTGGCCTGAAGTCAGCTGGGATAGGCTCCAGCACCCCCAGCGACCCTAGTGAGGATAAAGCAGTTCAATGAATTAATGATTTAAAACACAAATTATTACTTTTTGTCTTACACATGATACAATGAAGTTGACATCATCAAACAATTTTGCGAAAGATGACCCACGCAAATCATGTTAACCAATTCACAGAAGCTGAATGAATGAATTTTGTCCTCTTGGTCAACAGTACCAGTTTCTGCTCCTCATAAAAAAACTACGATTCTTAAATTTGCCACCCTGTCATGTGAATATGCAGAGTACTGTTAATATCCAATAAATCATGTTTTTTTGCCATTGATCGTGCATTATCTCTTACTGATGAATATGTAGGAGAAAATCTGAAAAGAGAAGGCTTACTTTTCAAGGATTTGAAGTCCGAAATGTCTTCCAATTCTTATATGACCCTACGTAATATTGAGGCAATGTTTAAAAAGAATATTTGTTTTAAACATTACTAGGGTCAAGTTCTAACATTCTTCTTGAACCAGTTATTAGGCGAGAAGTGACTATGGTGGTTGACTTTTTCACTTTTAACACTTAACCATTGCTAAAAGTCTGTTCAGTATTGAATGATAAACTTGCTTAAATTGTTTTTGGCCTTTTCAGCAAAGACGTAAAGACTCAATTTTCATATTAATTACAAGTCTTCCAGCAGTTTTGCTCAATAAAAGGACCAACAAGAGATATCTGATTGCTTTCCTATTCTCTGCCTTGTGATTCTCGTTTGCCGTGATCTTCCACGTCGCATCCTAGTCCAGCAGGATGAGCTCAGTGGCAGATATGTATTTCTGGGATAGGCATCTACTCAGGACCACGCAATCATTTCCATTTTACCCTCTGTTGCACAGTCAAGATAACACACCTGCGTCGCCTCGCTAATCAGATGAGCTTCAACCGAACTTTATCATTGACATTTACCACTGTTTACCCAACTAATTTCTCTTAACTGCACTTCTGAACTTTTATCTACAAAATACATACACTACCAGAAAAGAGCAAGAAGCAAACATGCAAATTCACAAATATGAAAAGAAAGATAAAATGAAAGGAGAAAAAAACTACAAGGATTTTTTTTCAGAAGGTGAACAAAGTGAAGACAGCGCAAGTTACTTTGCTGTTCTTGATTAGATGAGAACAGCTTCTCCCACATTCACTTTCTGCCAACTAACAAATGAAATGAATACTGACATTCAACAGGGGGTAAAAAAACACATTTGTGTTCAAACCAACTATTTGCTGATAGAAAATACAACAAAAAGTACACATCGCCTCTGAGATAGGATTCAATCCAGTTAATATTGGTGTTATAAATAATACAAATTTGGCAAAGCATAAAGTCTATCTATGCTATACCTGTGTATGCAGTAGGTCCATGGCATAGACTTATGCCATTTACAGGTGTGGATATAAACTATAAACCTTACACAAACTAGTAATTTACTTATTCATTCATTCATTCTCACCACCACTTATCCTTCACGGAGTGTTGGTCCCTAACCCATCTGACTTTGGGCGAATCCCACACTGCCCGCCCCAAAGGCATACAAAAGAACCACTGCATTATTGGGTCGCTTACACAAACTCAACTACTGTATATTCTGGACTATAAATCACACGTGCGTATAAGTCGCACCAGCCCAAAAATGCATAATTAAGAAGGGAAAAAAATCGCACTGGAGTATAAGTCACATTTTTGGGGGAAATTTATTTAATAAAATCCAACACCAAAAACAAATGTCATCTTGAAAGGCAATTTAAAATTAAAATAAAATAGAGAACACCCGGCTGAATAAGTGTACGGTATACTAACCTTACATAACTGACATGCCTGGTAATGTCAGTAACGACATAACATATTAAGAGTTATTCAGATAACAAACATGCTAACAAGTTTACCAAACGATCAATAAATCTTCATCCTCGGTGTCACTTTTAAACAACTCACCCAATTCGGGAGGTAGATAATTTCACACATAAATCGCACCAGAGTGTAAATCGCGGCCAAACTATAAAAAAAAAACTGCGATTTATAGTCCGAAAAATACGGTAATAATAATTCTGAGATATTTGCATTTGATCCAAAGTGAATCTCATATCAACATTTGTGTGGTAATGAAAACTTTGATTAAAGACCTTAAAATTCTCCATATTCTTGGCCACTAGAATAATGAAGCATTTCCAAAATAAGGGACAAAATAAAGTGAAAACATATGTAGATTTCCTCATCTTCAAATGCTCACAAGATAAAGCCAATAAATTGTGATTATCTTCTTAAATAAGGACTAGGAGTGTCTTAATCTAATGCAATTTGGATCCAGTCTTGTCACCACTGCGCACATTGAGCAAAGTCCAAAACTGGTGGTTTAATATTTATTAAAACAAACTTAACTTGTTTATTAGACTCAATGTACGGTTTTGCCTTAGCTGCCCTACAACCCAACCTTGTCCCCTACAGTGTTTGGCAGTGTAAACTATATACACTGTATAGAATCTCTGTTAAACCTGAGCTTAAACATTCACAATCACACCTAAAGACTAATTAAATGTCTTCATTTGGCCGAACAAGCCTAGTATACAAAGATGGAGTCCCCAATGAAACCCACACAAACAACGTGAGAAAATGCTAATTCTACACAGAAGAGATTTGAAATTGAGCCTCAAGACTTGAGGCACCAGTCGAGACCACGCAACCGTGTTGAAAACCGATAGTAATTTTCAACCTATGCGCTGCTCATTGACTGAAATGAAGAATACTAAAAATATAGTTCTGTTATCATTGCATTTTTAGATGTTTTACATGCATTCCTAAACAACAATAAATAGTGGATAATTAATAGACAATCGCTCTGAAAACGACAGCTGCGAAATGAAGCTTTACAGGTTACCCTGAATAATCTAATAAGGGTGTTTTTATTTTGACATCGGCACCTTAAAACCAGAAATTTGTGAAAGGTGTGATCGAGCGCGCAAATTACTGCACGTCGATCCGTTTTGTGTCCCCAGTCACATTCATTCTTTTGCCCTCCTCAGTCAGAATGAAGCCGTCAAGGAGTTGATGGACCCAAAAATGCCCCAAAGCCAAGAGGAAGTGACGCAAAATGAGCAAGAAGTTAATGAGAAAATGTAAAAAACCTAGATCAACGACTTATAGATAGAAACAGTGAAGAATCAGGGTATAACTTGTCGCCATTGAGTTGCAGAACATGTAACCATTCACACATTTATATTCTTGCAGTATAACAATGATCTGGATGACAATTGGCTCCACATTGATCAACTGTCATCGTCATATTTTATTTTCGGAGGGACTTTATCCACGGCAACACACTTGTAACCGAACAAACAAATTTAAATTAACTTGGATTAATATATACAGACATTCAAACGTACGTTTAATGTAACTTTACACAAAACTGAATTCAATTTTTTTTTTTTTTTACCTTCGTTCTCCGGGTTAGCTGTTTGCCACGCCTCCACCCTCACGCTCGCTATCGATGGGCTGTTTACTGTTGTATTCCCTTCAAAACATTCCGAAAATGATGCACACAAATGTCCTCACAATAGAATAACGCACGACCACTTGCCAACGAGAAGTAGTCTTGAATGAGCGATCGCGGGAGCTAACAGGCTAAGGAAGGAAAAACAGGAAATGCAACAGCTCAGCCTACCCACGTATTGATTGTGGGTAATGAAGTTTTATTCTGAGAAAGGGTGCCATTGGCTATCGGTGTTGTGTGCACAAGTATACATACTTCATTACCAAGAAAGCCCTCTTTTTGCCCGCGCATAAGGGTTGTGCGTTTTCTGGTCCATGTGTAGGAGAAACTCGTGTGAAGAAATCGTTCAGTGCTCGTAGATATCTGTTATACACGAAAGAGATGCGGCAAAAAAGACAGCTACAATGATAAACAGCCTCTCATGTCATGGCCACCTGGCTTTCTCGCATCTCGAAATTTTTCTCGTATCTAGAGCTAATTATTTGCTCGAAATTTTCCTCGTATCTCGAGCATCTCGAAGGTAGAGCTGCTCGTATGTAGAGGTACCATAGTACTTGTGTGAAAAGGAAATCAGCAGTGAAACTTTGAATCAGGGATCAAGACAATACGAGTTCATCCGAGAATGTGTTTTAGGAGCTCAGCCAGTCGTTAAATTAAAGCCTGGGCTCCATTTCCGCCAATCCTCCCTTTTTGTTCAGCTGTAGCCTGTCACAAATTGAAAGTGAAGACCTTCCAGAAACTATCCCTGATAATCACATAAATTAATTAGAAAATGTAACTTGACATCCGCTAAGCATAGACCGAATGGGGATGGAGGGTGCGGCTTAGATTGGGGCAAAGCCACAAAATTAATTGTATGGTATGTGATTCTGATAATTAATTCATGTCTGCTTTAACAACCCCTTCTGGCAATCAATGAAAAGGAACGTTTCAATCAAACTAGTATCGGTAGTGGTCAGGAATGAAAACGTGCAAAAGTTAAAGTGTGGCAGACTCACTTGACACGCTCAGGGTCATTTAGAGGTTCGCCAATTAAACACAGGCAACCAGAAAGTGAGTAGCGGACAGACAAAGCAAACATGAGAGCAGTCCTTAAAGACATTAAGTGTTCATATCTAGAAAGAGTGCACAGATTCTGTGGACAAAGGGCTCTTCGACTTCAATGGCAACTCAGAAGTCTTGATTTTGAAGTGGAGAAGATTTTTTGGGTTTGCATGATAATTGCAATTATTCTTTCAAGGCACTTATTCTCCCCTCTAAAATCAGATAGACTCATACAAACAGCAGCAGGTCACAACATCTTGAATGTTCTACAAGCCACTACATTTAAAAAATATGTATTTTTGTCCTAAATATATATATTTGTCAAACAAATTTCTAATTAAGTTAAGTGTTAGGTTTGTGTGTCTGCATCGTAATCCAAGTTCATTTAAATTTGTTTATGTTATTTTACCAGCGCGTTGCCATGCAAAAAAAGTGGTTAGCGCCTCACAGCTCTGGGGTCCTGGGTTCGAATCCAGGTCGGTCCATCTGTGTGGAATTTGCATGTTCTCCAATTCCAAAAAACAAGCATGGTAAGCTGATTGGACACACTAAATTGCCCATAGGTATGAGTGTGTGTATGAACGGTCCGTCTCCTCGTGGCCTACGATCGAGTGGCCACCAATTCAGGGTGACCCCCGCCTCTGGCCTGAAGTCAGCTGGGATAGGCTCCAGCACCCCTAGTAAGGATAAATCTGTTTGGAACATGATTGAATGAATATAAACAAGCAATCTGTGCTATTACAGGCTGAAGGTTACATGCTGAAGGCTGCCCTCTACTGCCTAACAGGTCACCTACAGACAACATATAACGTACAGGCACCCTGAATCATAAAAACGGACAACCATTCACGCTCACACTGAGCTTAGGGGCAAATTAGAGTGTTCAATCAACCTAACCCACATGTTTTGGGGATGTGGGAGGAAATCAGAGTACCCAGAGAACATCCACCCAAGCCATGGGAGAACATACAGGCTCCACATAGTGAGGACTGACCTGGGATAGAACCCTTTTCCCTAGAACAGTGAGGCCGACGCGCTAACCACTTGTCCGCCGTAATCTTCGATATAATATAGTATTATAAAAATATAGTCTTAAAATTTAAAACGATATGTAAGCACTCATAGATGATTGGATGACAGGTCTGTTTGAATAGATTCTATTCAAAAATAAAGTGAGGGTGAAAAGATGTCCTATGTGCTGTGGTAATATACATTAAGAAGTGAATAAAGATTTCCAAATTTTAGAGAAGCTGCATTTAAAGCCACAAATCTGGTGGATAGGTAATAAACCTATCAATGTGCTGTCTGGCCGGCTATGCGACCCAATTGTGTGGATGCCAGACATAATGGAGAAATGTCCAAGAAGACGAGCGAATAGTGGGTGAGGAAGGGACGAAGTGAGTGACATCTCATAGACAGGTATCAGATGTGGGTGAGAGAGAGGACCATCTTTGTCAGTGATTTTAGTAAAAGCAAGGGAAGGCAAAAGTTAGTGTCAAGAGCTTCTTAGAGTGCACAATAAAGAAACCTCAATAGTAGAAATAACAAAATTAATTTTGACCAGAAATAGAATTGGGTTTTTATTACATTTATTTTGGTGTAAAATGCCAAACAGACTAAAGAGCTTGTGGCAATAATTGCGATTGTGCCAAACTAAAATTAAGCAGGAATTAAATATTAGTGTGTCTGGTGGTGTAAAGCGGAGAGTAGAAAACTCAAAGAAGAAACTCAACAATCATTGTGATTAAACAATGCAGCCCTCTCAGCACAAGATCATAGGACAGTTATACTTATCTTCGTAAAATTTCAATGGTATCGACCTGATGTTCAGAACACAGGAAGAAAAAATATTGCCTAAAGTAAGTAATCATTCATTCATTCATTTTCCGCTTATCCTCACGGTATATTGGCCCGAGTATAAGACGACGCCCTCTTTTTCAAGAGTCAAGTTTGATAAAAGACTTTTGAACACCAAATTCAATTCAATGACTTCTGTTTTTCAAATGTAAATTAACCAATCGGCTGTGATTAAACAACAAAATTGCAATAATGTAATATAGACTAATTTCTTACCTTGTACTTGCACTAAAATTCCATAGGCTGCTAACTCACTTTTTGTACCTGACTACTTATTTACGTGACCACTTATGCATGTTGACTACTTATCTAATTTTACTACTTATTTATTTTGACAACTTATTATGTTGAATACTTATTACTTATTTCTTGATTTTTTATGTGTGCACTTCATGGTCAAGCTTTAAATCTAATCATACTTGTATAATGAGAATAAAGGCGCTTTAAATCTAATCATACTTGTATAATGAGAATAAAGGCATTCAATTCAATTCAATTAACCATCAAAGTTTTCAGCATTCGCTAAAAGATATCTGGCGCCATCTGGCGTTAAGTATGGGTATAATGTCTATATGGGTATAATGTCTATATTTTAGCTCACAGGTAATTGGAGAGCCATATGCACCCACCAAAACCACCACAAATGGCTTCCGAGCCATAGGTTCCCTACCCCATGCCAGACTTCAGTGCGGACAGCCAAGTTCCAGAACTTTTTTCGTAACATGAACATTTCGTAAGTAGAGCAGTACCTTATATATAAATTCTCTAATTTGTTCCACGGTCCTCACACAACTACCAATCAAACCCTTTAAAATTGGTCAGTGTCCCAATTTTGTATGAAAGATGTGAGGAAACACAAAAATGAGAGAAAATTATAAGAAAATGGTTTATTAATATTTTCAAAATAAAATAATGGATAAGGAAATTCATTCACTTTTTGTGGGATTTCGAAACGTGGATCTTTGAGGCACTCATTTTCATATAAAAAGCTTTCGTAACCTAAGAAATTCCGTACCTAGAGGCATTTGTAAGTAGAGGTATGACTGTATATACACATACATAAATGAATGATTGGTAATGGTAAATTAATTGGCCGATCAGCATTGAGACTTTATGAGATTTTAAAGTTGAAGTTATGTATGAAATGGGATTTATTTTGGCGGTGATTTTGTGATTTTTTTTAGGTGATCCCTAAGCCTGTGACTAATTAAAAAACTTTTATTAAATTTTAAATGCAGTTCTTTTTCACTAGTGTTGTTTTCCATTCACTCATAAGTAAAGATTTTAGGATTACTTTTAAGGGTAACCTTACTAAGGCAGTCCTTCAAAATCTCCTTCAAGTTTGACCCACACTGACAAGACAGGCCCTCTGGTCTTGTGACAGCCAATAAGCAATTCAGGCCATTTTGACTGACACCTCAAATTGACAGCAAGCTTAGGGCAGCACCCTTCTCCTGAGATGCAAGGGAGTCTGCTGGTTGGAGATATGGAACAAGGAGACAGAGGTGGAGCATAATAAGCTTCACGTTTGTAAGAGATGGATGGATGTGGGTCAGCTAAATTCTCATGTCGCTCACGATTTTTTCTTGAAGTATTCACTGGTAGTTCTGTTTTTGTCCAACTCGCAGGTTTGACCACATCTTAATTGCAGGGTAAAATGATTGGAAATAAGGTTTAAGTATTTAGAATATATTTAAAAGATTTTTATTTTTACTGATGAATTATATTTAAAACAAATCAAATACGAATTACAGTACATTTGTAGATTTTACCTAACACAAACTTACCAAATGCACCAGATTTAAGAGGGAAAAAAGGAAATGCTACATTGCTTGGTTACAAAGACCCGATATATATACCGTATTTTTTCGCATATACGCCGCATTTGTTGCTAAAAAATGGTAACTGAATCGAGGGTACGGTTTATATACGCACAAATTAGACTTGACATGCACGAAACTGCAAGGTGACAGATGGGTGTCCCCCGCCTCTAAAATGGTGGCCAGCCAATCCCAGGGCACACGGAGACAAACAACCATTCACGCTCACAATCATACCTAGCAGCAATTTAGAGTGTCCAATCAGCCTACCATGCATGCCTTTGAAATGTGGGAGGAAACTTGAGTACCCGGAGAAAACCCACCTGGCCCGGGGAGAACATACAAATTCCACACAGAGAGGTCCGAACCTGGATTTGGACCCAGGTCTCCCAATGTGAGGCTGACGCGTTAAGCACTCAGCCGCCGGGCCGCCCCGTTGAGAAAGGTAATATTATGCAAAACCGTGTAAAAGTCTCCGTGCAAGCTATGAAAGGTTTAAAAAGCTGACAACGTCGCCGTTGTTTTGTACACAAAAATGCAACATTTTGACAATAGCAATATCAAATAAGGATTTTAAAATGATAGTCAAAGTCAACATTTTAGTACTTCATTCAACAGCAACAACAAGACAAATGATATTTTCCTCAGCCTACTAACTCTTAACCCTACGCAATTCACATCGTTCAACTCTAATTTCACTATCTGACTTGGCCCTCTTAAATCTCTCACCCCTCATCTGTGCTTCTCATTGATCCTTAATCCCTCGCCCATTTCCACCCTTCATTATCTGGGTGCTCTAAACTCAATATTCTTTATTGCTGGATGTTTCTATAAAGGCCATGCACGTTCCCCTTCATTTCACCTGAAGAACAATGAAAACTGTACTTTGTCTGCTTGAACAGCACTGTATACAAATAGATGACCAACCAGAGGGACATTGTGCCCATCAAAATTACAAAACAAAATAAATCTTTCTTGAGCAGCCAATAGCCTAAAATGTACCGTATTTTCTCGCATACAAGCCGTATTTGTCGCTCAAAAAAGGATGACTGAAACCAGAGTACGGCTTATATCGGCATAAATTAGACGTGACATGCACGAAACTGCATGTCAATGCCTGACTGAAGTCTGGGATGTGCATCAGCTTGGCCAGTTTCATCGCCTTCACCTTGATGAGATCGCCGCTGAAAGGCAGACTCTGTCCTCTTGCTTACTTCAGCTACATGAGCACCCCCACATCGAGCTTTGGGTCTTGGAACCTGCGTCAGCTTCATGCGCTTTGATGGAACTCCAGCTTTGATTGATTTGATTAGTTCTCTTAACTTCTACACCCCATTTCTTGCTTATCTCCCTGGCTAGCTTGGACTGATTCAACTCCTTCTTCGAAGCATCGATTATCTCCATCTTCTCCTGGAGTCTAAAGTCCGTTCTTTTGCGTTTCTGAGCTGACATTGTGGGCTACATTTGAAAAATAAATTAATTCGAAAGTACAACACACACACACAAAATAGTGACGTAGTAGCGATATTAGGGGGTGGCATAGTAAATTTTTGTATTGAATTTTGTTGGGACCGAGCAAAAGTGGCATAATAGCGAGAGTGGCATAGTAACAAGGTGGCATAGTAACAAGATTTAACTGTATTTCGACATTAGCACCAATATGGCAGCCCCAACATCTTAAACTTCTGGTAAGAAAATTGCAATTTCTCTCATTAAAAAGCATCAGATTCTGGTCAAGATAGACATTTCTTTTTTCAAATTATATTAACTTCCTTATGATATTGACCCAAATAATGTGCAATCCAGCAGACAATCCTTTCGATTCATACAGTATCTCAGAAATACCACATGCGATGAGTTTTCTTAAGATTTTCCCTTCAAAGTAACATGTGTACTCACTATTAAAACCATGAATATGGAGGTGAAAATTGTGAATCCGGGGGCGAGAAATTGTAAAATTCAATGATTTTAAGGCAATTTTAAGTGTGCTGCTTATACGCAGGGGTGGCTTATATGCAAGAAAATACGGTATTTGTGGTCATTTGCAGTCAATCTTAAGTTTATATGATGACTTGGGATAATAATAAAAATGCATTGTATATTTGGCGCTTTTCAGGAGACTCAGACACTTTAAATGGCAATATTCTTTGACGAATTTGCACCATCGGCATTTCTGACCACAACCAATTCCTAATTTTCACGCTACTTTCACACAGGCAAGTAGGGTAAAGAATTTTACCCAAGGATACAATAAAGCGGACAAGTGAGAGCTATATTCGAAAGACCTGATCCATCAATTAATAGATTAAGTGCTAAATCAACTTTGCTACCATCGTCCCCAAAATTGCAACACGAACAATTGTAGGGCTACAAAACAATAGAACACATTAAAAATTGAAACTCAATATCTTAAAAATACATTCCCATTTCCGTTGTTAGGAATGAGCAGTTACGTTTGGTCCTTATTTACATTACCTTTGGAGTAACATGGGTTTACAAACCCATCCTTGCATAGCAAGTCTTAAGTGATAAACTTCTTACAACCAAGTTTCTAATGACCAATGAAGATACAAGTTTAACCTCATAGGATCTATACTAAAGTCATCACAGTTATCTTTATTTTTCTAAGAGCTTGTGATTTGGAAATTATCAAAATCTATTCATGCTGTGCTAGTGTTAGTTTGCAGTTCTATATGAAAAAAAACAGTGTATGGACATAAAACACTGAGAATTTAAATGGGAATTCTCTTTCGCTATTAACTAAGGCGAGAATGTGGAGAGACGGCCAAGCAGCCTGCTAGCAAACGACAAGGGATTACTGTGACACCATTTGCATATCAAGAAGTTAAAGCTGTGAGGAAGAAAATATCGAACCTTCAAGCCTGCAAGGTCATTCAAAAGATAGGAATTTTTTCTTCACTTCATAATTTATTTTGCATATCATGCAATATGGACAAACTGTAGATTAAAAATGGCAGCTTTAGCAAATCACACCATCCCTGATAGGAAGAAGCTCCCACCTAGACTTTTCTAAAGGCACCTTACTGCCATTGCTTGGTCAAAATGACATGATAACACACACACACACAACACACACAACACACACACTGCTGCTCCAGGCAGATGTCATCTTGATTGTTTCAAAACAGACTACACATCCGACAATAGAAATTTGCTGGACTCACTAATCCATTTTAAATTATCACTACTTTAATTTATGCCGTTTTTTTTATCAGCATGGGTCACGGAGTCATTGTCTTTTTCTCCACTCTAATGCTCTTATAGAAAGTTAATATTTGCAATTCAAATGACCTCAAGTTATATTTTAATGAAATAATAGGGAAAAAAACATTTTACATTTTATTTTTTAAATGTTCTGTTTTCACTGATATATTTAGGATTTTTTTCCTTTTAATTTAAGACATTATCATAGAGTTGTAGAAACCTATTCAAGAATCCTATCAATCGAGAGTCAAGTAAATTGATACATCTTAGGAGTTGGAACAAACAAAGCTGCAGTTGCAAGAAAAAGGATTGGGGTCCTGTGATATAATACTGAAAAGAAAGGCCATGCCTCGTGGTGTAGAGGTTCACTCGCCTGACTTCAGTGCGGGCAGCCGCTCGCTTCCTGCTGGTAGCGGTATGAATGTGAGTGCGGATAGTTGTTTGTCTCTCTGTGTGCCCTACGGCTGACTGGTGACCAGTCTAGGGTGTAGTCTGCCTTTCGCCCGCAGTTAGCTGGGTTAAGCTCCAGAAATTCCCGCAACCCGTTCGAGGATGCGCGGTATGGAAGATAAATGAAAGGCCATTGAAAGAGATGAAAACAGGTGCTTAAACTCCTCCACGTGAGGCAAGGACACACCACTGAGCTGAAGAGGATAAGACAGACCATTCTGATCAAGAAAAATGGCCTTGTATTGATTTTCATCGAAGTCGCTTCACACACAGCTGCAAAACGTTCTAGTGGACACTGAAAGTACTAGATTGATGGAGCAACACCATATGCAAACAGTATAGATGCGATCCTGTGGTCCGTAGACCAGACCTCTTCTAATCTCTGGCTGCATCTACAAATTATTTCCGTAAAAGTAATGAACAGAGTGACAATGGGGAACCTTGGCTGAGATGAGCATGCACTGAAAACAGGACCGACTTTCTGCCAACAATGCCAACCAACCTCACGCTCCAGTCATTTGGGATTGTACAGCTGGCATAATTGGGCATTTCTTCTCCCTCAGCTAGTGTTCTACTCTACTAGCCGACATTGCCAAACCTTGCGGGTTTTCGTGCAACTACACAACCTGTAATTGATTTAATCGGATAAACAATAATTATAGAGAGAAAATAAAATGTTGTAATTTTTTTCTTTTTTTAGAAGTTCACATTTTTTATTAAGTACACACCCCTGCCTTGCATAATGAAAATCTGATCCAAATGGTAAGCCAGCAATTCTGTGCATTACAGCTAGGTTGAATTGAATGTTTTTGTCATTATACAAATTTAACGAGATTCAACGCTTTCACCACATTGTGCACAAATAATAACAACAAACAGACAAATAAATAATCAGTAAATAAGAAATGAAGAAATATGTAGTCCACGTGAGATCAGCAGAGCGGACCGATCTTGTTCCGTCTGAAGTCCAGTGATTGATAGAATACGTTTTTGAATACCGCCACAGTCTGTAGTAGTTAGTGATTGCATCAATCGGTAAATTACTCTTCAAACAATAGCTGGTGTTGGCAAGTAGCTAACTGACCAACTGACCTACTATGGAATCTCAAAAGCAGAATGCTTCCAAAATCATACAACAACTAAAGGTATGTATTCACACCTGCCCTGTCTGGTCTGGACCAAACCTAAAAATCAGTTGTGACCACCTTTTGGGCTGGTCTGAATATAAACCAGAAAATTCTGTTGTGGACCAAACAGCCGGTCTGAGACCGCACCACAGAGGTGGTCTCGTGGTGTGGTTCACTTTATGTGTGAAGGAGACCACACTGTGGTTCAGATCAATGCTCAAATTCCACACCTATTTTCACATAACATCCTTCGGTAGTCAAAGGAAAATTACGGATTATGGGAAACATGTATTGGGCTTCTTCTAGATATTTGAGCAGATGCTAAGGTAAAATTAATGTTGCATCAATACCCTCTGATTCGCCAAATGTCCTGCAAACGCTTGTCGATGGATGAACCATATAAGCATGAGCACGAGTGCTGCACACTGAAGCGCTTGATTTTTCACCTCCATATTTTAATTTTCCCGCAGCATTTTCTCCAATGATTAAATGATACTTACGAATGTCATTGGCAAAAATTGCAATGTGATAAGGAACTGAACCAAAAGACTCCAGACTAAGTGTGATTTGGTCCGTTTTCAAAGAAAGCAAATTGTGCTCTTTTCTGGCTTGAACACGCCTTTAATTTGATGTTCAGTAAATAGCAGTATTCACAAAGCAATTCACCTATGTTTTAGTCTTAAATTTAGTCACTTGAGGCCTCTCTCACATTCAGAGGTAGTAGAGAATAATTAATTTAACAGTTCCATCTTAATAGAATGCATTTAGCTCAGTGCTTCTCAAATAGTGGGGATGCCCCCTAGGTGGACAAAGACTGATGCCAGGGGTGTGAAACGATACCTGGGAGCTTGTGCCTTAAAAAAAACAGACTTTTTGCCAATGCGAAATTCACTTGCAACAAAGTAGTACAGTAATCCCTCGATGATCGCGGTTCATGTAGATCAGACATGGCCGCAATAAATGAAAAACCGCGAAGTAGGGTCACCCCTATTTTAGTCCTGAGTCCTAGTAGCAAGCAGAGGACATGGGAGTGGCTTCCGCTTGTGAATTTCAGCGTGGATTTTCACATTTTTATGAACTTAAAAAAAAAATGCGATGTAGTGAAGCCGCGATAGTTGAAGCCGCGATAATCAAGGGATTACTGTAGTAGATGTACTATTCATGAGTTAACACACTTACTACATTGCAACAATGTTAAAGGAGTTAAAGGTTAAGAGGTGTTAAAGGTTGACACTACTGCAAACTAGCTAAAAATAAACCCTAAACTCCCTAAGGATTAAAGACTAAAAACTTCTCGTCCAAAAGCCAGTGTCTACAATCAACAACCGTGAGAAACGAGTGGAATTCCAACACTCCCAGAAGAGATAAAATTCTGTTTACTTCCACTCTAGCCAATACACGTCCTCTCTCTCATGCATTTATGGGAAGTATCTGACACATGGTGAGCATTTTGTATGGCACATTGGCAGGTGGCGCTTTTCTGCAATCGTTGGCTAGTTGAAAGAGAAAGAAAAGAACAAGAAATAGACAATGATAGAGGAGTAGCTGGTAGGCGGTTAGCGGAGTTGTTAGCAAGCCTGTGATGGAGAGACTAGAGGAGGAGAAGGTGGATGGATGGAGGAAGGGAGCGATGGAGGAAGGGGAGGCTTGACGATAAGAGAAAAATTCAGACTGGTCAAAGTTTCCTTTTTGCCAATCGTGCTTCTGATAAAGACAGCGCCTGCTCCGGAGCTGATAGAGGGGCTATCTCTCTCCCTTTCTCTCCCCCACTCCACCACCTCCCTCAGCCGCCAGTTAGTTTGTGCGGAGGAGTGGGGGGGCCAAAAAGGACCATATCAGTCCAGCATCATGGTGCTACCATCAACCAGCCACCACGCAGCAATTAATATCGCTCCAATTACTGTTAAAGGGACAAGGCTGGCACAGGACGATAATGAACACATCCTCTCCTCCCCAGTGGAGGAATTAAAACACGTGCACACGCACACACACAAACATGCTGTGTGTGTTCACTTGCTACATACTGAAATGACCACATCTTGAAAGGGGAACAGTGAGAGATGGTGTGCTAATCTATGTGCGTTGTTTAACTCATTGAACACAAAAGAAAGCACAAAATAAACAAACCTCGATAAGAAAGGTATTTTTCTGGTTATCTCCTTGGAGCTGTGTGTGTGTTTTCTGTTCTTGTTTTTACATTGAATACATTTGCATCCCTGTCATAGTCACATCTCCAGACAGGAAAACATAGGACAACACAATGGAAGTTGTAAGATAGAACAGAGGAACCCTTCAGATATACTACCGTAAAGCTGATCTTGGATAATTGTGGTTTGGGCCCCTAGGCTAGGACGAAAGTCCGACTTGATTGTTTACATCTGTTAATGAGCACATACAGGAGGACGGAAATTGAGCCTCGGTGCAATTTTCTATAAAAAGCAACTCAGGTAGCTGCTCCATCTGGTTGTTGCAAGAGAGAAGAGCAACGGGTAAAGGGTTATGGGTAGTGAATTTGCATGATATCTGATTTAATTGGGCTTTAAATTTGCGTTATCAAATAGCACAAAAAGGATGTTATGGTGCAGCTATGTATTCCATAACGAAACGACCAGTTTCATAGTTTCTAATAAAAGAAGCCTAATGCAATAACAGTCAGGACACCAGGAAGGACAGTGGCACCACCATGGGATAGCACCACAATTTACACCATCTTTAATTAATTTTTTGCAACTGAGCAATCTCAAATCCACTCACCTGGACCGCTCCACTGTAAAATGCCATCATTTTTCTCGACTTCATCTTCTTCTTTACGACAACTGTGTGCAAAACCTTGCTCTTTCCCATCCTCATTGCCCTCCTCAGGTTCTTCATAGATGTCCTGCCTCCTAGGTTCTAGATACAAAACAAAGAGAGAGGATTCCTGTGAGCATCGGACATCAAAATCAGAACAGATCTTGTGTGTGTAAGAGACATATGTACAGTAATCCCTCAAATATTACGGACCAGACATGGGCGCGATAATTGAAAAACCGCAAAGTAGAATCACCCATATTATTAGTAGCATAACACACGTTTCCGTGTCGTTCTAGTTTTTGTTGGGCTCATTAGATGCCTTAGATGGGCCAGGACGCTTAGGAGGCATTTTCAACGGTGACTCAAAATTCAAACAAAGCTGGAATAGGCTCGGCACAATCTTTTTCTAAAGGTGATGTACGCGATGCGAAATTAACCTCCAAAAAAACAGGAACAGGCAACGTCGTCCTTCTGTCTTTTGTATTATCCGCCGCGTCATTTTTCTTCTATGGTCTTCTATGGTGAAATAGCACTTCTTCTTCAGTGCTGAGTACCACCCAATTCAGTGCCAAAGAAGAAGCAGAGCCCTGACTGCCGCCATTTTTTTTATCCCCAGTCTTCTACTTGTGAGTTGCAGTGAGAATTTTGACTTTTTTTTGGACTTAATATAAAAAAAAAAACCACTATGTACTGAAGCCTTGAATGTTGAAGCCGCGAAGTGGTGAAGGATGACAGTACTCTACAGTGGCCCGAATGATGTGTGTGAATGTGTCTGGGCAGAGGATGTTCATGTCTGCTGATCAAAGGTTCCTGTGAAATGACAACCTGAGCTGTGTAACACAACACCTCGCCACACAGAGATGGGCCCTTTCATTACATCTACAGAGAGTATCACAACTAAAGCTTTCACTCTTTTTGCTTTCACTTCCCTCGTTTTGGAGCTGTAGTACCGTATTTTCACGACTATAAGGCGCACCGCATTATAAGGCGCACCCTCAATGAATGACACATATTAATTTTTTTCCATATATAAGGCTCACCGCTCCACATTACACTGGTCTACCGCACCGCATTATATGGGTCTACAGCCGAGGTTAAAGTATTAGTATTTTCGTGACACAGCAATAGCATAATAACTCATGTTGAACAGGTGGGCGAATGCGGCATCCAACACGCACGTCTCCGTCTCATCAAAGTCGTCATTAATCGAGTCATTAATTTCTGCCTTCCTGAAAGCTCGGACCACAGTTGAGACTTCCACTGGGAATGACGTCGAACATAGAATTAATGTGCTAGATCGAGCTCAACCGAAATGAAACGCCGTTTTGTATACAGACGCTCCCCTACTTACGAACATACGACTTACGAACAACGGTACATACGAACATGTCTGCAAATTGCGTTTATGTCAAAAAATGTTCGTAAGTTCGATTTTGTATTGCGCGCCTTTTTCCGAGTAGTGCTTCTTTCCGCTGCTAATACCGACGCCTGGGGCTGTGAGCGCTCAGCTCACCCAGCATCCACCTTCCTCTGCCCAGTTCGTTGCAGTGCGTAAGTTGTGTAAGTTGCGTAAATTGCGTAAGTTGCGTAAGTGCGTGACATATCTCCAGTGCGCAAAGAACCTTTTTCATTTTTATCATGAAATATCTCGTGCAGCCATTATTCAATATGGTTGGTGAAAAGCGAAAGGCTTCTAGTGAGGGAGGTGCAAGGAAGAGGCAAGCTATTTCATTTGAAACGAGTGGCAATAATAACGAAGCTTGATGTGCGTGAGAGTGGTGAGCGTTGCACGGGCATACAACTTGAATCGTTCGACCGTCAGTACCATTTATAAACAGAAAGATCGAGCAGCAGGACCCAAATATTGAACGTTGCACAAAGTTTGCAAATCAATTTAATGATGCCATACAGTGCTACCGCATCATTTATGATGAAAAAAAGAAGAAAACTGTGCAATCGTCGTTAGATCGCTTCTTTCGGCTAGTTTCTAATACATAAATCTCTCTCTCTCTCTCTCTCTCTCTCTCTCTATACAGTACTGTACATATTCTCTCCATTTTATTAAATGTTTTTTAGTACAAACCAATGCTTGTTACTTATACAAGCCTTAAACATACAAATGCACTTATATAAACCTTCAATATACTTATATAGGCCTTAAACATAAATTATAATACAAAATATAGCACTGAATCAACTTACAAACAAATTCAACTTATGAACAATCGCTCGGAACCTAACTAGTTCGTAAGTAGGGGAGCGTCTGTATCTCAGCATTCACCGCGCAATGGAAATAGAGTCGGGGGCTGCTTGCCATAGTTGCAAGAGCTGTTGCGGCTCGATATTGATCCATATATAATATATATATAAGCTGATTGGACACTATAAATTGCCTCTAAGTATGAGTGTGAGCGTGAATGCTTCTTTGCCTCCTTGTGTCCTGCTATTGGCTGGCCATCAATTCAGGGTGTCCCCCGCCTTTGGCCCGAAGTCAGCTGGGATAGGCTCCAGCACCACCGCGACCCTAGTGAGGATAAACGGTTCAGAAAATGAGATGAGAGGTGAGATGAGTTTTTGTCATTTTGTTTGTTTTCTTCAACGATGGTAGCCTTGGTTCCCACAAGTAAAAGTGTAAGGTGGAGGAGGGGGCCTATTCAGCCCCATTTTTTCACCATTTTATCTCTATCTTCTACCTTGCCCTGTCACATTTAGCAAGGACTGAGGCTGCCAGTGTTCGTGTAATCAACACTAATATACCTGCCATTGATCAAGATGATTAGAGAGCCCCAGTTTAGTGATCAAAGAGATCCCCGTGTCGTTCTGCACGTGGTCTGCCCTCTGAGTGTGCGTGTCCTTCATGTGTGTTAATATTATGCGTTGATCCATCCATGTGTATATTTGAACTTTGGCCATGCAGCCACTATCAGTCTGTTTATCAAACAGAAATGTCCTTCCCTATTAGCACAACTTGTGATTAGTCAAGATTAGATCAATAGTTACGCCACAGCACCTCAGAATATCAGAGTAAAGATACGTTTTTCTACTTTTTCAAACTCTTACATCACAACCAGTACAAGTGTTGTGGAAAATTAAGACACCTCAACAAAGTTGTCAGTTTAGGCAAAAAAATTGCATCTCTTCTACTACCATCTCCAAGGCTTATTACTTCTTCATGCTCAATAAGAGAACAAAAACCTGGGCCACTTGCTATCTTATTTTGAAAGGACAAAGTGTTGTCAAACACTTGATACTATCAACTGTGAAAAAATACTTTACTGTCATTTGATTTACCCATTATAACGGCTAACTCCCATCATCTTTTTTCATTTCCAACAGTTTAGCTTATACTGCACTAAGACCATGTTTACCCTTACATTCGCAATTTGATAAAGAACGATAGTGTCCAATCAATACCCACCATAAAAGGCCCTATAACCATGAGACACACCTTCATACATCAACATTAATAATGTAAAAGTTGAATTATCTGCATTGTTAAATACACCAACGCTCTCACACTCACACATCAAATCACCTGATGTCTACTTTTCAAAATGTTCTAGTACATGCAATCACTTTATGCCAAAACATTGTACAAACAACAAAGGACAAGCAATACACATGCACATACAAAAACACACATACATGAAAGCACACACACATGCGCACACAAAAAACACACATACGCACACACACACATGCACAAATACCTCACCCCACACCACAGCCACCTAAATGGGGCCATTATTTTCAGCTATAAATCACATTGAATGGCACATTGATTTTATCCTGCAGGGGATGGAACATGGGCGGGGAGCTGGAGACACGGTTATTGCGTTTAATATTATCAATATTATCTTCCATATCATCTCAGACAGGGAGGCAGGTATCAGGAGAAGTCGACAGACACTTCTCTGCCAAAAAAAACCCACCCCCCCAAATAGCAAGACAGTCTCCATCAATCTGATAAGCTGAACTTCCCCTGTCAAACTGGCAGGGCAAAGTCATCCAACAATCTCACCTCCTAACTCATTTCTATATTTCTTTTGTGTGTGTGGGGGGGGGTGTGGGGGGGTGTTGGGGGGGGGGGTGCTTTAATTCTGCCCCTTCATGTGTTTCTTCCCTTTGAATTTACGGGAGTGGCTCTTCTGAGGTCGGGACAAGGGAGATGTGACCTTGCATAGCTGTGCAGTGAATTTCTCGCAGCAGCTGCATGTCTACAGTTGTACTACTCAATCACAAATTCACAATCCAACATGAAATCAATGTTGTGAAAAGAAGGAAAAGGAAGGGAAGCAAACAAGGAAGAAAATATCCATAAGTTGGCACACAACATTTTATTATAAAGTACCGCTCAGATGTGATTAAGAGCAAAATTATCAGTTCCTATGCTGTTCAAATGTATTCTGTTAGATGTTCAACTCAGTCAAAATAATTGAGTAGTTATCTTTTCAATTATAATCTTTCCCTTATTCACTGTTATTGACATTGTTTCATGTCCAATCCATTTAAACTCGGAGTGAATCAACATATTTCAGTTATTCAATGCCAGCATTTTTCAGTTCAAACGGACTGGATGCGCATCACCAGGTTTTTTATTACTATTTTTGCTTGCGAGTTTCAGTGTGAATTTTGACATTTTCATGGACTTTATTTTTTTATACTTAATATTAAAAAAATGCAATGTACTGAAGCGGCAAAGTGGTTATATCTAGCGCATGCACGCAGTTCTAAACAAAAGAGAACTGTGTATTCAATCTGTTTAGGCAAAGGTAAAGCATAAGAGAACGTCCAAGCATTGTCCCTTAGAGTTGAGCCAGGTAACATATCTTGCATTTCCGTCTCATCTCACTTGTGTCTATAGATCTAGCAATAATTATAATTAACCAAAAAGTCTACAATTTATCATCATTATTAGCATAGTGGAGTAGTTGCCACCTCAGGCCTTAATATGGAGTTTCCCTTAGAAAAATGTGTATGGTTCAGCTTCCTTCCAGTCTAAAATCGTAGCTGGTTCACTCAACACCTTAAATTGCCCGTAAGTGTTGGTGTGATTCGGATGGGTTATGGCAGTGAGTGGTGGACCGTCAGGGCCTGCAAGCCTTCTCTGCTGGCCTAAAAAAATATCTGAATCACAGACTGATGTTAACTATGTTTTGTCCATGAATACTTATTAAATAATTCCAAACTGTCTGTCAGCTTCCTTTCATTGCTTTTCCCCCTGGTTGCACTGCTTCCAGATGTGTGTTTTCATATTTAAGCATCTAACCCGGGGGTCGGAAACCTTTTTGACGAAGAGAGCCACAAACAATTCATATTTTCCAATGTTATTCCTTGTGAGCCATACTACGAATTTAAAAGTCAAAATACATACATTTAAACGAGTGCCTTTTCAATATTTTTTAGTAATTTCACCACTTTTAAAGTGGAAAAAACTGAATATTTTTTTAAAGATTCTTATACTGTTGCTAATCAATGAGAGGATGCATTCCATAAGAGTCTACTGCAAAAAAAAATGAAGATTAAAACAAAAAAAAATGAAGATTAAAGCAGTTCTCAATGTAATATCTCAGTTCTGTCAACAGCGATTTCCATATTTTAGCTCACAGGTTGGCAAAGAGCCAGATGCACCCATCAAAAAAGCCACATGTGGCTCCCGAGCCATAGGTTCCCTACCCCTGATCTAACCAATCACATTTCAGCCATTATTTGTTGCCAGGGTCGGAGGCCTTCACAATTAGTTCTGCAGGCTCTGCTGCATAAAACAAGGGTCACTAAAGCACTAAATCGAATAAAAACTTATACCAGAAATACGACAGGACAGGCTCGACTTTCAGCATTAGCTTCGATGGCGATAGAAAAGAAGGAGGAAAGAAAGGAGGATGGATTTTGTGTACAGATGAAAATGATTTTTTGTGAGTAAAAATGGCTATATTCCTAAATAATATTTCAATTGTATGAGGTTATTATTGATGTTTTTTTATGTGTCACAGCTGTAGCTGCAGTAAAGGTTTTATAGCCATAAAATAGTTTTTGAGGGTTGGATTGACAGCAACTGAAGGCATCACTTTCAAATTCACAGCCCGCCATTGGGTTATGGTTCCCTCTCTCAATGTGTCACACATGATCTGTCCAAGGTGTCCTGATACCTATCCAAATGTGAGTCAGCTAAGGTTGGCTCCAACTTCCGCAGGAGCCAACAAATAACTAAATTGGGTAGAAAATAGATGCCTTTCCGGATAAAACAAAAAAGCAGTAAAATTGTTTCACAAGCACATTTACACATGCACTCAGCCCAAAATGACAAAAGAGAAAAGCAATAAAATTCATGCATTACAGCAACTTGAATCACTTATTACATGATTAAAAATGGATGTGGCTTGCTCCAAACAGGGCTTGATTATCACAGGTCAAAATAGGGCCACACACTGACTAATCGGCAAGCTTTCAGTCAGGCTTCCTGTGATGTTCAAGTATGATTGTTGAACCTTTTTGTAAAAGGGGAACACGTGTTTTAACTGTCGAAAAATTCTGAGAAGAGAGAAGAAAAAGAACAGAGGAAAAAATAAACCCACAAAAGAATGAAAGAAGACATGCTGGAAGAGATGTGTGTATGTACCATAATAAAATATCCTAAAAAGTGAGAAGGGTGGGTTGTGGCTGGAACCGAATCCACATTGGTGTAACTGGTACGTGTTTTTGTAGCTAGTTATCGCAGTGTTATCATGTGTGCGTCTGTGTGTGTGTGTCAGCGATTGTCTCTCTCTCTTTCAGATGATAGATATGAGGCCGTGCCTTATTAGCCAGCACTAGCCAGATAAAGACCTAGTATTGATCCTAGGTTGAAAGAGCAGGTTTGTCAAACATGGCTGACTAATAGAGCACTGACAATGGCAGTGCTGGGAAATGGAGGAATCCAAATGGAGGGAGGGAGGAGTACTTATCGAATAATGAGATGGTGTTCGTTAATTGGCGAGGAAAGAGAACAATAAGAAAACAAAAACAACATAACCTGAGTAATGACTAAATAAATATATTTTCTTTCATTACATCCATAACCTGCTCATCCACACACACACACACACACACACACACACACGTAAACCCACGCGCACATACACACACACACACATGCCAACACACAGAGTTTGCTAATCTCTAATCTTGTCTTGTCTCGATTAGCACCTGACAGAATTTCCATGGCTTTATCAAACCAACCGAACCAACAGACGCTTATCATTTCCAGTCCAAAATTTCACAAGTTCAGGAATTTTTGAGATTACAAAAACACAGCAGGAAAAGTCTTGAATAAGTCAAAAGAATATGACTGAACACTCTACTATCAGACAGTGCAAGCGGGAGGCATCGGATAAGAGGTGTATTGAGGGGACAGATTTGCTGGTCTCCAAATTGAGCCAAAGGATTAAAGCCCCCCCAAAAATTAATAGACATATATTTAAAATATGCTGAGAGGCCTGAGGAAAAAAACGTGATCACATAAAATGATCGCATAGAAGCAACCCAATGGACAGGACAAACTAAGATCAAAATGGAGATGAGAGGTGATTTGAAAAATAATGCTTAAGTAAGCATTTTACCATGTTCCACAGCACAATAAATTTTGTCACAACTGTGATGTGTGTGGGCCGGGCCGCTAGAAGAATGGTTAGTGCGTTGGCCTCACAGTTCTGGGGTCCTGGGTTTAATCCCAGGTTAGTCCTCCTGTGTGGAGTTTGCATGTAACGTTCACTTTTTTACGTTCTAATAAGTTTCTTGGGGGGCCCGGGTGAGTGGTTAGCACGTCGCCCTCACAGTTCTAGGGTCATGGGTTTGATCCCAGGTTGGTCCTCACCGTGTGTAGTTTGCATGTTCTACTCGGGCTTGTGTGGTTTTCACTGGGTACTCAGGTTTCCTCCCACATTCCAACAACATGCATGGTAGGCTGGTTGAACACTCTAATTTGACCCTAGGTATGAGTCTGAGCATGAACGGTTGTCCGTCTTGTTGTGCCCTGCGATTGGCTGACAACCAATGCAGGATGTCTGTTGCCAAGATTTGGCTGAGGCAGGTTCCAGCACCCCCGTGACCCTTGTGAGCATAAGCTGTGCAGTGAATTAATGGAATAACAAAAGGAAAAGAACAGACTGCTTTTGCTGATGACTACCGTATTTTTCGGATTATAAATCGCAGTTTTTTTTCATAGTTCGGCCGGGGGTGCGACTTATACTCAGGTGCGACTTATGTGTGAAATTATTAACACATTATTATATCATTTCACATGTTATTTTCACACTAAACCGCAATAGGGCGCTCTAAGCCTGTGTTGATAATTTCAACATTGCCGGTAATTTATAAAAACAACTGAGAAGGGCTGAACAAAAATGGCACCGAAAAGAAAATCATATTCTGCAGATTACAAGCTGCAAATTGGAAAATATGCAGCCGAAAACGGTAATCGAGCAGTAGAAAGAAAGTTTGGAGTTAGCGAGAAACATGTAAGGGACTGCCGAAAAGCGAGGGTTACTCTTACGGAAATGAGGACAACAAAAAAAGCTAATCGCGGGCTAAAAGCTAGGTGGCCGCAGTTAGAGGAACGAGTTCGCGCATGGGTGCTTGAACAACGTGCTGCTGGGATAGGTTTGTCAACAGTGCAGTTGCGTCTCCACACACAGGTAGTTGCCAAGGAGATGAATATAAATGACTTTGCGGGCGGAAGGACCTGTATGTTTTTGGTGTTGGATTTCATCAAATACATTTCACCCCAAAATGCAATTTATACTCCAGTGCGACTTATACGTTTTTTTTCCTTCTTAATTATCCATTTTTGGGCTGGTGCGACTTATACTCAGGTGTGACTATAGTCCAGAAAACACGGTATATACACATTTGTCTTTTAAAGAGAATCTACACAAAATATTTGGCAAAGTACTGTACTTTCATATATCATGTATCATATTTACTAATGCTAATAATCAGGACAAGTTGTGTTTCAGGTTTAGAATGCTGCAAATATAGTACTCAGAATTGAATTTAAAGTTTAAACAAACTTGTTTGGCTTTTAATCAGCCACTCACCCTCATTGCAAGGTGGTGTGTAGGGTGCGGGACTACTGCTGTCACCTTCTGCTGAATCATCCGGGTCCGATGCCTCCGCCTCCTCTCCTGAGAGACTCGGGTTGTCAAATGTGTTATCCTCATTGCCGTCAAGATCACCAAGTGACCCTGCAAACAAAGAAGGAGAAAATGAAACATACTATAACAGTCATATTAATTATAAATAAACATTGATCAATCGCAAGCAATGAAAAAAGTTATTAATTTTTTAAATTTAATGGGAACCATCACAATCTCATAACAAGACAAGGCTATAATGTTGAAGGTACAGTGGAAAAAACAAATGTATTCGATTTTCTTTTCTCCAAACATTTAAATACAATAGGTAGCCTGGTAGGCCGAGTGGTTAGCGCATCAGCCTCACAGTTTTGAGATCGAGGGTTCAATCCCAGATTTGGACCTTCCTGTGTGGAGTTTGCATGTTCTTCCCGGGCTTGCGTGGGTTTCCTGATACATCCCAAAAACATGCATGGTAGGCTGGTTGAACACTCTAAATTGCCCCTAGGTATGAGTGTTAGCGCGTATGGTTTTCCATCTCCTTGTGCCCTGCGATTGGCTGGCCACCTATTCAGGATGTCCCTCACCCCCCACAACCCTTGTGAGGATAAGCGAAAGGAAAATGAACGGAATTTAAATACAATGTTTCATGAAAAATACGCAACCCTCACTTTGATTCATTAAAATTGAAGAGAAAATCTAATTAAATAGCATAAGAGAGAAGGGGGAAAAACATATAAATGGAACGAATGTTGAAAATGGTTATAAAACCCGACCCACTTAACGATCTAATCCATAAGATTAATGGCAGAAGCCAAAGGGGACCTAAAGCCAAATTGCAGTATACCTAAAATTGAAGCTAAAAGAGTGATTAGTGAAGGGCTGATCTATATCAATTACAATTTCACAATCCCTGCTGACCATAGTAATTATACAGTACTTTTGATCTATTTTAGCCTGTTTGAAGATTACATCCATGAAAAGGGGAAAAAGGCGTCTTCATTATTAATGCCCCCTCTTTAAGATGAATATATCAGCCTTCTTAAAATAGTACATTGGCAGCTCAGAACCATCTTTTGTTTGCTGTACTTCAAGCCTCAGTCACAATTTTTTGTTTGGTGTTTATTGGCAGGAAATATTAAGGCAGCATTTTCATTTTCTAAGAGATAGTGGCCGATTCAATGATGGATTCGAGGAAACCATTGCTCTTAAAAGCTGTGTAGATCTTGAGAGTAAGAATGGGTTGATATTATGTGATGTCTTTCAACAGAGAAAAGTAAAAGATTATATACTAGGAAGAAGGAATAGAGCAAGGTTTAACATGTAGCGCAATCCAAAGAGAGAGAGAGAAGGAGAGCAAGAGCGAGAACCATGTTTCCAGTTTGCCCCACCCCTCTGCCTAAACCCAGGCAGGTTGTAAATTAATTTTCATTTAGTTCTGTCAAACCAATCGAGGGATTTTTCAGAACTAAAGCCGTGACTTGGGGCGTATATATTTACAATGCCGAAACAATGGAGTGTATAATCTATACAACGTACACAACAATGCCCGTGAATGAAGAAGCTTGTGGAAAAAGGGAGAGGCAATTTTTCTAATTCTGTTAATTTCACTTGCAAAGCAATTAAAAGCAGGCTGAGATAATGCTTGGAAACAATCGCTGCCTGACAAAGTGTTTCTGTCTTTGTAAATGAAACATCTTTAGGCTAATTTCAACTTCCACGCCTGCATGGTTCACACTCTAATTTCAGATAAAATTAACATAGCTAGATTTGGACCTTCATAAGAGAAAAAGATAGTCGGGAAAGAAAGAAAAAAAAAGATCGATGCCATCCACAATATTTTTAGAATTAGGCCCATGCCGTCCAAGCGATGCTTTATCAACTATTCAGTATCTATGAGGACATTTTCATACAATTAATTTTGCTTTAATCATAATTGTACAAAGGGACTTCGCTGTATAAAATTCCAATTACATTTTGTGTTTCAAATGTAAGTTTGAATTATGGTTTCTTTTCTCATTACTGCTCTGGCTTAATGAATCAATCACCGCATCACTGCTTTCGGACATTGAATGGTACAGAAAGTTTCAACTTATTTTATCCAAGGAGAAATATCCCTTCCTTCTTGTGTCTTGGAGAGTTTGTTAAAAGGATACCGTGGTGCTCGAAGATTAAGTGGTGCAATTTCCACTTCATTTGCCAGCTGAAGAGTTAACGCTACATTAATTGTTATTCCGTGATATATCCATCAGGAAAATTGGACTGAACTATAGGAGATGGGGGAAGAAAGTCAGGCAAAAAAAGACACAGGGCATATATGTAGTATTATCGAAAGTGGTGAACTTATCGAACAGCACCGAACTATTATGAAGTAATGAAGTACAAGCCACTGCTCATAAAAAGAGCCTTGAGCGGCATAATTCCCAAAACCAAATGATAACAAGAAAATAAAACTTTGAGGAAAATGTTAAAGAATGAATGTAAAAAGATACTGGAACCCCCAAAAGTAAATTAAGTTCATGGAATTGTAAAGAAAATACAATACAGTAGTGCCCCGACATATGAGCAATTTGAGATACGAGTAAAATTTCGAGCAAATATTTATCTTCAGATAAAAGACAAATTTTGATATACGAGCGAGCATACAGCGGACGCGAGAGGCTACTCATAAGAACATCATGGGCACAATCTTTCCCGTCTCTATGAGCACTGGGCGGAGCGTTGCATTTTTTTCAGTGTTTTTCCCCGTTAGTCAGTCCAGAATGGCGGAGGAGCTTGCTTGATAATACGAGAGGAGTATATACTATACTACTTGTCGTTGGCAAGTGGTCGTGCGTTATCCTATTGTGAGGACATTTGTGTGCATCATTTTCGGAATATTTTGAAGAGAAGACAAAAGCAAACAACCCTCGATAGGTTTCTTTTAGCTGCAGCTGAAAGTCAGGGTGGAGGCAGGGCAAATAGACCCAACCAGGGAGAAGTGTGTGTGTCTGTATCGTAATCCAAGTTCATTTAAATTTGTTTATGTTATGTTATGAGCGCGTTGCCGTGCAAAAAGTCTCTCTCTCTCTCCCCCCCTCTCTCTCTCCCCCTTCACCGCTCCGCGAAACCCGTCTAATTTTAGTACTATTAAACACATTTTAGTACTATTAAACCACTAGTTATTTGTTACTTTGTTAATAGATGGTGAATTACAACAAATAAAAATGTTTTTCCAATCCAATATCCTGTTTTTGGTGTTTTTTATGAGGGTTGGAATGGATTAATTTGTTTTTAGCTCATTTCTATGGGAAACATTCATTTGAGTTACGAATAAATCGACATACGAGCTCAGTCCCGGAATGCATTAAGCTCGTATCTCGAGGTACCACTGTAATTGAAATTGCCAAAATGCATATTGACAAGCCACAAGGCTTGACAAATAAGACAACACTGCTGTGTTGTGTTCGTAGACACCAAAATGAAGGAGAAAAAGAAAATAACACTGTCCCTACTTTGAAACATGTTTCATGCCTCGTCTTTGTTTGGTCTCAGTCCCAGGTCATGGGTCTTCTCAATGATTGCTACAAAAAATTAAGTCATTAAATCATTATTTTTGTCCAGGCCTTTTTCATAGGTTAATAAGTAAGTAATGTCTGATTTTGTGTTTTCTGTGACCATAGTGTGTTTTTTTTCATTCATTTTCTGAACCGCTTTATCCTAGGGTGACTGGGGGTGCTGGAGCCTATCCCTGCTGACTCCCGGCCAGAGGCGGGGGACAACACCCTGAATTGTTGGCCAGCCAATTGCAGGGCACACTGAGAAAAACAACCATTCACGCTCACACCCATACCTAGGGGCAATTTAGAGTGTCCAATAAGCCTACCATGCATGTTTTTGGAATGTGGGAGGAAACCGGAGTACCCAGAGGAAACCCACGCAGGCCTGGGGAGAACATGCAAACTGTGCACTGGTGGACCGACCTGGATTTGAACCCAGAACTCCAGAGCTCTGAGTGGTAATGGTTAGATTTTACTCAATGTACATCAATCATCTTCAGACAATAACATCTGATATATTATACATATACACCTATTACGATAAAGGTTTTGTGCCAGATTGGGTTGATACATTTTTTAGACTATTAATTTAGAAGTCTTATGTAAAAACATTGGGCAAACATTTTGAAACTGTGAATCCGATTCGTCAATCAAATGATTAATAAACCTAATCGTCAAACTAATAATACTACCTAATACCAATTGCTTTACTGCTCTAAGGTAAATGCTGCATGTGGTTTTGATAAATTACATGATGGCCTCATAGTTCTGGGGTCGAGGGTTCGAACCCAGGAGGGTTTGCATGTTCTCCCCAGACGTGCATGGGTTTTCTCCGGGTTCTCCGAAATCCTCCCATGTCACAAAACATGCATGGTAGGCAGGTTAAACACTCTAAATAGGCACTAGGTTTGCGTGTGCACATGAATGGTTGTCCTCATTGTGCCCTGCGATTGGATGGCCACCAATTTAGGTTGTCCCCCACGTTGTGACCGAAGTCAGCTGGGATAGGTTCCAGCAACCCCCAACCCCCTTTCTCAGATCAGATAAGTAGTTACCAGCTTATGATTATTGTTTTAAATTTAATATGAAATTTGTAGACGGCCCGGAGGATGAGTGGTTAGTGTGTCGGCCCTGCAGTGGGGGGTCCTGGGTTCAAATCCAGATCGGTCCACCTGTGTAGAGTTTGCAGGTTCCATATCTGCGTCGGTTTTCTTTGGGTACTCCGATTTCCTCCCACATTCCAAAGACATGCATGGTAGGCTGATTGGACACTCTAAATTGCTCCTAGGTATGAGTTTGAGCGTGAATAGTTTTGTCTCCGTGTGCGCTGCGATTGGCTGGCCACCAATTCAGGGTTTCCCCCGCCTCGTGCCAGAAGGCACCTGGGATAGGCTACAGCACCCTCCGCGACCCTAGTGAGGATAAAGTGGTTTAGAAAATGAAATGAAATATGTAGTAGGCTAAAATTGGTAAGTAATATAGAATCTATTGATTGTAACTGATTTCAAAATGTCTCTTTCTCACCTTATGTAAATCAATCATTTTCCAAAATCTCATCTCATCTCATTTTCTGAACCGCTTTATCTTCATTAGGATCGCGGGGGGTGCTGGAGCCTATCCCAGACTGACTCCGGGCCAGAGACGGAGGACACCTTGAATTGGTGGCCAGCCGATCGCAGGGCACACAGAGACAAAACCATTCACGCTCAAACTCATACCTAGGAGCAATTTAGAGTGTCCAATCAGCCTACCAAGCATGTTTTTGGAATGCGGGAGGAAACACACGCAGGCCCGGGGAGAACATGCAAACTCCACACAGGTGGACTTGACCTGGATTTGAAACCCAGGACCCCAGAGCCGACGCGCTAACCACTCGCGCCACTGGGCCACCTGCATTTTCCAAAATAATCTTTCCGAGCCCAACTGATTTAGGATAAAAGGGGGACTAAGCCCTAAACTGGTCCCCAGTTGGTCGTAAGGCACGTGCACTCAAACCTCTATGAGTGGGAATCAACCCTACGCTGCCTGTGGCCAAGTCAGATGAATGTGTCAGGACACCATCCGTGACCCAGGAGAAAAATATTTTAACGTGATTTAAAATTGCATTGTATTTGGGTCTTCATTTCATCACATCACATTGGGAATAGCATGATATCAAGTGGGAAATGATTGCGCTGTTGCCAACGTATCGGCACCGTCTACAGGTGATGGACAAGAACATTTGTTACGCACACAGACAATAAAGGTGTGAAGGTATGTCAGAGTTAAAATAAAAAAATGGCTATGAATCTAATTACTTGCTGATACCCATAGTGGCATCAAGATGAAACCAAAACGAATTTTGTAGGAGAGGAGAATACTTGAGCTGCTGCGCAGGGACTGACGCTCTCTGTCTTAGAGAGGTGTGAGGAGAGGCAGAACAAAGTGATGTGCTGATGAAGGCACCCAAGATACTGCTTTATTAACTCTCCATCCACAACAAACCTGTAGCAGGCAGCTCGGTGATTAAACACTGAGACAACACACATCAAACCTGTATGCTCAACAAGCCTGATTAGGCAGACGCAAGCCTCTCCGCTCTTATGCTAATAACGAACGCAAGGGGGGAAAAGGAAAATGGGGGTGTACTTGTATCAGACAATCTCTTAGACTTAGAAATAAAAAAATAACTGGAAAGAATATTTAAAGAAAGATGGGAGAGGATAGGAACATAGCAAATGTGTGATAGGGAACTAACTATCCACTGGAATAGAACCACTTATTAATTGGTGTCAAAAAAGAAGACCTGAAAATTCAATCCAAACCAAATCCTCATCGACCACCTTCAAATATATCTTAGTACAGGGCTGCATTGACGTATATGCATGTTTGTGCTGTGACCACTTTACTATTTTAAATGAATATACAGTAATCCCTCGAATATCGTGGAAAATGTAGACCAGACATGGCCGCGATAATCGAAAAAGCACTAAGTAGGACCACCCCGATTATTACTCCAATACTATGTTATCGCACCTATACAAAAATACAAGTACACAAGTACAATTATCAAGAAGTGTATTTACCAAATACTACAGTTATAAGGATATAAAAAGACTAATATATTAATATCTAAACATAATCGATATTAAAAAATTGTAAATACTTTAAATACTGTACTGACAGCGAAAATAGTTCCTCTCTGCTTGATATATATCCAAAAGTCATGGTTATGGGAGTGCCAACAGTTTCAAACATTCCATTTAAAAAAGTGTTTAAATCTCATTATACTGACAATATATAATGACAATTAAAGAATTCAATTCAATTCGATTTAGTCCAAGTCCTCCTACACAGTCAATATCTTGAAGAGCAGCCCCCTTTCAGCAAGGTACAGCTAGTTGTTGTAAGTTGTGTTAAAATAATAAAGCAAATGCTAACTATCTACACAATCACTTGGCTGTTTCCAATGCCTTGAGTTCAAATGAATTCAAGGCCCCTTTACCTCAATTGCATACAGGTCTAAATGAACATTCTTTCAGTCTCTCGCCTTCATTCTCCTTCCTGACCCGACCTGCCGTCTTCGTCATTTCTCCATTTATCGCCTTCATCTCCTCTTTTACTTTATTCCTCTTTCTCAGACTCTTAATATAGTATCTCTTCTGCTCTCTCCTATCCCTTATAGCACAACCTTCCTCTTCTCTCTCTTTCCTTCACCTCCATCTCTTCCTCCTTTTATTTTTTATTTTTTTGGTAAAAAAGCAGAGTGACTGGGAGCGTCACTCTGTGCGGATAGCTGGGAGCCGTTGGCGGTTATCGGCTCCTGCAGACTCTCTCTGCCGGTCTGATCTGTCTCCTCTTCATTAAGCAAATACGCCGACGTGGAAATGAAAACATAATAGCTATTTGATTTCCAGCGAGATATTTTGCATATTGGTTCGGAGCTGATAGCGGAATTTCATCAAGCCCCCCTCTCTTCCCCACACCCTCTACCGCCATCACCACTGCCACTGCTTTTCCCGTACCCCAACATCGCCCTCTTCCCCTTCCCTCCCTCCACACACTTTAAAAACTGAATTACTGAGATGGGCCTACTTTCAGAGAGATTTCTTTGCATTACTGGGAAAAGGGAAAAAAAGAAATCTGGTTCCCCAGGAAGAATACTTAAACGATTAAATACCCCCCATTCTCATCTTTTTTCCCTCCGTCTTCTCCCTCTATTGATAACAAGGAAGAAAATTTAAAGAATTCACAGTGCTCTAGGTTGACTGCAATAATCAGAGATAGGAAGGATAAAATTAACTCCTTAATGAGCAGAGAGGAGTCTTCGTGATAAAAGTCCTGGTGAGACAGCGATTGGGACACTTGCTAAACCTTGGGAGAGAGACAGTAAGGGATAGATGTAAAGTGATAGTGCTGGCCAGACGATGGTTTGTAATCGAAACTAAATGAGTGACACTTGATACCATTCGTAGGAACAATTAGTTTTGCCTCCTTCTCCTCTGAGGAGATATTTGCTACTAGAAGTATGAGCGGGGCAGGTAGTGAGATAATAGCGATATAGCATCACAGATATACTACTTGCGGTTCCTCAGCACCAGATGTGATGAATGGTCCAGCAGTGGAGTATATCCTTCATGCCCCACTGAGAGAAAAACTAGGCCTGGGGATCAGCAGCTTCTTCGCCACAGGCCTACAGTATCTGATTGTCCGGTGCCTCTCACTAGGACTATTCACAGCCCCTGAACCCACAGAAATAAATCTTCTTGCTGCTGTGTTCCATGTTGGAACACTATGTTGCTTCAGGCCTGATAGCAGTCCTTATGTGTTCCAGGTCCTGTAAGTCTGGTATTCAACAACTACACAGATATGAAGGATAAAATGCCCGCCCGATCTTTTCCAAAAATATCGGAATTGATGAAAATAGTCAACTTGGCTGTTTGTTTCAATTGTCAATGCAAAAACACATTGGCAATGACATGCTTGCTTTATTGTCATTGCGACTGTTACACAGGTTAAAATCTCATTCTAGGTAAAGCCCCAACCCAAGAGAGACAGTTACAACAAACATATTTTCTTTCTAGGAAAGATGGGATAGCCATGGAAGGTTATCATGCTTTACTTTCTATAAATAATCACATATACACACACATGTATGTGTGTACGTATATATATATATATATATATATATATATATATATATATATATATATATATATATATATATATATACACATATACATATATATATACACATATACATATATATATATATATATATATATATTCAATTTTATTGGCGAAAGAAAAGCACAAAGGCTAAGGGGCATGTAATATATATGTATACACATTCATACACACACATATACATACATATACCTCTCAGTATTGATTTGTGTGGTTTTGCAGTTTTTTTAGATTCAATTTTTTTCTCATTTGCTAGGGGAGGTTCTACTACGTTTGCACGCATTATATTGGATTGTATAACTTTATTCATCCCGTATTTGGGAAATTTCATTGTCACAGTAGCAAGAGGGTGAGAATGCAGATACAGGAAAGGAATTTTAGACATAAATTGATAGTTAATAAGTAAGTTAATAAATAAATAAGCGTGTTGCTGAAATATTTATATATATATATACACATACACATATACATATATATATATATATATATATACATATACATATATATACATATACACATATATATATATATATATATATATATGTGTATACATACATACACATAGATGTACATGTATACATACGGTAGGTCTTAACACTCAGCCATTTGTTTTGTTAAAGAGCCTGACAGCTAATGGGAGGAAGGATCTGCGGAAGCGCTCCTTCCTGCAATGAGGGTGCAGCAGTCTATTGCTGAAAGAGCTTCGGAGGGACTCCACAGACTCATGCAGGGGGTGGGAGGTGCTGTCCATGATTAACATCATCCTGGTCAGCATCCTCCGCTCTCCCACT
Source organism: Stigmatopora argus (assembly GCF_051989625.1). NCBI lineage: Eukaryota > Metazoa > Chordata > Actinopteri > Syngnathiformes > Syngnathidae > Stigmatopora > Stigmatopora argus. Next base: position 5,141,903 of record NC_135389.1, on the reverse strand, counting down.
TCCTCCACAGAGTCCAAAGGACAGCCCAGAACAGAGCTGGCCTTACTGACCATCTTATTCAGTCTGTTCCTGTCCCTCTCCGTGCTCCCGCATCCCCAACAGACCACTGCATAAAACACTGTAGATGCCACCACAGTGTCGTAAAAGGTCCTCAGCAGTGTCCTGCACACTCCAAAGGACCATAGTGTCCTCAGTAGGTAGAGGCGGCTTTGGCCCCTTTTATATAGGGCATCTGTGTTTGTGGACCAGTCTAACTTGTTGTTGAGGTGAACACCCAGGTACTTAAAATTCTCCACGATTTCAATGTCTGTACCCTGGATGTTCAGCTGAGTGGTCTGTTGAGGATTCCTCCGAAAATCGATTAATAATAAAACATAAACACTGACATATTGTTGATGACATGTTTGACACAGTGCATGTTATATTTCATCACCTCTGACAGAGATTTAATCAGACTCTTGTGGCCCCTACAAAGTCATCTCTTCTGATTATCTTTTCGTCACCATTTTAACATACTGATGCTTATATTGAGCATTTTGTAAACTTCTCATCCTAAATGTCTGATTATCATTTGGGATCGAACAAAGTATTCAAATGCATCATTGAGATGGGCAACATTCCCCAACAATTACACTGCAGTTTTCTCTGATATTCTGTTGTAATTTTTCTGGCAGCACTTCAAATCCCAATAAAAAAAGCTTATTTAGTCAAGGCATTATCTCTCACCTATGGCCCAAAGTCATTGGATTTTCAATATTCAACAACTTAAAATGTGATCCCAGCAAGATATTTCCACCACTACTCCATCTGCCTCAATGGCCACATTTCTTTGATGACGCAATGTACAATTTTGATACAAACACCTTACATGTTGAGTCTATGCAGTTGTAGCTAATATTGTAGATCATGATTTAATTGTCAATCAAACATAATGATAAAAATCAACATATTTTGGCACAGTGACTAAAGGTTAACAACAGGTGTTTTTTGCAAAAACAAAAGGGGTAGAGTTTTGAATTAGAGAGATAAAGAGCAGTTACCATGCAGACTGAGCTAAGACCCTGGACTATTGAAGCCAGGCATGCAGACGACAAAGCATGCTGATAAGCTCCACTGATAAAAGATGGAAAATAGCAGCAGATTTGAACTTTCCCACCATCCTAAGATCCATGGAGAAGGCGGGGTTGAGTGTACTTATTGGATCACTTCCATATCTAACCCCCCAAAACACACATACACACCAACAAGGTCAACACACAGTACAAGGATACAGGGTTGATTTTTCGAAATACAGTTTGTGATTCTGAAAAATAACTTCCAGTTTTTTAAAAGAAACACTACTACAATATCCGTTATTTATCTCACTCACTGACTCAGTCAGTATATTCTTTTCTATAAAATGTTTTTCACTCAGTGTACATGCATAAGATTCTTAATTGCTGTATCCAGTCGGACTCAGATAAAGCGGGACAGGTCTTGGGTAACTTATTAAAAGGTCTTCGTTAAACAGAAGGTAATTACCTATCTTTTCTGTAAATTTCGTGTCAATCTGTCAAATGGCTTGGGAGCCATTGGACAAAATAGGTGCTAATAACAATAATAAATTAATCTATAATCCTTATAAAACCTGATTTATGGGAGTGTGTGTGTATGTTAAGATTCTCTCGCTACGTTTGTCCAAACCGTGCAACATAGTGTTGAATTTTTTTATCGTGGCCAGAAACGGCTGTGGGATCCTAATAGACGTGATTGAATTTCTTCACCTTCCCTAAACTCAATCTTTTATTTGTTAAACAACCATTTTTCAAAAGAGAATTTTTTTTAATGGCGCAACAATTGTCTTTTGGTTCTAAACAAGCAGGTGGGACCGGCGAAGCCGGGCCCCCTGCTTGTAAAAAAATAAATTTTAAAAAAATCACTATTCATGAAATGCCTCACCTAGGCAAATACATTGTCACTTATTCATTCATTGATTCATTGATTTTCTGTATTGCTGACAAAGGTTGGGGGTGCTGGAGCCCATCTCAGCTGAGTTCGGGGACCAGACGAGGGAGAACATAAATTGGTGGCCAGTCAACCGCAGGGCACAAGGAGATGGACACCCAAAACCACACACAGTCAAACTCATACGTATGGTTAATTTAGAGTGTTCAACCAGCCTAACCTGCATGTTTTGGGATGTGGGAGGAAAGCGGAGTACCCGGAGAAACCCCGAGAAGAACATGCAAACTCCACACAGGAAGGTCCGGACATGGGATCGAACGCTCGATCTCTGAACTGAGAGGCCAACGTACTAGCCACTCACCCAACGGGGCGCCACATGATTACTTATTTATTATGGAAAATCAACTCAACAGCCTGATTATGAGCATTTCAGTTCTAATTGTAAAGCCCTATTGGGCCTTAAGATGAGCGTTTATGTTGCTAGCTTTGAAGAATTCCTCCTAAATATAGTCCATTATTGCCAGAAGGTGATCTATGATACAAGTATCCACTGTCAGCAAAAAGAGGGGGGGGGGGGGGGGAATCGATGTATGAACACTTGTATTTCAATGGTCTTTTTCCTGAAGGTAAAACCTGCCTCTAACGTTGCCCCGTTTGGGATTTCAGCTGCTATAATAGATGGACAGACACTGGTTTTAAGTTGTCAGGATAGGTGAAGTGAAAGAAGGTGAAAAAACACTAATAAATATGAATTTAAGTAAAAATAATTTAACAATAATTTGTTCCTTTATTCAATTTTTTTGTCAAGCACCATATATAAATATATATATATATATATACACATACATACATATACATACACATATATATATATATATACACACACACACACACACACACACACACACACACACACACACACATACATACATATATATATATATATATATATATATATATATATATATATATATATATATATACAGACGCTCCCCTACTTACGAACATACGACTTACGAACAACGGTACATACGAACATGTCTGCAAATTGCGTTTATGTCGAAAAATGTTCGTAAGTTCGATTTTGTATTTTTTTCCAAGTAGTGCTTCTTTCCGCCGCTAATACGCCTGGCACTGTGAGGACTCAGCTCACCCAGCATCTACCTTCTTCGTTGCAATGAGTAAGTGCGTGAACGTATCTCCAGTGCGCAAAGAACCTTTTTCATTTGTATCATTAAATATCTCTTGCATCCATTATTGAATATAGTTGGTAAAAAGCGAAAGGCTTCTATTGAGGGAGTTGCAAGGAAGAGGCAAGCCATTTCATTTGAAACGAGTGGCAATAATAACGAAGCTTGATGCGCGTGAGAGTGGTGAGCGTTTCACGGGCATACAACTTGAATCGTTCGACCGTCAGTACCATTTATAAACAGAAAGATCGAGCAGCAGGACCCAAATATTAAACGTTGCACAAAGTTTACAAATCAATTGAATGATGCCATACAGTGCTACCGCATCATTTATGATGAAAAAAAAGAAGAAAACTGTGCAATCGTCGTTAGATCGCTTCTTTCGGCCAGTTTCTAATACATAAATCTCTCTCTCTCTCTCTCTATACAGTACTGTACATATTATCTCCATTTTATTACATGTTTTTTCAGTACAAACCTATGCGTGTTACTTATACAAGACTTAAACATACAAATGCACTTATATAAACCTTCAATATACTTATATAGGCCTTAAACATAAATTATAATACAAAATATAGCACTGAATCAACTTACAAACCAATTCAACTTATGAACAATCGCTCGGAACCTAACTCGTTCGTAAGTAGGGGAGCGTCTGTATGTATGTATGTATGTATGTATGTATGTATGTATGTATATATGTATATATATATATATATATATATATATATATATAAAACGAATTGGGCCTTCAGATTATGCATTATCAAAATGGTAACCCTGAAAACTCAATGGAACGTGCATGCTTTATTGGCAGATCAAACATATGCACATAAACACACACACACACACACACACACACAAACCTGCTGCTTCCAGAATAACAACTCACAGGGAGGAAAGAACAATAGCTGCCACAAAGAAAGACAAAAAAAACATTCACGGAAAGTGAAATAAGAGCTTCCTTGGGGTTAATTCCTGTTTACTCTTCATTACAAATTTATAAGCTCCAATGTAAAATTAGTCTGACACGCAGCTAGATATGTCTGCATCAGTTTGCTGGTGTTATAATCACTGGATTGCGAATGATATGTCATCTCATCTCTTTATTTGAAACAATGCAATTATAAAGCTTTATACAAAAATTTTAAGACAGTCAAGAGCTAGTATACAATTCTCTGCTTAATGATGTTGACTATCTATAAATCTACTGAATTGTTCAGAGTAGCTAACTAGAAATATAAAGATGCTGAGATACTGAGATAACATAAAAAAAGACAGTTGAAAATAAAGAACGGGGAAAATTGACCGGCCACTAACAGGCAGTGTCTACCTTCTTCTTCTTCTTCGGTAGTGCATGTTCTACTAGTAAGGAAGAGCAGAAGAAAACGCAAGGAAGGGGAAACTTAAACTGCCATCGCTCACGATTGTGGAGTGATTGAATCTACCTATGATTTGCTATATCAAGAGGGACAAGGTTAGACAGATGTCTTCCATCACTTTTAGTAAGACAGCAGTGGGTTGTTAAGTCTCATAGTAATACAGACGCTCCCCTACTTACGAACATTCGAGTTACGAACAACAGTACATACGAACATGTCTGCGCATAGGTTTTTATTTTCCTTTTTTCCCCCCAAGATGGTGCCGTCACGCGGAAGCCAGTGACAGTAGCTCTGTATATTGTTATGTTTTTCGTGTTTTACAGCCCTTCTATCTTTTTTTAAATTACATTTTAATATTTCTTAATACATTCCTCTTTACTTTACTTTGTACTTTATACTTTTTACTTTAATGTTTTTACAACTTTGTTCTGTGAGCCTGGCTTCTTTCGGCTACTTCTTGTAGTGCTTCTTTCCGCCGCTAATACCGACGCCTGGCGCTGTGAGAGCTCACCCAGCATCCACCTTCCTCTGCCCAGTTCGTTGCAGTGCGTAAGTGCGTGAACGTATCTCCAGTGCGCAAAGAACATTTTTATCATTAAATATCTCGTGCATCCATTATTCAATATGGTTGGTGAAAAGCGAAAGGCTTCTAGTGGGGGTGGTAGTGCAAGGAAAAGGCAAGCCATTTCATTTGAAACGAAAGTGGCAATAATAAAGAAGCTTGATGCGGGTGAGAAAATGGTGAGCGTTGCACGGGCATACAACTTGAATCGTTCAACGATCGTTCGTTAAATGTTTTTTTCAGTACAAACCAATGCAGGTTACTTATACAAGCCTTAAACATACAAATGCACTTATATAAACCTTCAATATACTTATATAGGCCTTAAACATAAATTATAATACAAAATATAGCACTGAATCAACTTACGAACAAATTCAACTTATGAACAATCGCTCGGGACCTAACTCGTTCGTAAGTGGGGGAGCGTCTGTACTATCATATGTATGGACGCTGCATTCGCCATATGGATAGCCATGGGAACAAATACCATCACAACAAAGGACAGTACAATCTTAATCTAATTTAAGATATTTATTTTGCAGGAATAGTGAACGGTATTGTAATGGGTGAGTTGAATAATAGTACAGAGATGGTTGTAAAAGTCCAACTAATGTCCCGACATCGTGGTTTTCACAAATTGCGCCAGCTGTTGGGACTTAATAACCACGGTGAACAAGATATTATTGTTTATACAAATTTATGTATGTATATTTCCTTTTCTTAAGTTCAATAAAAATAGTAACTTCCATTAAATTATAATGCAACTTAAACTCATGAGACTACCATTTTTTCTAAACTCATCAAATATTTTTGGAGAAAACTTGGATATACGAGCATACAGCGGACGCTAGAGGCTGCTCAAAAGAACATCTTGGGCACTGTCTTTCTGGTCGCAACTCCCTCGTGTAATGTCTCTACGAGCACTGGACGGAGCGTTGCATTTTTTCAGTGTTTTTTTCCTGTTAGTCAGTGTGAATGGCGTATATACGACTTCTCGTTGGCAAGTAGTCGTGCGTTATCCTATTGTGTGGACATTTGTGTGTATCATTTTCGGAATATTTTGAAGGATTACAAAAGCAAACAACCCTCGATAGGTTGCATCTGAAAGTCAGGGTGGAGGCCGGGCAAATAGAGCCAAGAAGAAAGGTATCAAAATTTAAAACAAAATTAGAATTAAGTTTAGTGTAAGGTTAGATTACATTTATTTTTGTGTGTGTCTGCATCGTAATCCAAGTTCATTTAAATTTGTTAATGTTATGTTACGAGCGTGTTGCCGTCCAAAAGTCCCCCCCCCCCCTCTCTCTGTCCGTCTCTCTCTCCCTTCGCGAAATCCATCTAATTGTAATACTATTAAACACATTTTAGCACTATTGAACCACTAGTTATTTGTTCCTTTGTTAATAGATGGCGAATTAGAACAAATAGAAAATGTTTTTCCAATCCAATATCCTTTTTTGGGTGTTTTTTCAGAAGGTTGGAACAAATTAATTTGTTCTTAGTTAATTTTTATGGGAAACGTTCATTTGAGTTACAAGTAAATCGACATACGAGCTCAGTCCCGAAACTAATTAAGCTTGTATCTCGAGGTACCACTGTATATGCATAAGATAATATTTTCCCACATTTTTTTCCCTTGCTTGGACAACCTCTAACTACAAAATCATCACCCAATTATACCCATAATCCAGATAATTTTCCAAGCCTAACCTTGAAATTTACATATTTTTCTTTTCCTTCTTTTTATTGATGTGTGTGTTGTAATGTCTTTTTGCGTTTGTAATTAGGAGTTCACGTCTGTAGTGAAAATACTATGTGCCTGTGCCAGCTTTCATTTTTAGTTCCCTAAGTTTAAGAGAAGGAATGGCCCTAAATCTATCCAAAAGAGATTAATACAGATAACCTGCTAAAATGGAGATGTAAAAATTATTGTTTCTCCAGGCAAAACTTTGGTATTGTACTCGTGAACTCAGTATCGGATATTATCTCATTTCGTGAACTGAGTTTCATAAAACCCGCATAAAACACCCTTTAAATAGAGGATTTAGAAGAAAAATTAGGGTTCTCAACAGTGACATAATGGCAGAGAGAGGGAGAAAGAGAAAGAGAGATGGGCTGTGAGGGCAACACTCACAACTTGGCTTTGCATTCGTTATCGCCACCTCCTGTCAGAAGGCTTAAAATAAAAATAAAAATAAAGTGAGATGGTGGCAGCAGTGTTGGGATGATAGCCCTGTGGAGCATGAAGACGGGATGTAAAGGAGATAGCTGGTTAAATATAACCTATTGCATGCCTGGCAGCAGCAAAGAAAGGAGGCATTTTCAAGTGGCAGGGCATCAGTGGAGCCCTCGTTGCCCTGATAACATCCACGTTAAGTGACTGTGTGTGTGCAGCACGTTTGTGAGCGTATGTGTGTGTGGGCAGAAGACTCTATAATTACTCTGCAGATCAAAAATACACGCACACAACTGCGGAGGCCAACTCATGAAGGATTATTTTTTACACATGGACAAAGAAAACACAGAGAGAGCGGAGCCAAGAAAAGATGCGCTCACTTACGTATCTATGTATCGCTCTGCCTTGCCAAAGGATGTATCAGCAGCCTCTCTCTCACCCCCTTCACAACACCAAAAGTCACAACAGGATTTTTGATGGGAAAAATGTGCTTTCCTCAGATGATGGTTAGATAGGGGGGAGTACAGCCAAATGTCAAATATGATAAATGTAAGGGTGCAGAGACAAGATCACTCACAGTGCAGGCAGGCAGACAAACGGGGAAATACTTTATTTGTGTGCCTAAGAACACGTGATAGGTTACAATTGTTTTTTCAATGTTAAACGTCACTAAGATGACAGGGAGAGATTTCCTCGTTGGTTCATGTATAAAAACAGGATTTTGCATTTGGACGTTCAAGAAAGCAATAACATGTTGTGTAGTTAAATCGAATAAAACCTTGGAAATTTTATTTTAAGGCGACAGAGAGACAGCCGTTTCAAATAACGACAAAAATGAATGAAAAGGTTTTCATAATGGTCATTGGTTTAAAAAAAAGAGCACGCTCGAGAGATATTTCAGTAAGTGGAAATGAAAGCTTAAAATAAAATTATTACAACACGCCCGTGTTGTTATATAACTACCATATTTTCTCGCATATTGACCGCCTTTGCGTCTAAGCCGTACCCTTAAAATTGCCTAAAAACAATTGAATTTTACGATTTCTCCTGTATAAAATGCACCCTGATTAACAATTTTCACCTCCATATTCATGGATTTAATACTTTGAAGGGAAAAATCTTACGAAAATTCATCACATGTGGAATTCCTGAGATACTGTATGAAATCGGAATTCCGAAAGCGTGTTGCCTGCGCGTAGACAAATTCAAAAAGGAAGTCACGGGAGCAGAACAACCAGGAAGTGTGTCCGTAGCGGTCTAGTTCTCACAAAGTCTCTAGGTGCAATAATAGCATGAGATACACATTACATAGGTATCAAGGCTGATATTTTAATGATCGACCGCAAGACCTTTGATCAGCCTTAACAACTATTGGGATTTGTTGACATGGTAAACACTACAAACACATGTATCAAGGCTACTCGGGTCTGGCCAGTAAGAGCACGTTTTCCTGAATTTCATTCATAGATGTCAAAATAAATTCTGTTTATCGTTTTATGTTTATCTTTCTCTATTTTGAAATAAATGACCGTATTGGCCGCATTGTCTTGTGTTATGGCGTTTCGTCTTTGTCACCTTGCAATTTCGTGCATGTCAAGTCTAATTTGTGCGCATATAACCCGTACCCTTCATTCAGGCATCTGATTTTGGACTTACAAATACGGCGTATATGCGAGAAAATACGGTAGTATTTCCATTTTTAGTATTGTGTGTATGTGTGTGTGTATATATATATATATATATATATATATATATATATATATATATATATATATAGTATTTCAATTCCCAAATACGGGATGAAATAAAGTTCCAATCCAAAATCCAATCCAAAACCACCAAAACCAGTGATTAAGTTTTACCCACAATAAGCATTTCGATACAGTTTTGACCACTTGTTCTTCTATTTGCACATACTCCAAAAGCCATTCCAACTTAAAAGAAGCTTAGACAGAACTTTGCACAAAGCACAAAATAATCAACTTCAGCATGATACGGATATAAGAGGATGGTGGACTTCATGAGACGGTGCTACTCTAAACCTATTGCACTGCCCCGTGTCAGCTTTTGAGACCTTCACGTTCCAGGGGAATAACAGACTCCCTCAACCTGAAGTGAAACCCCAATATCATCTCTAACCTGAAAAATGAACAGCAGTAGATGTGGCTTGCCACAGGAGCTGTGAAGGCACTTCTTTGCAGCAGTCATCGAGATCAAATCAGTCTCGTGTTCATTCATCACTGTCCGGTTTAGTACTGCTGCAAAGAAGGACAACGTCCATCTCCTACAGAGAATTGTAACTGCCAAGAAGACCATCTTTACCTCTTCTCAAACAGTGGACTCAGGACTAATTTTACACATCTTTATTTTGACAGTCTTACCGTATGCATTTTTTCCGCCATTATGCTTATTGACTGTTTATATTTTTTGGCTGGCACTCCACACTACTGTGCATGTTAAAGCGCTCAAAGACTGACTGCATCTTTTTGCCATTGCATCCTAATTATTGCAATGTTGGTATCTTTACATTGCAGGACGACTCTGCATCATTCAGACCAGGTTACTCGGACGTTTGGTCGCCGGACGTTTGGTCGCCGGACGTTTGGTCGCCGGACGCTTGGTCGCACGGTCGCTTGGTCGCCCGGACGCTTGGTCGCCCGGACGCTTGGTCGCCCGGACGCTTGGTCGCCCGGACGCTTGGTCGCCCGGACGCTTGGTCGCCCGGACGCTTGGTCGCCCGGACGCTTGGTCGCCCGGACGCTTGGTCGCCCGGACGCTTGGTCGCCCGGACGCTTGGTCGCCCGGACGTTTGGTCGCCCGGACGCTTGGTCGCCCGGACGCTTGGTCGCCCGGACGCTTGGTCGCCCGGACGTTTGGTCGCCCGGACGTTTGGTCGCCCGGACGTTTGGTCGCCCGGACGTTTGGTCGCCCGGACGTTTGGTCGCCCGGACGTTTGGTCGCCCGGACGTTTGGTCGCCCGGACGTTTGGTCGCCAGATGTTTGACAACATGACAGAGAGTTTACTGTTGAAACCAGCTCTCAAAATTATATTCATGAGAGAGAGAGAGTTTAATATCTAAATATCTACTGTTGAAACCAGCTCTCAAAATTATATTCACCCGGGCGATTATACAATAGTATAATCTATAATTTAACGTTGATCATATTTTCATTTTAACCTTATAATAGTTCAATTTTAATCTCGTTATATTCATATCAATTTGAATATCACATTGTATGACTTCTTGCAATTTCCTGCGGAACAGTGGTTGGGAAAGACTGATTTAGACAGCTGTGTTTGTTCAATAAAACCCCATTAATGGTATGCTTACACCGCTCTGTACTTATGCTATGTGTTATGGCCTGAATGTACTTTGTTATTTATTATTTCACTTTTAACTAGGGATGTTCAAATCGCATATTTTTGCATGCGAGTAGAGTCCAAGTCACTGGATTTTATGGATCTGCCAATACCAATTCCCAATCCAATACCTCGGAAATGTATTAAAGTCAATTTTCCCCAATTTGAACAAAGCTTTCCAACATTAAAACCATACCAGAGGATTATTGGAGAAAACCACTTGAAATGATAAAAGGATACCAATTTTGTATGAAATATCTACAAAACATAATTCACACTATTCAGCCATTAAAATTATTAAGACATGCAAAAACATTTTCCCATTGGGTGGAATCGTGAGTGCGTAGGTGAGGGGGGGAGGAGAGAAATGTTTGACATTCATTAGTTTTTTTCAAAACATGATCGTTCTTGGCTGGGGAGCATTTGATCAAAACCTTGTCTTACGCTTTAAAAATGTAATCTGTCATTTTAAAGGGTTATATTACAACCGTTCCATGTAGTGTTATTGTGGGTGTTTTTGTCATTTCATCCCTGAATTTGAATATATACGTCCCCTTTAAGAATCGGATCTGTTGACTGCATTAACTCACGGTAACCTCAGCATCTGACCATCTGCTGACATCTACGATAGAATCAAGTCTTGGCTTGACCCTCTAAGGCCTTGTGTCTGTTTTGGGGTCGTGTCGCCTGGCTGTGCCGTGTCCGTGTGTGAGCATGTGTGTGTGGATGACTGAAGAGATTATTTTAATATCTCACTGGTGTGAATTGCTGATAGCATTTTAAAGCAAGACCCAGTGGAACGAGTGGTGGCAGAACCTATCTGTAATTAGTAACCGTTTGCTATCAGTGATAAGATAAACTATGACTGACCTTTTCCATTCGTCACCATGGTAACCTGAAACACCCCCATCTAAGCACACATGGCCTGTCTTTGTATTGTTTTTGTGATTAACCTGCAAATAATGCAGTAGACATAAGAAGTCCATGATTAATAATTCCAAGGGTTCTTTACAGACTTGTGTAAGTATGTGTGGGTGCATAAAATTCTGCACTAAGGGGGGAGGGACTAAATCAGTGTTCATCAGTGACTGTGAGGCTGGCATGGGTTGGCTTTTGAGGTGAACAATAAAAAATGTCCAAGTATGCCACCGATTTTTCAACCATAATATGATAGTACATACCATGTACATTCATATATGAAATATAAATGTAAGATTCCAGCGTTAAGTCCACTTTACTTTAACACCATCTGGTTTAGAGTGGCAGAAGGAAGACAATTTTTGATTAAAGGAACTTGTGATGATATACATGCTGAAATAAATGATGAATATCAGTAAGTAAGTAACCTTTACAGGAAAAGTGCAGTCTTTGTGGGGATTGTGTGTGATATATTCAGAACTAGATTAAAAAAAGCACATCAGGAGAATAATCTACAAAAAAATTAGATGACTATGTACTAACTAGTACATGTACATAATTTGCACAGAGTGTTATTAGATTAAAAGTATTACAGTATGTGCATTTACATGATTTTTGGGAGGAAGGGGCTCAATTACTCAGTCTTGCAGCAGGTAAATGCTGAATAAATCACAATTTACTGAACTAAATTACTTTAATAAAGTGCTAATATATAATATAATAGCAGTGCACTAGCATTGCCATCCGTACTTATTTAAAGTTGAAACAAGCATGCATATATTTATCTGTTCATGCTTCTTGAAACATATAATCCATTCACTGTTAAAACAGCGATGGATGACAAATTGAGAGCTCACATTGAATGATCATGTTTCTGTGACAATGACGGTGATAGACTGGTAAAAAAATGTAAACCATAACACATTTTTGGCACTCAAGGACTAAAAAAATGTTTAAACGGACAACTGAGTGTTAAGCAAGCTAATTCTGCATGCGTTTGGGTTAATAATAGACCACTCTAGTCATTTGAAAACCAGTGTTGATGTCTTCCAAGGTTCTTTATTCTTTTAGAAAACCTAAATTTGTCATGAATTTTCAGGCTTTGGATGTTATCCTCCAGTATTCAGTCAACACAGTCATTGTGGCCACCTAGTTTGCTCTTTGTATGGATAATTAAGCCTTTGCCCAACCATGTGCATTTGTTCTCTGCATCTAACACATCGGTCTCCAAATCGGTCCACAAGGGACACAGTGGGTGCAGTTTTTCATTGCAAACGATGAAAATGATATATTTTCTGGTGTTTTAAATGTGTATTTAGTTGATTGCAGTCAGATGCGACGTACTTCAGAAGAAACCTTATTGGTGAAACTGACTGTGCTGAATCAGTTGAAACAAAAATCTGCACCCAATACCCTTGTGGAATAGTATGAGCTCCCCTGATCTAACACATGTCAACAGCATAACTGTTTCCTACCTCTGGAAAGTATGCGTGGAAGAAAAATAATTAATTCAAAAAACAAAACCAAAAATTAATTAATTTGAAAAACAAAGAAAAAAAAATATTCAAAAAACAAACCCAAAAATGTATTATTTTGAAAAACTGAGTTTAGAAAAATAATTAATTAAAAAACATTGCCAAAATTTAACTTGAAAAACGAAGAAAGAAAAATAATTCAAAAAAGAACCCCAGAAAAGTAATGAATTTGGAAAAACGGAGGTTTCAAAAAATTATGAATTAAAAAAAATCAACCCCAAAAATAAATGCAATAAGCTTCTGTAAATTAGAACAAATACAAAGATATTTTTCCATTGTAATAGTATCCTGTTTTTGGTGTTTTTCCCGAGGGTGGAGAATAGGTAAATTTGTATTTTGTTCATTTCTATGGGAAATTTAGATTTAAGATACGAGTAAATTGACATAAAAGCTCGATCCTGGAACGCATTAAGCTCGTATCTCAAGGTATTACTGTACTTTCCTAGGATTGTACTTTCTATCTCAACAGGTGGATCTCACCTTTCACATGTTAAGAGCAGTGCTCTTTGGATACACAGCAGAGGAAACGGTAAATGGTCATTAATATATACTTTGAAACTAATGAGATCGGAATATCCAGAACGAATCTTGGAAAGGGAGAAATCTTGTGCAACAATGTCCATTAGACATGAGACTGAAGTGTCAGTTTTGGATAACACAGCAGCTCTATGTTTAAAGAAACAAAAATGAAACATACAATATAGTAGGTAAAAATATATACTATAGCGGTATCTCAAGACAATCAAGGAATTCTGGATGTTCTGTCCTGTGTCAGAGATTTTCATCATTGTTTCCAATAATTGTCTACTTCTAAAGAATAAAATCCCCCCAAACCCAAGAATAACTAAGGAGGAAATAGAAGTCTAAAGAATCTTAATCTAAATTCTATGGAACATCTAATGAAGGGCCACCTGATGATGTAGTGGTTCACTCGCCTAACTTCGAGGTGATTCCCTTTGACGGCGGTATGACTGTGAGTGTAAATGTTCGTTTGTCTCACATTGTGCCTTACGGCTGACTGGCGACCAGTCTAGGGTGTAGTCTGCCTTTCGCCCGAAGTCAGCTGGGATAGCCTCCAGCAAACCTCGTGACCCTTACGAGGATGTGTGGTATGGAAGATGAATGATGATCTAATGAAGGAACTACGTAAAACATGCACTCAGTAGCAGTCACCGTTCATAGCTGAGACAAATGGAGATGTTTATCGCAGGAAGTGGACTAACATACTAGTTTGGTCTCTCTATAAATGCTGTTTTGGCCTTGAAGTAACTGACCTCGGGTACTCTTCCCCAGAATAAAATGGATCTCACAAAACTGCTCCTTTAAAGTTTAAACGGCCTGAGGAGTATGTTGGGTGGCAAGGATCTAAGTCACATCAGGTGACTGTACGTGTCTTTTTAGAGATGTTCTGAGATATTCCTGGAAAATCCTTGCCATTTACAGAGATACGGATAATGGATGCAATACAATACTATGTGATGTACAGTAACAAGATCATATATTCACACAACCATTATAACACATTTATATAGTGTCTGTGATACTGTAGGAGCACTTTTTCAGAGCACTGTCTATGGTGGATAGTCACATTACACACAGAGACACACATTCACGCTATGTCTGCATGAATGCTTGAGTAAGCGAATTGGTTTCAGCAATAGCTGAGGAGGCAATATGTTTGCAGAAAAGAAGGATAATCTTTTATCTTTCCCCCTCCCAAATGATTGCTTAAAGTCTATATCACTTCTCTGGCAGTTGACGTTCCACTTTTGCTGCTTTATTATTTATTTATCTATTTCTACTTTGTGTGAGTTCAGCTAAAATACTTCTAAAGCGCTTAATGGCCCAATCGCTGCCACAGATCTGCTGCCACATGCCTCCTTTTCCTCGCTTCTCCCATTTTTGGAGATATTCTGTTTCCCGGACCCAAAAGAACTGGCACTTTATCAAATGGTCTTGACGAAAATGACACGGTCAATTATTGACAAATTGCTCCTTCATAGAACGACAGTAAGACAAGGAATGGAGGAGGGAGGGGGACTAATGGCATAATGAGAGTTATCCCCCACAATACACAGACACTACCCTGAAGGTCTGAGGAGACATGCATCTATCAGATTCTATTAGGAGCTTGACACTTTGGTGAACAAAGCTACCCGTGCCTTGCCACGCATTAACTGCTATTTTATGCTCATGATAATTTTTTAAAACATTTTTTGCGTTGCTTTTGTGCATTTAAAAACCCTGTCACTTTGTGTACGTGTTTGCGTATGCGCCAATGAGTGGATATAAAGAAAATGGTTATAGATGTGGCAGTCCGGTGAACAAGTAGTTAGCGTGTCGGCCTCAGACTTCTGAGATCGAGGGTTAAATCCCAGGTTCTGACTTTCCTGTGTGGAGTTTGGATATCCTTCCTAGGCTTGCATGGGTTTTCTCAGGTTTTCCTCCCACATCCCCAAAACATGCATGCTAGGCTGGTTGTACAATCTGACTTGCCCCTTGGTAAGTGTGAGCGTGAATGGTTACTCGTTTCCTTGTGCCCTACGATTGGCTGGCCAACAATTACGGGTGTCCACCGCCACGACCCTTGTGAGAATAAGCAGCAGGGAAAATGAATGAATATTATAGCTATACTGTATACTATATATATATAGATATAAATATATAGATTTTATAAATATTTAGCAGTGGTGTGCCGTCAGGGCCTTCAAGGCCTTCTCTGCTGGCCTAAGAAATATCTGAATCACAGACTGATGTTAATTATATTTTGTCCATGAATACTTATTATGTTGCTGTTTTCGGCTGGATTTTACCCCATTTTTGGGCAATGTTTGCCGGTACGCCATTGACGTTCATCGCTGTCTGTTGTAAGGTCTGAAAAGCTCCAGTATTTGTATTTAATCATTAAATGCTGTTAAGAAGTGGATTTTACCCTTTTTGTGCATTAATTTATTGATTATTTTTTATGTGTCGCAGATGTAGCTGCAGCAGAGGTTTTATAGCCATAAAATAGTTTTTTGCTGAAGGCGTCACTAGGAAATGCACGGACCGCCACGGATATATAGATATCTAGATATAGAGCCTGAAAGAGCACCGTCACAGTTGCGGGTGTATTTTCAGTTTTTTGTCAATAGGCGCTTCGTTTCAAAGGACCCGCTGCTACGGTTGTGCTAGCCTGACACGCACACGTTAGCATACATGCTAGCGTATGTTTTTTTTTAAAAAGGCAACAGGAGCAAAAATGAGTTTGATTTTGTTTTACTGACAATGTGTATTCGCGAAAATATAAGTCAAAGTATTTAAATTCAAATCTGTCAAAGTCTTTATCTTCTGTATTTGACATAAAGAGTTTAGCCAAGTGGGCGAGTTCGCCACCAATGCTGGGTTCCATCTCATTGTCAGGGTAAGAGTTGCCACCATGGGGTTTCGTAATAGTGATTCCAGTTTTGTCAAAAGCTCAAACTATAGTGCTCGCCGGCACTTTGGCTCAGGCATCGACAACCCATTCCAAATCGTCACATAACTCGTGCGACGCTGCCTGCCTGTCTTTGTATGGAGGATTAAAGGCAAGAAATGAAACCAGTCAGTCGAGCGGTCAGGTCATAAAAAAATAGAATTTAGTGCATAAACAAGGTGCACCAACTGATTGAGCGCCATTTTAGAGAAAATTTTAGACTTTTAAGTGCGCCCTATAGGTGTGAAAATACGGTACATATATAGGCATGGTGGTTGTACCTAAAAAGTTTTAATCAAAGTGACAGAGAAAAAAGTCCAAACCAAGGCAGGAGATCCAAAAATACCCATGTAAACCAAAAGCTAGAGTTACAAAATAAATTACTGTTAACAAGGACACACTTTGGAGGTAGCACGTAAGCACACAAAAATTGACAAGGATGCAGCAAGAAATGAACTCAAACTGAGAAATTAAATACACAAACATGGGCTAACGAGAAATGAAGAACAGGTGGGTGCCACAAGAGGCAGAGAGGCTGAGACACATGCGGGAGGCAACAACAGGTGAAAACAATGGAGGTGAGGGTAGGTATGATGGTTAGTGTAAATGGTCGTCTGTCTCTCTGTGTGGTCTATAACTGACTGGCGACCAGTTTAGGGTGCGGTCTGTCTTTCACCCCATGTCCCTGGGATAGGCTCGAGCAACCCCTGCAACTCTTGTGAGGATGTGTGGTATGGATGATGAATGTTAAGCATTTAATTGCTGTTTACATTTTGCAGTAGAGCTTTTTTCAACAATTCTCTCAAACAACATTGGTTCTACTAAAACTATTGCAGGACTGACCCTGATACTTCATTACACTAGCAAACAAATGTGCTAAACTAACACTGTTTGTTGTTGTTATGACAACTAACAGATTCCTCTTTTTCCTCCTCTCATCACTAGTCTTTTTATCCTTGGTCTGTTTTCACCTCTGACCACCCCTTCCTTCTGCTTCACTTTGCCAAGTTCTCATCATCTGTATCGAGGGTGTAGTTTCTTAACATTCATCATCGCTGAACTCTGAAATTTTATCAGCTCCAGAGAGCGGCGCCGCAGCCCCGGCCCCAGCTTTCTTAGCTCACAGATAGGGCTGATAATAAACTGATAGATTACAACAGATTGTTTAAATTCAGGGAACAATGCTGCTGCAAATGCTAAGACACAGACAATAGTGTGATGAGGTGAAGACAACAGAGGGTACAAAGGGGCAGATTCAAGTAAGGGAAGAAAGCATTTTAATAACAGCTCATATTCATTAAGTCTTAAAATATGTTAGTCTAAGAGATTTAATGTAAAATAAATACTTGGGTTCTTCGCAATGAGGTTAATGTCAGGTCACTGTTTTAAGAAGTACACTTTCCCAGTCACTTTAACTTTAAGACTATTTATACAGGTGTAAGTCGAACACGGTTGCATAAAATAACCAGAATTCCCATGCAAATGATTTAAGACGTTTTGTGTATAGCTTCAGGGAAGGTCTAAATGTCAGAGATATCTAAATGAAATTGGGTAACCTCCAGCATTTGAGGATTGTATGCAAATACTTTTATATTTTTGCCAAGGGTCACATAATGTGATCGCAATAAACCATCAGAGTGCAGACAAAAGTGTACTTCTCAAACTTTTCTTTTTGTTTAACTCCTTGACACCCAAATTAGAAAAAATGAGGTAAACATTTTACCAGGCAATCATTCCAGAATAGAAGGACATTTTGGATTAAAAAAAAAAACAATTAAATAAGCCTTTCCTTTTGGGATTTTCTGCAACATACAGTGTTTATCAATTTTAAGTTTTTTCTAATGGTTACCTTATATTACAGATAAATGGTTAAAAAAAATCTAACATGATTTATTTGATGTTAAAAATACATGTTATAATATTAATAAAAGGGTTGAAGATCTATACTAATTTGAGCTTTTTCTTAGAAGTAGAAGCTAGTGCTTATCCAGCTGTTACTGCTGACCAAGACGATACACTTGAGCAGATAAGTCAATTATTTTTTTAGACAAATCATCTTCTGCTCTTATGCAAAACAGGGTTGCATGAGGTACAGTGAGACATTCAATCATTTTCCGTAACGTTCACCCTTCACAAGGGTGGCGAAGGGTGCTGGAGTCTATCCCAGCCAACTACGGGCACCAGGTGGCGGACTCCCTGAACCAGTGGCCAGCCAATCGCAGGGCACAATAAGACAGGCTTACCTAGGGGCAATTTAGAGTGTTCAAATAGCCTACCATGCTTATTTTTTAGGCATGGGTCCATCGAAGCAGTCATACCTCTACTTACGAATGCCTCTAGGTATGACATTTTCACATTACAACATTTTTATATGCAAATGACTCAAGACACGAAAAGCATCCAAGTTACGAAATCGCCCAAAAAGTAAATGCATTTCCAGATCCGTTATTTTATTTTGAATATATTGTCGCAGATGCATTGATTCTCACTTTAGAACATCGCTACGCTCTACTGGGCTCTCATATACAGACGCTCCCCTACTTACGAACATTCAACTTACGAACAACGGTACATACGAACATGTCTGCAAATTGCGTTTAAGTCCAAAAATGTTCGCAAGTCCAATTTTGTATTTCGCGTCTTTTTCGGAGTAGTACTTCTTTCCGCCGCTAATACCGACGCCTGGCGCTGTGAGAGCTCAGTTCACCCAGCATCTACCTTCTTCGTTGCAATGCGGAAGTGCGTGAATGTATCTCCAGTGTGCAAAGAACCTTTTTCATTTGTATCATTAAATATCTCATGCATCCAATATTGAATATGGTTGGTAAAAAGCTAAAGGCTTCTATTGAGGGAGTTGCAAGGAAGAGGCAAGCCATTTCATTTGAAACGAGTGGCAATAATAACGAAGCTTGATGCGCGTCAGAAAGTGGTGAGCGTTGCACATTCAGTACCATTTATAAACAGAAAGATCGAGCAGCAGGACCCAAATATTGAACGTTGCACAAAGTTTGCAAATCAATTGAATGATGCCATACAGTGCTACTGCATCATTTATGATGAAAAAAAGAAGAAAACTGTGCATTCGTCATTAGGTCGCTTCTTTTGGCCAGTTTCTAATACATAAATCTATCTCTCTCTCTACAGTACTGTACATATTCTCTCCATTTTATTAAATGTTTTTTTTTCAGTACAAACCAATGCGTGTTACTTATACAAGCCTTAAACATACAAATGCACTTATATAAACCTTCAATATACTTATATAGGCCTTAAACATAAATTATAATACAAAATATAGCACTAAATCAACTTACAAACAAATTCAACTTATGAACAATCGCTCGGAACCAATTGCGTTCGTAAGTTGAGGAGTGTCTGTATTGACAATAAAGGCATACAATTCAATTCAATTGGCTGTCTCACAACAACCACTATCCATGTTTCAAGATTCTCTCTTATATACCTGTCCTAAATGCTCCCCTTATTAATGATTGCAATTCCCCGTATTAAGTGATTAAAAACCGTACAAATGCAACGCGGCACATATTTTCACACACACACACAAACACGCACACACACAAATAGGGCACACGTAAAAGTAAACTCTGCTACAAAGTGGACAGCTTTCGGCCCTGGTAGAACAGGCTCTTGCCGCCATCTGGCGGACAAACACGAGTATTACGTCTCCCATAATAATGGCCGCAGAGGGAACTATTTTAACGGTGCAGGGCACATTTTCATATGCTTCAGACATTAATAAATAATTTCCTTCGAATTTTCTCTCATTTTTGTTTTTGGGACACTTGACCAATTTTAAAGGGTTTAGTTGGTAGTTGTGTGAGGACCGTGGAGCCAATTAGAGAATTTACATATAAAGTACACCTCTGCTTACAAAATTTTCTATACACATATATATATATATATATATATATATATACATATACATATATATACATACATACACACATACATATATACAAATATACATATACATACATATATATACATATACATATATATACATACATACACACATACATATATATATACAAATATACATATACATACATATACATATACATATATATACATACACACATACATATATATATACATATACATATATATATATGTTATATATTTTCCACACAATAAGGCGCACTGCTGACTTTTGAGAAAAGTCTTTAGTCACAAATTATAGTGTGGAAAATACAGTATGTACTTTTAAATTTGGTCACAGAAAAAGTACATTTTCTCAGAAAGCAAATGTTATTTTGAATGTGGATTATTAATAAATTTAAGTGAAAGTAAATTATCTTGCTTTTTTGCCATGATCCTTATAAATGAAATCACTTTTGAATTTAGAGAGGCAAAGGAATATTTAAACTTCCTATGAATACAACTGTACATCATATGAGAGGATGTGTTTAGTTCCAACAGGAAAGCTAAACATGGTTCATGCTTAAGCAAACACAGTGCTGGTCAGCAGGGACTCCAGAGGTATTGTGTTAAGCACAAGTGCAATTAGCGATTTAGATGTAAAGTGAGGTCAAGTTGTTGACCTGCTTGTCTTCATGTCTTCAGCCGGGGCACCATCTGATGTCTCTTCACAACAAAGCCAGGCAATCAAAGTATCCCATTCATGTATCGATGACGTCGGAGCCATTCACAAGGGAAAACAAAACCTGCCCATCATTGGTTCTTGCCTCTATATTAGCCATAGATTGGGGATTGTGCTTATCTACATCCACCAGAGAGTGCGCGCCTGTGTGTGTTCTACTAATAGAAAACAATAGCAGATTGTAAATTAAAAACAATCATTATACTGTAATTCATTACAAAAACGTTATAAACCTGACAGAGCAATGACAAATACCTCCCTATGTTGTACTTAATTTCATAACCCCATGAATAATGTACGCCATCATTTTTTTTCTTTCTACCCTTTTTTGTTCTTGGCATTTTGGTGCAATGAGATAAGGGCTGAAACAACAGAAGGTCTTGTGAGTGAAAAAAAGCAGATAGATAACATTGATATCAACTCCTACACAACACATTCTCTTGCTTATCAGCCCTTTTTATCATTTATTTCATCATTCTTTTTTATTTATTTCTATTTTCTTTCTATTTAAGTCATTTACTCCATATACATTGTGGCCATCATGGGAGATCAATGTACAAGGGTTTTTTCCCCCTTCAAATCCCAAGTATCCTATTTTCCGCACTATAAGGCACAACTAAAACACTGAATTTTTCTCAAAAGTGCGTTTTATAATCCGATGTTCCTTATATTTGCATCAATATTGGTTAATCATTGTATGAAATACCTTTTAGCACAGCTCTATCTTGTTGATGTATCAAACAACTCCTAACCACTACTACTATTACAGCAGCTCTATCTAGTGGATGCATAACACAATACACTAGTACTACTACTACTACTACTACTACTACTACTACTACTACTACTACTACTACTACTACCATCACCACTACCACTACTAGCACCACGCCTTATATATTTAACACATTTTAAGATAGGGCGTTCATTGAAGTTGCGCCTTATAGTGCGTAAAATATGTCGCCTTGATTCGGATTTCCGAGAGATGTTTGCATGTGCAAAGTTGAGTCCGTGCAGAAAAAAAAAGTGGAACAGAAGATGATGTTTGTCAAAAGCATCTGACCAGCGCACAAACCCATGCTAGCAAGGGTACACACGTCAACAAGTCCAATCCTAGTCTCAAACCATCATTCAGAGAGAGAAAGAGAGAGAGGAAACTATTTCGCATACACAGGCTTATCATTGCTATGTGTCAGACCGAAAAGCCTCTCTGACTCTAATCTATCAAGGTCAGTTTGTGTGGCCTGGGCCAAAAGCATGTTGTTCCATTCCTACTCTCCCAATGGGAGAATATAACATTTGACTTTGGATGTTGCAGCTGACTAACTTCACAGGTTTTCCGAACTTTAATTATGCTACAATACTAATGTACTATGTCATACCATGTCCCTCTGTCCCTCTCATGACAGACAACATCAATATTGATAAATGCAAATGCATCTGTTATTGTAATTCTGAGTAAAAAAATAATAATGAACTACAGCGGTATCTCGAATTAGAAATGCCTCTAAATACAAAATTTTCAGGTTAGGAAAGATTTTGATATGATATATATATGAAATGACTGTTCCAATATATGCAATATATTTCCAAGATCGAAGTTACAAAATCCCGCAACACTTACATTTATTGTTTTTGTTATTTTATTTTGAAATCGTCCTTCGCTAGCTTCCTATTGGAGCCACACAACAACAACCCAATTACCGTAATCCACCGACTATCATCGCTACGCTATTGGAGCAGAAGGAAGAATTAAAAGCGACAACTCCTTAGCATGACCTCTCTGTACTGACTGACGAGATGGAGAGACTTATGCTTTAATGCTAAGTTGTTTAGATGTGTGTTTATGTGCCCCTGTTCGTGTGCTAATGTTAGGTTCCTCCTTTCCCTCTGCACCTGCACAAATAGAAAATGTTTTTGCAGGCTTGTTATTCATTTTAATACATTAATAAATCATTTTCCCTTATTTTTTCTCAGGTTTGTGTGTTTCTCACATTTTTCATACAAAATTGGGACATTTTGATCAAGGACTTCATTGGTAGTTTTTGGGAGGACTGTGGAATGAATTACAGAATTTACATATAAAGTACTGCTCTACTTACGAAAAATCCAAGTTACGAAAAAAGTTATGGAACTAATTAATTTCGGAAGTAGCGGCATGACTGTATTGGAAATAATTATGAATACTCAATTGAAACTAATGACAGCAGGATTAGCAACCATTCATTCATTTTCCATACCACTTATCTACACAAGGGTTGCAAAGGCGCTGCAGCCTATACCAGCAAAATATGGGCAGTAAAGGAGGACACCCTGAATTGGTAGCCAGCCAATCACAGAGATTGATATTATTATATACAGTTGGATTTGATTGGACAACTATTGTTGACAAAAATGTAGAAAAAAAAAGGTTTGCGCTCATGCATGTACATAACTACATATCATCAAAATAAAATAAGGGAGAAATGTAAAGAATTCATACATTTTAATATTATGAGATTAAAATTTAAATAGCGGCAGATTCAGTGTGTCCACCGCCTCTGGCCCGAAGTCAACTGGGATACGTATGCTCCAGCACCCCCACGGCACTTAGGATAAAGCGGTTCAGAAAATAAATGAATGAATTAAATTTAAATATGACAAACAATACATCCATATTGTGATATTAAAAGATTAAAGTTGTGTTGTTGTTTATTTTTAATTAAAGTTGGAGGTTTTGTTTCACGGGCATCAACCTTTGGCATTGTAAAGTCTGTGTGACCACAAAACTAATTTTCGTATAATACTAAGAAATTGAAGTAATCTTGGGAAAAAGTCATAAAATTACGAGAATAAAATTGGTACATTGCTTATTTTTACGTCACATGAACCGGAAGTTGTTCGGGGTCCACGGACGACATCTTTCAGCAATGTTAAGTGGGTGTGAAAGATTAGATATTGAAAACATTTTTTGTGTGTTTCTTTGATTCCTGTTGATAAAACTTTCATGAGAATGACTTTATATCGTAAATATAGGTGACGGAATTTTAAATTCAATCATTTTCAGGTGGTGGTGTGCCTTAAGATTATTGCAATGCAAAAAGTTTGCCGCAGCTCAAAAAGAGTTGAGAAACACTACTCTCAAGTGCTTACATTTCTTTTGAAGGGTTTCCAGTTGAAACACAAATTGCACAGAAGATGGCCATTCAATCATCTCATTAATAGAAACGTGAATGGAATAATCTATAATGAGTCCCTCCCTATATTGCGATCTATTGCATGAAAACGTTTGTCCAATAATTACAGAGAATCATTTCAGTCATCAGATCCCCATAATAAACAGAACATGTGGTCATAGTAAACTACAAAGAAACAGCAGATATGTGGCAACAGACATCAACATAAAATGGGAGGACAGGAGCACCTGCAAGGTTGTCAACAATATTCCTATCTGCAGACAGTAAACGATTTGGAAAGCAGATGTCACTTCACTGAAATTTTTGCCAGCTGGCCTGTTGCGTGATATAACTCGCCTTTCTTCATGATTAATCCATCTTTACAATTGGCTCCTAGATATATTTAGCCATGAGATTGCCAAATAGCATCACTGTTAAATAATGTTTAGCACATCTGCCTTCCTAAGTCAGGAGGGCTTGTTTTAAAAAAAAAAAAAAATTGGATAATCAAGTAACCTCGACATTTCAGAAACAGTGACATAACACTCAAAATGGTCTCTTGGTTAGGCCTGTAAATCATCAATTTGGTCACATGGTCCAATTAGATTAATCGGCTTTCGTGCAAATTAATATGGTATTAGTATGTACACCAGAGTCTCACAAGCGGTCCCCAAGGGCCGCTGTGGGTTCTGATTTTGTTCCAACTGATCTAGCGCAGAAAGCTTATCAATGAGGTATCTGCTAAAAAGGAGCACCAAACTGCAATCAACTAACTACAATTGAAAGACACCTGATTGGTGAAAATGTGTTGTTTTGTTTAGTTGGACTGGAATCCTGCCCCCACTGCAGCCCTGTGTGGAAGATCTCTTACCGTATTTACTCACATATAAGCCGCTTTTGTCAGACAATAAAATGACTGAATCGAGGGTACAGCTTATATGCGCATAAAAACACGACAACACAAAAAACCTGCAAATTGACGGCGCCGCGACACGATGACGTCACTTCAAGATGGCGCCGTTGCGTCGGCTCGTGACGTTACGAGTTCGGCCAATAATTTCATTTATTTCAAAATAGAGAAAAGATAAACAGATAAAACGCTAAACAAAATTTATTTTGACGTTTATGAATGAAATTCAAGAAAAAAACGTACGTATCTTGCATAAAACGTGAACAAAACTCACGTTCTCGTCACTGCTCGCTCGGGGCACGCCCATCTTACTGTAGTTAAACGTGCTCAGACTGACCAGACGTGAGAACACTTACTTGTGTCTACTATTGCTCGCTCGGGGCGCCGCCATGTTACCGTAGGTACGTGCTCTGACCATAGCGTTTACCTTGTCAGCACACCACAATAGTTAAGGCTGATCGAAGGTCTTGCGGTCGATCATCAAAATATAAACCTTGATACCTGCGTAATGTGTATGCTATTATTGCACCTAGAGACTTGGTGAACACTACGTATAGTGCTATGGACATATATCCTGGTTGTGCTTACTTTACTTCCTTTTTGAATTTGTCTACATGCAAACAACACCCTCCCTTTCGGAACACAGAAAGTAAACGATTGTACATTTGTGATTATGAAAAAAACGTATCTTGCATAAAACGCAAAATGTTCCCGTCACTGCTCGCTCGGGCCACGGCCATCTTAGTGAGGTCGGGGTTCAGCCATCTTAGCGAAGTCGGGGCATGGCCATCTTAGGGAGGTCGGGGCGCAGCCATCTTAGGGAGGTCGGGGCGCAGCCATCTTAGTGAGGTCGGGGCGCTGCCGTCTACATTTTTTTCACCAGACGCAAGTAGCCTTGATTTTGAAATAAAACGCAATTCCAACTTGATTTTTTTTGTTTTATTCCTTATTCGAAAGTGACAACTATTTGAGTAATATGAACCATCGAAAAAAATCGAGATATTTTGACATTAGAAGCAATTTGGCCGCCACATCTGAAACTTCTGGTAGAAAATTGTAATTTATGTCATTAAAAAGCATCGGGTTCTCATCAAGGTAGACTTATTTCTTTTTTCAAATTATTTGATATTTTGGATTTACAAAGACAGACATTAACTTCCTTATGATATTGACCCTAATAATGTGCTTTTGATTCATACAGTATTTCAGAAATACCACTTGTGATGATTTTTCTTAAGATTTTCCCTTCAAAGTAACACATTTGTACTCCTTATTAAAACCATGAATATGGAGGTGAAAATTGGGAATCAGGGGGCGGCTTATATGCGAGAAATCGTAAAATTCAAAAATTTCAAGCCAACTTTCAGTGTGCGGTTTATACATGCGGGCGGCTTATATGCGAGTAAATTGGGTATTTTTTACAAAAGCTGTTTCAACCAGTATTGAATGAGATGGTAACAAAAATAAAGAAAAAAGGCGGCTCGGCAGATGAGTGGTTTGCATGTCGGGCTGACAGTTCTGGGTTCCTGGGTTTGATCTCAGTTTGGTCTTCCTGTGCGGCAGAGTTCTGTTCTCCCCGGTCATGCGTGGGGTTTCTCCTCCCACATTCCAAAAGCATGCATGTTAGGCTGGTTGAACCCTCTAAATTGCCCCTAAGGATGAGTGTGAGCGTGAATGGTTGTCCTTTTCCTCGTGCCCTGTGATTGGCTGGCCACCGATTCAGGGTGTCCCCCACCTGGTGCCCAAAGTCAGCTGGGATAGATTCCAGCACCCCCGCAACACCTGAGAGTATAAGCAATTCAGAAATGAATGGATAATAAATTTGAAGTAGTTGTCATAACCACAAAAATCTCTGCCCACTACTTTGAGAGAAAGATCCCCAAGTTGGATTTTTTTTGGGGTCAAATCCGAATATCTTTGTGTTTCTGGAAGTTAATTGGGTCCCTTTGAGAGGTCGTCACTCTTTTATGGAAATTTGAGGACTTTATGCTACTGCAGCCAACATTTCTTACGTATGGTAGCAAGATGGAAAATGTAACGTATGTATTTCCGCCCTCCACCATTGTTCGTTCATGTATGATATTTATTTTGTGACACATTTGACTTGTTGATAATGTATAGATTGCATTCATGTGGATATGAGCTCACGGTGTATAGGTGTCAAAAAGATAACCGATTCTCATCCACATACAAATGAGCCCAGAGCACATTTGAAAAAATTGGTACCAGACTATTCAGATGGCATGAAAATAATATATTTGTCAGATATTGGGAAAAAAATTGGAAATGCCCTGCAGTGTGAATTGTTGAAAGTGAATTGTTAAAAGGCTATAACTTCAGTTTGAAAGGCTCGACTGAAAACTATGCATTGATATTTATCAATAAAGACACAACATTTTTTTGCCATTGTCCGCAATGGTCATCTGTAAACTCAATAACATTAACAAGGAGGACAATATCTTTTTCGGAAGGTGGAGAAAGATGTTAGGTTGGAGAACAAGAAGAACAGAAGTTCAGTCAGAGCGGGAGATGGCTGAAGAACTAAAGATATGAAGAGAGAAAAGTGCGGGCGAGTTGGGAAAGTACGCAAATGGATTCGAGGATTTGGAAGGGGGGAGCTTATCTATCAATGATCTTTCCTGATATCGAAGTGGTGCAATCAGTGATTAAAAGAAAAGGTCTACCTGGAAATGGCTCTAGTTGCAGTTCACTGGACTACAAAGAGACCAGTGTTCCCCTCTACCAATCCGTCTTTCCATCTCTATGTCTTACTCCCTCCTCCAGACATTCTTGTTCAGTTTATTATGACAGAAACAGCCAGTAGTACAAATTTACTTTCAGGTACTAGCCACCTGCTTTTGTGTGAGTGAGTACCACGTGTTTATACAGTGCAGGATGTGATAATAAAATACAGAGTGACACATCAACACAGTTGCTACAATCAGATGACCATCATGGAATGAGCAGTTCCTCCAACAATCTCTCTCCTTTAAAAAAAGAAAAATAGAAAGAAAAAAAACACTAATGGAAAAGAGAAACGAAAAGAGTGGAGGTTTTTCTTACCGCTACACCCGCCCCTTTCTCAATAGAGTGAGAGAAGAAGAGAAAGGAAAGAAACATAATTTATCTGTGTATTATCAAGAAAGGCAGACACTTTAATCAGTCAGCTATGAAGTCAGTATTTCCATCCTTATCTGTCGCAGGAGTGGAAATGGAGAGGAGATAGCGTTCTGGAGCCCATCGGTGGGCAGGAATGATAATGGGGAGGGGGTGGGGGGCAGGGCGAGGCTATTGGACCGCTGTGTCAGCGCTATCTGCACCCATTATCAACGCCCTTATCGCAGTTACCATCAGCCTCGCTGTAATGGGGCCAGTTCAACTTTCCACATTATCATACCGCCAAGACCTGGTTCGCCAAGGCTACGGGTCTGGCTGGAGACAGAGAAAGGGGGTAGAAGCAGGGAGTAGATAGATGGAATGAAAGAAAAGGTGATAGAGAAGTTGAGGTGGAAGGGAGGCAATAGTGAGAGTTTAAAAATCAGGATTGAGAGGGAAGATTATTTTAAAAGGGAGTGGGAAATTACAGAAATAAGAAAATGATGGAATAGCCTGGGGCTGAAGATGGGGGTTGAGAGTGGTTGAATGGGTTTCCAAAGAACCTATTTGTCAGGGTATGTAGTTATAGATTGTTTAGAGTCACTCATTTTTTTGAAACGTGTCTTTTTATCTTGCCATAAGCACAAATAGACCTAGTGTTGGAACTCGTGAGATTCATGTTTAAAGCAATGAGAAATAAAATAATAAACTTCTTCTAATCAATTCACGTAGCATAAGACTTTGTTTACCTCCCGCAGAAGTAACACCTATATCATTTAATTTTTTCATTCATATATTCATCTGCCATACCAAGGCGGCCCGGTGGAGCGAGTGGATAGCGCGTCGGCCTCACCGCTCTGGGGCCCTGGGTTCAAATCCAGGTCACGTCCACTTGTGTGGAGTTTGCATATTCTAGAATGGAATAGAAGTAGAATGGTAATGCTTTATTTAGCCAGCTATCCATCTTGTGTAGCACTTATCTCAGCTGACTTTGGGTAAACCTAAATCGATCGCCAGGCAATCGCTAGGGTGGTTATAAAGATGGAAGATATCAACACTGGACACTGTGCCAAATTAGATGGATATTTTCATTGTGTTAGGTTTTTTTTCATTCTGTGTGGGTTTCCTCTGGGTACTCCGGTTTCTTCCCACATTCCAAAAACATGCATGGTAGGCTGATTGGACACTCTAAATATCCCCTAGGCATGGTTGTCCATCTCCTTGTGCCCTGCGATCGGATGGCCACCGATTCAGGGTGTCCCCCGCCTCTGGCCCGTCAGCTAGGATAGGCTCCAACACCTCCCGCGACCCTAATGAGAACAAAGCAGTTCAGAAAATGAAATGAGATGAGATTTTTTTATATATATTTTAGATGAAATCCACCAACTTTTTATGAGTATCTTTTTGGTGACTAGTATATTAGCACATAATTTAAATTTCTTTTTTTCTCACAAATAAGCATATCATTAGACAATGTAGCTAACACATTTTGGTTGTCAAGACCTCCAGAATGATATGGTACATGAATTTAAAAGTCAATTAAGTCACTCATTGCACTCCATTTTGCTGAGAAATTTCATATTGATCATAACATCTGAAACATGATTAGCAACCATCTCTCATCCCATCTCATCTCATTCTCTGAAGCGCTTTATCCTCAGTAGGGTTGCGGGGGGTGCTGGAGCCTATCCCAGCTGACTCTGGGCCAGAGGCGGGGGACACCCTGAATTGGTGACCAGCCGATCACAGGGCACAAGGAGATGGTCAACCATGCAAACTCACCCTCATACCTAGGGGCAATTTAGAGTGCCCAATCAGCCTACCATGCATGTTTTTGGCATGTGAGGGGAAACCGGAGTACCCGGAGGAAACCCACGCAGGCCCGGGGAGAACATGCAAACTCCACAAAAGTGGACGTGACCTGGATTTGAACCCAGGGCCCCAGAGTTGTGAGGCCAACGCGCTAACCACTCGTGACACCGGGCCGCTTGATTAGCAACCACATAATGCTAATTAAACTGATTATTTAAAATATACACAAACAACTAAAAGTTCTTGAATTGTCATTATTTCCTAGTTCCAGTTCACTCGAGATTAAATTTTAGATGAATGTGATCCTTGAACTAAAACGAGTTTGACATTCATAAAGTACTAGAGACAGAAACCAGCATAGAGCAAACAAATACATAACAGGCTTCAGTATTTAATGTCAACCAGTAACATTGCATCACAGTCAGTTGTTGTCTACAAGCCTGGGGAGTGTTTACAGTCAAACATCCTGCCTCTATGGGCTATTACCGCTAGGTTATATTAGATCAACACACCCAAATGAGATAACAGAGTATGGTTTAAATGAGATTTAAAAAATACAGATAAATTTAATCTTCAACATCATGAAAAAAATGTGAGAATATTATTCATTATATATATGTATATGTGTATATATATATATATATATATATATATATATATAGATATATATAGATATATATATATATATATATATATATATAGATATAGATATATATATATATATATATATATATATATATATATATATATATATATATATATATATATATATATATATATATATATATATATAATTATTATTATCTTAACAAAAAATGAACTATTATTTTCATTAGTAAAATTACTCAGTGACTTGTTTTTTTATCACTTTTCCTTGTTATGGTTTTGGGTAGGCTGGAGTTTATTCAGCCAAATTACGTACATTTGAATTAACCGAGTGCGATATTAGCTAAAAGATGTTAATTTGAGAGAATACTGTAACACTTATGGTCTAGACATGTGAGAATTAACCGAGTGCGATATTAGCTAAAATATGTTAATTTGAGAGAATACTGTAACACTTATGGTCTAGACATGTGAACCTCTACGGGTGCCACAAAAGGAAAGTTAGAAAGTTTACAAGATGCTATCACAATGTCAAATGGGATGGTAAATTTCTTGACTTTTACATTTGTGCACAAATGAAAAAATACCCAATTTAAACACTTGCTCCGTGATTACTCAAGTCAGGCAATAGCACAAGATTAAGTTTACCTTCAAATTAGCTATCTGCTCTGTGACATTATCGCGAAGTTCATGCTTGGCCTTAGTCTGGGTTGAGCCAGCGCATAAGGGTTTTAAATCTTTTTTATTGCAGACCCCCAACCCCAGAACTGTGAGGCCGAACGCTAACCACCCTTCCGCCGGATGGCCCTGGAGTATTATATGTTTAAAAAAAATATATATATATATCAAAATCAAAATAATGGCAATTAGCTACAGTGTAATCAAAATGTGTTGCTTGCTACATAAACTTTCAACACAACACTAAAATTGTGTCTTACTTTAAATTATGCCACTGCAGACACCACACTAAAGTGCACAACACTTGGCAATTGGAATATACCAATGAAGCATACCATTAAATAGAATCTCAATCTCTATGTATTTTTTCAGAAAAACAATATTCCAAAATCTACATTGTGTGGCAACTATTTTTCTGTCAATTAAACAGACCCCTTTCTCATTTTGCACTCAGAGCCAGTCACATACACGTAAAGTGATCAATAAAATCCTTGCTCCAAACGTATGACGTGACACAGGGGAGGGGTAGTTACTAGAAACAGCCATTGTTAGTTCCACAACTGTAATGAAGGCGATAAATATTGCATTTAAAAAAAGGAGACTATTTATGGCGTTTATCATCCTCTGTTGGCAGCCAGATGTAACTGCAACAACCGACTGGCCTTCCGGAGGTCTTGTCTGCAACTGATAAACAGAAAGGGAAGCACGCAAACAGGCAGGCAAGAAAGTATTTTTAAATAAAATATATTTCCAGAAAATGATGCTTATTGTTCGTCATCTCCTCTGATAGGTCTACTGCAACAGATAAAGTAAGGGCAAGCTGAAGTCAATTCATAGACCGAGATAACAGGAGGTGCCACAAGTCTAAGCTCTTCTGTTAAGGTGCATCCCAGGAGGACCAAACGGCATCTCGTCTTTCTACTCCTATTGTCTATGATGCTGAGTCACCCTTATCACCTCATTGGCTCTCAAGCCTTCAATACAGACCTTCTCGCTTACTTTTCCCCTTTTCACCAAGACGAAGTCAAATAGAGCAGGGGTCGCAAACAAGTTCGACACAAAGAGCAAAAATACAATTAAAAACAATGTTATTCATCATAACACTTTCTTCCCCTTACAAATAAACAATCCAAAATGCCAAATTATTTTTTCAATACAATTTATTATTTGTTTTAAATGGGCTCTGATGATTTTTAGTGTGTCTGAAGAAAGAATAAAAATAAGAGGAACATAAAATGAAGCAAAGAGCCACAGTATATACAAAATATGACAAGAAGAAAAGGGCATTCATTTTGGCCGGGAGCCGCATGCCGCTCGAGAGCCGCGTGTTCGCCACCCATGAAATAAAGCTGGTGTTTCTTTTGGGGAACTAATTATCTCCACTTTTCACAAACTGCTGTATATTTCTAGACTAACCCTGAGAGGCAAGTATTTTACACGGGCACACAAACACAGACTGCACCACTGAGCTAACCCTGTAGAAGTGGGATGTGCACCTCAACAGCAGTCAAAAGGTAGACATGCATCTTTCAAAGAATTATTGCAAAAACAAAATCAGTAAAAGGGGTTACAAATACGGCTTATATGTGAGAGAATACGGTACTTTTCTTATATTTGAGTCTCCAAAACTCATCTTGGAGATTCACAAATTTCCTTAAAATATACAGTACGCATAGGGGAACCTCTGGGTACTCACAGTACAATTTGTAATACATAACTCTGGACAACGATTATTTCACTATGTGGTGATACAAAGCTCACAATAACGATTGTTTCACTATGTGGTCATATAACAATTATTGATACATGGGTCAGGAAATCCACCCAACCATGAAATTTTGGGGGAACACTGTATTTTTTTCATAAAGTAAACATCTTTTTCCAGTCATATTTTCACTTTACTAATAAATTCTTGCTTATTTGTGGATTTAACAGGGAAATAATTTGGTAAGAAATTTGAGTGACATTTTCAGTGATTAAAAACAAAATTGGCATGTCAATTTTAGGACATCTTTTTTTTTCTCCACAGCTTGCCAACTTAATAAACTACTGTTGTTGCTACTTGATTTGTTTAAAAAAAAACAGGCGTTAAGTTAAGTACAGTACAAAGGGTCAAAGAGTAACGTGTGTCACCATCCGGTAGTGACTGTTTTCTACTGAAACCAGTCAGCTTTCTCCCTCTGCTTCTCATTTGAAAGTACATTTGTGCATGCTTTGCAAAGTCAAAGCTGTAAAAGCAGGCTACGCTATGCTGGAGCTCAGCAATCCGAACAGTAGGAGAGAATGGTCCATTTTATCAATGCCACTGGGGGGGGCCTTGTCATAACAATTGGTGTGTATGTACGTACATCTCCGCTATTCACACACCTTCAAGTAGCTGGTGTCATTCTGACCAGAACTTGTGACATTCAACTCCGCAGCTGTCTCCTATACAAACATACTTTAAAACATGACTCACTTTAACGAACAAAATAAACACTGGTGACATTACAACCTTGCAGAGGATGTGTGTTCATCCATGGATCTGAAAGCAAATATACTGTATATAGTATAAGGACTGGTGGGATTTTTGGGTTGCCCAGGTCAAACATTCAGAGTGTCATCTAGTGTATATCAACTAGGATCTAGATCCTGACAAAGCTCCCTGGGAAGAGCTGGAAAGGTGGTAATTACTGTGTGAGCAAATAGTTTGGACATAGATTAGGCTACTGTTAGTCAGGGCAATGTTTTCTCTCTTTCCTCATCTGTGGCGCTGTCAGCACCAGGGTCATGGGGTGAAAACGTTTACCATGGCATAGAGTTGGGGACCATAATTCAACATGCCTTTCCCTGGGTAAATAGCAGGAAAGGGTAATAACTCATCTGCGCACTGAGCACAAATGGAGTTTCCTCTGTAACCTGGCCAACTTCCCCCTTTAGTATATTTGACCATATGTCCACATGCATCTAGACAAACGCACTTTGCTGGCTGTGCTCAGATAGACACATTGTAAATACATAGAGGACCCCCGCTGTGGTGAATAGGGACTGGTCCCAACCATGACAAATAAAATCTGGAAATAATTGATCAAAAAGACATCAAAAGCTGTTTTTTTAATGGCAACAATTTTTGGGGGAATAAACGGGATCCAGCGCCAATAAGCCATTTTGACTGGTTCAACATTTGAACTGTAAACACTTAAAATAAAAAAATATAAATCAACACAATTTTAAAACAGAATAATTAATTATATGTAAGGATTCATTTTATGAATATGAATATATATATATATATATATATACATACATATACACATATACATATACATATACATATACATATACATATACATATACATATACATATACATATACATATACATATACATATATATATACACACATATACACATATATATATACATATATATATATATAGATATATATATATATATATATATATATATATATATATATATACATATACATACACACACACATACACACGTCTACATCATTCATTTTCTGAAACACTTTATCCTCACACGGGCCGGGGGGAGGGGTGGGCGGGTGCTGAAGCCTATCCCAGCTGACATTCGGGCATGAGGCGGGCCTGAATTGGTGGCCATCCAATCGCAGGGCACGACGAGACAGATAACAGCGTGTCTATATCGTTTATAAAAAATAAAAAAAAAATAAAAAAAACGTGTAATTCAGTTGGAAATCTACAGCATTTTAAAATACACGCTCATTTGACTATAATATTTTATTTAATAATTGATCCCTACACAAAATGCCGGATGAGTGGCAACACTGGTTTCTTTTGGCTCACGAGACACACCAGATATCTAGCTTTATATATATGATATCTATGGCTGTTCTCAATGGAAGGCTGGCCAAGCGATACGCTATGGAGCAAAAACCCGAACATAGGAGTCTGGTGAGACCTAGGAAACGCTGGGGAGACTATATACATATACATAGAGCTGGGAGATAAAACAATAATGCTAATTATCGTGAAATATTTTTTGTCAACAATAAAAACTTCTGATAAGAATTCGATAATTTTAAACTGCAATTACACCACCCCACCCCCACACAGAGCGGGCACGCTGTTGCAAGATGAACACTAGTTCCAGAACAACACTCAGAGGAAATGTGTTTTAGCATGTTAGCAATAGAGGCTAACACGCAGCATGTAAGCAAAAGGACAATAACACGGCCAAAATGAGCGATTATGAGATGAAGGACAACACAAATCCGATCCACTAAAAGATCCAAGTGAATTCTCCCTGGCATTTTCTTACTTTTTTTTAATGCCTCGTAAATACTTCTGCAGAGGGCAGCCTTATTGAATATGTCCTTAACCCACAATCCTCATTTTTCTCTCAAAACATCGGTCAACATAATATAATACAAATGTAAAAATATAAAATAAAATCATACTTATATGGAATTAATAAGTTGTATAGAGTTTGTAGTGAGTACTGTTGTATACAGAGCTCAAGCAAGCGCTATCTGATCAAGAAATGGGAACTCTTAGCTTCCAATACACAAATCGAACACAATCTACCTTGCTTAATATCTGCCAATAGAATCAAACCCAGTACAAGTCATCCTGTTGATGCAGCAACTTTGTTATCGCGCACCCCCCAAACCACCCCCAACTGTGCGCTTACAACTTTTACAGAGGGCGAAAAAAAGATATAAAAGGGAAAATTGGAGATAAACATCTGCAAACATGAACATTTCCCAACACGTCAACCTTATCATACACTTAATCTAGAATGAGTAGTACATGTTATTAATTTTAATTTAATTAATGAATAACAGTGCATGTAAGGGTCCAAATAAAGAGATAGGGGAGGAGAGGGAAAAGGAGGAGAAAGATATGCTCTGAATGAATGAGAAAAGATTGAGGGAGAAAAGAAGCATATTCACACCTATCATCTAATTATAAAACAACATTAATCCCATTATAACTGGAACTGATTGCCAGGGTCCAGACCACGGCTGCTCCTACTGAGGCCTGTTGTTATTGCGGTGGAGCCGAGGCTCCTGCCTGCTCTGGTCAGATAACAACTTTAATCATGCTTGCCAATCTCTATCTGCACCGGAGATCAGGCCCCCGGCTTATCGCAAGTTCACATCAAGCTAAAAATCAGAACAAAGAAGAAAAAAAACAAGGGAACTCCACCAAGGAACAATGTGTGGGTGTGTTTGCGCCTGTAAGTGAGCATATGTGTGTGAGACAGGAGATTTAGATATTCTTAAGCATGAAGAGTCACGTTTTCTTTACAATTAATTTCTCATTTAAGCATCTGTGAAAATATTATGTGATCCATGTTTGGATGATTGTTAACACAATAATGCATTCCTTTCACATAGCTAAACGAAGATCCATCAGGTTAAAGAGGAAAAAAATTGGGAAAAACCTGTCCCCTGACAAATATTAACATGATAAGTAAACTCTCTTGAAGTTACCAGGAAAATAAAAGTACAGTTGTACCTCTACTTACGAATGCCTCTAGGTATAAATTTTTCAGGTTATGAATCCTATGAGATGCACATGAGTGCCCCAAAATATGAAAGCAAGATCCAAGTTACGAAAACATCAATACATTTCCTGTATCGGTTATTTCATTTTGAAATTGTCACGGATGCATTGCTTTTTGCTTTACAATTTCACTACACTCTACTGGGGTCACATTGGCTGTTTCACAACAGCAATTCTTCATGTTTCAAGATTCTCTTATGTCCTTTTGACTGCCTTTCGTCGCTTGAACTTAATTGACATGGCTTGGGAGGGGGTGACCAGGCGTACCCTTAATGCTGCTTATAGGAACCTGTGGCCGAGTGCCTTCAATGGACTCGAAGGCGGGCCTCAACCTGGATGCTGGGGCATGTGATAGGGATGGTGGTCAGTGAAGAGGACATTGCCAAGTTGGTCGAGAGGTACCAAACGAATTCTCAACGGACTGGCTGGAGGTGCTGAAGGAGCTGTATTTAATGCAATGCTCGGCAATACATAAGGAATTCAACAAGGAGGCAATGAATGAGGAAACAGCCAAAATTCCAACAGCATAAATAAATAAAAAATCTTTACAATTTAAAAATTGGAGAAATTTTCCGAACTTTCCAACTCGAAAAAGCACATTCTGAAAAAGTGTTCACGAGTCGTGCGATCGCCCATGTTTATGTTGCATGTTTAATATTCATTTTAATGGCTTATTAGATAATTTTATTATCATTTTCGCTTTTTGTGTTTCTCACATCATTCCTACAAAATTGGGACACTTTGATCAATTTTAAAGGGTTTAGTTGATAGTTTTGTGAGGACCATAGAACAAATTACTGTATTTACATATAAAGTACTGCTCTACTTACAGAAAAAAAAGTTCTGTAACCAATTAATTTTGTAAGTAGAGGGACGACTGAACACAAAAAGAGGCGGCTTAGTGTTTTCCTTGTCTGGGATCTGCAGGCTCCCAGGTTTCCTTTAAGCGGCGGGAGACAGCTATTATTCATGCTGACCTCAGAAGCTCCAGTTTGGCTGTCATAGAAACCAAGCTTTCTCACACATACACACACAATCAGCCTTCTGGATCTGCTTGCTGTTATCTATCTATCATCAGCAGCCTTCTTTATCTGCCTGAAACATCTTCTACTGAAGGGTGGGGGACGAGCAGAGCAGGCTGCACTGCCATTAAAACACACCACAACACATTCATCTAACAGCTATGTATTCTGCACACTTTTTCACTGCATCTTTACCTACCCCCACCAAGCAACTATGTCCACTCCTCTGAATCTCATCTCTTTTATCACTCCGCTTTGCCTTTCTCCTCTTTACTTATCTAGAGATCCACCCCCAGCCAATCGCAAACAAAACTAATGACAACAGTGCGACAATGCTGGAAGAATGGCATGCAACAGCCAAATGTAATTAAAATGTGCCTTTCCAATCTCGATCTTACCTTCCATCTGCCCTACCTCTCATCTCTTTCTCTCTCTTTTGCTTTCTGCTATCATCGGCCGTGATCGCAGCCATGTTTTATCACGTCTCCCATCTCAACTGCCAAAATATAGGCCCAAGAATCCAGCCTCAATGAGCAGCCTGCCTGCCGAATCCCTTCTTTGCCTCTTATCTCTCTATCAAGGAGAGAAGCCTTATCAGTCTGAAAAGATCTCCAACTGCAGGGGAGGATGACGCACAAAAAGGCACAGACAAATATCTATCTGCTTCACAAACATCCTCTTCTTCCATTGGCCTCAAGAAGGCCTGAAACCTGATGTACTGTTGTTGGGTTATAATGAACGGTTGTGCTAGCATACCAGTCAATTGTAAACGAACTGTAGGGATGATTTGTTTTAAAAAAAAAAACAGATTTTAAAAAATGAGGGAAAAACTTACACCACATGTGGGCTATTGGCCAACAGGGTTGTCCTGATGCTGATTGTTTGACTTCTAATCCAAAATTTTCAAGATGTTTTGCTGGTACCGATCTGATGCTAGAATTTTTTATCCAGTAAAAATAATGCAAAAAATATCGTATGTATTACAGTCCAAATATTAAGGTGAGCCCTTAGATAAACAGAGTACCAACAGGGCTCACTTTAACAATAAATGTTTTTTACACCAAGCTGTTCCTAAAGAGATATTGTCCCACTCAGCAGACATGTTTTCCCAGTGGTTACTGCAGTGGAAAAGCGCAATGGTACTGAAAACACATGCTACGACTGGATCGGATCCGATGCTATCCGACACACCAAAAATAGCCGTATCGAGCGCCGATACAAACACATCACTAACGCAAGCATAAAGACTTTTGAAAGGAACAACATATGATACAGCACTGGCAAAAGGTTAAAACTAGATGCTGAGGTGCTAGTTGACTAGCATTTATTTATATTTCCAAAAACAAATCACAAAACAAAGTCAGTATGCTACACAAGTGGCAAGCTACTTCAATCATAAAACATACCTTAAATAAAAAGACAACAGAAGTGAAATGACATTCAAATGAAAGAATGAAAGTCAGGCCTATGAAGTGTTTAAGTATGCAAATCATGAGTTGTTGTTTTTTTACTTTATTTTTTTAGTAGACCAGAGGTAATCGAGAGAGAAAAAAACACTGTAACCTCAGTTGTATGCATGTGTTTGGACTGCACATAAACAGTGATAGCTTCAAACTCGGGTATAAAAAAAGCTGTTAAAATACAAACAATCTTTATGGTCATTGTTCCTGTTCAATTTGTCCATTTCTTTCTCCTTTTTCCATGAGACACAAACGAATAGCATTTTACCTCTTCATTTTCCCAGTATCGTACAGTCATTTCCTCAAAAACCCCTCATATCTCAATGACCTGTTTGTACAGCCGAACACTGTGGCATACTGACATTGCACCCCCCCCCCCCCCGAGCAAAAGCTGTGTATAAAAGACCAGTAAAAGTGACGAGTAGCGTTGAATTACATTGTATTGAATTATGCTATACCAAAAAAATGCCTTCACTTGCCTAGCCATTAGTAATTCGATTGGATAACTTTATTCATCCCGTATTCGGGAAATTTCATTGTTCATTGTGCATTCATAATGTCCGATCGCTATTGGCGCCTGATACGACCATTTTTGAGTGCAATCAAGAAACAAGAAACTAATCTGAATTTATCAAAATAAGTTTCTTTCATATGATAATAAATATATGATAATAGTTTAAATGACCACCATTGAGAAAGAAATACTCCCGACTTTAATATCACACATTTCATTTTGTTATCATGGACACGTATAAAAAATTGTCAAGTCTCTGCCCTTGACCTTGAGTAATGAAACATTCCATATAAACAGTATGCCAGTCAACAGTTCGGTGGAGGCCAACAGAAGCAGATATTGTAACCAATGAACAGTCTTCACTGCTCCTTTTGTGAATGTGATTTTTGTTTGAGGGGCCATGAATAAAGTTGAGATCTTTTCAGTTGGCAGGTTTATTATGTAATACTCAGTATTAAGTATTCTACTAAGACACACGGGAGTTTTCATTATTTTGAATGACAGTCACTTATGTTACATTCTGCCACATATTCTATAATAACGGATTAAACCCAAAAGTAAGTCAAACTTTATGCTCGCATAAAATCTTTTCCCCAAAAAAATCTGCCATGTTTTTTTTACATTATACAAAATTGTAAAAACATTGTAGCGCTGATCCTTTGGCATTATTTTTTATTTTTGGATACAACATAGACATTTTACAATTGAGCTCTTTTCAAGGAAAATGTATTTAAACTTTCAAAAACCACTTATCATTGTAAGCTCAGATATCATTAGGCCTGAAACATAAAGCACATTTTGTTGTAGTTATAAGAACAGGAAAATAATGTATTTCATTTAAACCCCCTTGTCTAACCTTACCAAACATCAGTAGAATGTACCAGACTCCAAACAACATGGTCGACACACAAATTGTTAACAGTGCTTATTATACAGGTTCTGTAGTTTAACCAGAATAAGGCTAAACACCTCTACTGGACCCCCATAAGCCAGATCAACAAAGTCCTTATCACGCCTCACTCTTTCCTATCAAAACGTCTGCCAAATCACAAGAGAGTCACAGGGCTGAGAGCTGGCTGGCCTCAACTAGGGCCGGGCTTGCTGCACTGGGAAGCATGGGGGGCCAGAAAATAATGATAAAGATGGCCAACACACCTCTGAGACGAACATGCACTGTGCATGTCTTTTTACATTGTCATTCATAGTAATACAAAGACTATCAGCTGGTAGCTCTAGAATACATTCCCAGGCCTCACTCTTGCTGTACTGTCGTGCCTGCTGGCAGTTTGGAGCATCTAGACCAGCGGTCGCAAACCGGTCCTCAAAGGGCCGCAATGGGTGCAGGTTTTCATTCAAACCGAACAAGCGGACACCTTTTGCAAGTGTAATTAGTTGATTGCAGCCACGTGCTACTTATTTTAGAAGACCCCTCATTGGTTAAACTGTCGATACTGGATCGGTTGAAACAAAGACCAGGACCCACTGCGGAATCGGTTTGAGACCCCTGATCTAGACTTAATTATGAAGAATGAGAACCATTTTCACCCTTTGTAATGTGAAATAATAATGCAATTTTCCCTCGATTATTGCATCTTCACTCACTACTTTGCAATTTTTTCCCACTATTAATTTTCTTTCTTTGTTTGTTTTTTGTTTAAATTTCATAAAAATGTGAAAATCCACGCTGAAACTCGTAAGCGGAAGCCACTCTTGCTACCAAGACTCAGCACTGAAGAAAAAAAAAGTTATAATAGGTGACCCTACTTTGCAATTTTTTGATTATCGCGGCCATGTCTGGTGTACATTAACCGCGATATTCAAGGGATTACTGTATAAAACATTCATCATTTCGGTAATGTGACTTGCAAGGCAATTTAGGCCTTTTTTATTTTTTATTTTGTGTGCATTCGGGCACAATTTTTCTTTCACCTCTGAACTGCCAATTAAATAACTCTTATTTCAATCTTGTACCGTCAAGTATCATATGTTTCAAAATTAGTGATTTTAATTTAATCCTGATATTTATTTTTTGATTTAGTTAATAAATACAAAAGGTTGCATGTAAAGTAATTCAAATAAGATCAATATTGGGTATCCATTGTTTTAGGATGTTGTTTCGATAAATCATTCAGTGTGAAAGTATAATGTTACATTACAAGTGTTTATAAGCGATGTGCACAGCAAGGTTAAGTATTTAAAAAAATACTGTGTAATTCCTAACAGCTCATTGCACAACTACAATCCCTTTTCAAAGTACAGAAAAACATTTACTTGTCAGTGCAGGTTTTCGCAGAACCTGATGACAGGTGGTTCTCTTTCCGTCAACAGCCTGATTGTTTAATATTGTCCAGTAGTAGGTTAATAAGTAATTTATTGACTTATTTCCAATGCTTAGGTCTAGACAACGCTCACAATGCGATAGGTTTGGTACAGTGATAGTTCTTGAAGCCCAATGGTAATTTGGATTGGCATGGTATAAAGTCCCCAATTAGCAAACACAAATTTACAATATTGAATATTGCAGCTTCACTTTTAAGACTGATAAAACTCAGCAAAGAAACAAAAACAAAGTTGAAGTCAAAGAATGACTTAGATACAAGGATAAATGTGCAAAAAATGTTTCATTGTAAGGAAAGATCAACTAATCTGGCGGGCTGTCGCTAAGAAAAAAGTGAATAGCCTCAAGGGAAATGCACTGGCGGCCCTGATACTGCCTCAGACAGAAAACAAATATTTAAAAAAAAGATCCAATTTGAAGCTTTATCAGAACTCACATCGGATCGCTGCTTTATCGCGGTTCACATCGGCTTTCTCAAAGAACACTGACGTTTTCACAACAGAATTAAACAGGAAGTCTCGGCTCAAGTTTTGGCTGCCCAGTACAAAGCAAATACTTTGATGAGAACATTGTTGCATTTTCTTGCTTCCCTTCAGTTTTGGGTATAACGGAGTGCCACTTTGAAAAAAAAAAAATGCTTGTCTTGTTCTCGGACCGGGTAAATTCGACAAGATTATCAAACAAACAAAAAGCAAGAGATTCTAATCTCTTGAGGGATTCAAAAAAATCTTTAAACCTTCTGAAGCAATACATGTTTTCTTAATAATTCTATACATCCACCCTCAT
Organism: Stigmatopora argus; assembly: GCF_051989625.1. Lineage (NCBI taxonomy): Eukaryota > Metazoa > Chordata > Actinopteri > Syngnathiformes > Syngnathidae > Stigmatopora > Stigmatopora argus. Next base: position 5,098,844 of record NC_135389.1, on the reverse strand, counting down.
GCTAATACAGACCCTATAAAACCACGGTCCCCAACCTTTTTCTCACCGCGGACCAGTAAAGCTCTTTTTATTTTCTCACAGACCGGCTAATGGTAAGCAAGACAGCTTAAGACAAAATTAGGTGGTAAAAAAATTCATAAGCATAATAGTAATTATTTATTCTTATTATAACAATTGTTCTCATGTCAAAAAGCGAGATTGAAAATGTTAATATTTTTTTACTCTGATGGACCAGCACTAGGTCGCTCCCGGACTGGTGGTTGGGGCCCACTGCTTTAAAACATTCATTTTCTGAACCAGTTTATTCTCACTAGGTTCCCGGGGGGTGCTGGAACCTATCCCAGCTGACTTCAGGCCAGAGGCGGAGGACACCTTGTCTCCCATAAAAGGCTCCAATAAAACTGCTACTGTAGAAAAAGTCAGGCTTTATAATTGGACTTTGCCCGACTAATTTAGTATTTTTAGGAGGAATCGGCCTCTCTGTAGTGCCAACTTTGTCTCTCAGTAGTGTAAACCAGTGTTTCCCAACCACTGTGCCACGGCACCCTGGTGTGCCGTAAGCAATGGTCAGGTGTGCCGCGGGAAAGTCATACAATGTAATATTCAGAGAGAAAAATTAATATGCATAGAACGAGATTAAAATTGAACTATTACAAGGTTAAAATGAAAATATGATCAACGTTAAATTATAGATTATACTATTACAAGATTCAAATTTTGAAACAGTTATTTTGTTGCTTATTTTTCTCTAACATGAGCCGGAAGTTGTTTGGTTTCAAGGGCATCAACTTTTGTGAGCGCAACATTTTTTGGGCATAATATTAGGAGATTTAAGTAATATTTGCAGAAAAGTCATAAAATTATGCAATTAAAAACATGGCATTACTTGTTTTTGCATCACTCGAACTGGAAGTTGTTCAGGGTCCGTAGACATCAACTTTTGGTGACATTAGGTCAGTGTGAAAAAATCGATTTTGGAATAATTTTGGAGGTTTACGTGAGTCCCGCTGATAAATCTTTGATGAGAATGACTATTGTTAATACAGGCGACATAGTTTTAAATGAAAAGATTTTCAGATGGTGGTGTCCCTTGAGATTTTTTCAATGCTAAAAAGTGTGCTGCAGCTATAAAAAAAAAAGGTTGGGAAAGACTAGAGCAGTAAACAACAACAAGCCATTTGGTCTGACTTACGCTTTATCTGGCGGGGGGTGCTCTGCTTTCTCCTGGACATGCTGGCTCTTCCTGGGACCAGGAGCGGAGCCCAGTCGGACGGACGAGGAGACGGAACAGTGTGCTAAATCTTCTCGCTTTTAGCGTTTGTTCGACCTCCGACGTTCTGCTGCGGCGACGCGTCGCTCGGGTCAGATACGAAAAATCTACATGACCCGCTTGCACTCTGATATCTTCAGCCACGAGACCTTCCTACCTGTGGCTTCGTCCCTTTACCGTTCTTCCTCCTCAGCGCTATGCCGCTCACGTTAGTCCACGCTGTTGCAATGTTTGGGATCAGATGCCAATCATTCTGTGGAAACTCGGCAATGTTGGTGTAGTTTTAGGGTGGTCTTCTGTCCGCGAACTTGTCCGCCAGACCACTCTTAAACGGGCTTCGGTGCCACAACTCGACAGCCTCACCAGTCAAGTCGGCGTACTACTGAATGCCCCTTATTGGTGACGTAGTATATCGCACTCTTCTGCTATTGGTTGAAACTTAGTGCACGTTAAATTAGCTTAATTTATGACCAATTGTATTTTCATTATGAATGGAGGGTCTTGCATCTGTAAGAAATTGTTCAAATCTTCATTAATTCTGTATTTCAACGTAATTTCCTCACATTTAAAGGAATTGGACATCACTGGACAGAATTGAAACTGTAGGCTTTTTAGCTTTTTAGAATATTATATCATTTAAAAATATATATATATATATAAATAAAAGTGATAAACTCTTCGCATTGTATTAATTTTTTAATCCAGATAACTAATTCAGTACAACGAGCATGTCATTTCAACTTAAATTCAGTTAAATGCTGCCCTCTAGTGGTCAAAATTTAAAGTACATAAGATTCAAATATATATTACTAGTACAAATAATTTTCTGTTCGTGGACTCCACCAACAGGTGATTAAAACACAGTTTATTGGCTTGTAAACAGTAAACAAAATAAGAAGGAACTACTTACTAGCAGAGGGGTGGGCGACCCGGTCCTCGAGGCCCGCTGTGGGTGCAAGTTTTTGTTCCAGCCAATCCAGCACAGACCCTTTGACCAATGAGATTTCTGCTGAAAACAAGAAGCACCTGACTGCAACCCACTGATTGCACTTGTAGGACACCAGATTGGTGAAAAGGTGTCCTCTTTATGGGTTGGAATGAAAACCTGCACCCACTGCGGCCCCTTGTGGAATAGTTTGCCCACCCCATGTACTAGCATCTATACATAAAATCACCTCTTCTATTCTCCAGTTCCTATTCAAACCTCTTCCAGCTTTATTGTTTCACATACTGGTCGGCAAAAGCCAGTACAGTAATACCTTGACATAAGAGTGTCCAAACATACGAGAAATTTGAGATACGAGGAAAATTCAGAGCAAATTTTTGACTTGAGATAGGAGACACATTTGAGATATGAGCATACGAGATGGCCGTCTGGGTGGCCGAGTATGCGAGAGGTTGCCGATGAGAACAGCATCGCTCTGTCTTTCTCGCCGCATCTCCCTCGCGTAAAGATATCTACGAGCACCGGACCGTACTGGTTGCATTATTATTATTTTATTTACCCGAGATAGTGTGACCGAGTCGATAATCAGCGAAAAAGCCACCAGAATCTACATGGACTTGAAAGCAAAACAAGCATCTGAAAAAGACCCCAGCAGAATGCTTCAAAGCGAGCCGTGGCTGATTTGATAATTTTAAAAAACAAACTGGGATACACTCATTTCTGAGGCATGGAGAAGCAGGGAGTTCCGACTCGAAAGCCGTGGTGGAATACATTAACATCTTTGCCTCGGTAATCGCACAAAAAGGTTTAAATTTAGTGCAAATAAGATTAAAACGTTTTAAATGTGTGTATAGTGTGTTAATTTAAGTTAAATTTTAAGTTTGTTATTTTACGAGCGCGTTGCCATCAGTCAAGTCTCTCCTGGCCTTTCTCTCTCTCGTCCGTGGAACAAATAAGATGTTTTTCCACTGTAATCTCCTGTTTTTTGTGTTTTTTCAGAGGGTGGGAATGGATTAATTTGTATTTAGTTATTTTCTATGGGAAAATTGTTTTAAGATACAAGTAAATTGGCATACGAGGTCAGTCCTGGAGCGCATTAAGCTCGTATCTCAAGTTATCACTGTGATTGTGGACCCTTAATTTATTTACAGTCAGTCCTGAATCTTTTTTCTCCAAAGGCCTTACTGTATGGGACACAAAGCACATCCACGGCTTTTTAGTGGCGCACAAAGCTCATCCACTAGCACACGGTACGAAACACATCGACAACTTTTTTTTTTCCAAATTTGCGCAGGGTACAAAACACATCTGCGACTTCATTTTACAAATTTTGTAGGAGGTACTTAACGCATTCACAATTTTCCACTTCTTAGCGTTGTGTCTTGACCTCGTTACTCTGGAGAGAAAAAATAATTTTGTTCAAGACAATTATCTGTCAGGCCCCAGACTAGACTGGTGGCTTGATGCGCCTGTCACCCTATCACAGGTCCAGCCCCTAATGACTCGAGTCCTGCCTGGTATGAGTCATTAGGCTACAAGGAGTATATAAAGCCACCAGGAACAGGACCATGCTGCTGGATCGTCTAAACAGTTTACTGTGAGTTACCCTCTCGCGTTTTTCCTTGCCTGTCTTATTGATATTCGACCTCTTGTTTGCACCCAGGATTCCGACCACGCTCTGCCCCCATGACCACGGATCACGGACCAAGGACAACAAACACGGATCACGCACCACGGACAACGACCACAGATCACGGACCACGGACAACGACTGCGCCTTCGAACCTGTACACGCCACACGGACTCCACGGCAACCGACCTTCCCACTACGGCCAACGACCCGCCTCCGCCGTCCCCTCTTGTGCTCGCCCGCCTCGCGGACGATCGAAATAAATATTTGAAAGAACCAGAATCGCACCCTCGCCTGCTTTGGGGTCCTCCATCCCCGAACGTAACATTATCCCATATTGAAAATTTTAACATCAGCTGATTTACCAGGTGCCAGGTTTACTTGGGTGATGAGGCAAAGGCTTTAGCACCAATCGGAGAAGACCTTTTTGTTACCTCCTATTCACATTCACCATTAAGATATAAAATGTGTCAGGTACCAGTCGGCAACCCCTCCACTTTAGCAATGGTGGAGTCCTCAATGCTGATACTGTTAGCAACCCTGTTGCACCCATACCATTCTTTAAACTATTATAGGATCAATTAAACTTTTTATTTGCCAATAGAAGACACCAGGACACCGTATATGCCATCACCAATGACCAACGTGGACACTCAGGTTGAGGATATGAACCTACAGTATTTTCTTGCATATAAGCTGCCCCCGCGAATAAGCCACACCCTTAAAATTGCCTGAAAATTGTTGAATTTTACAATTTCACGCGTATTAGATGCCCCCTGATTGAGAATTTTCACCTCAATATTCATGGTTTTAATGGGGAGTACAAATGTGTTACTTTGAAGAGAAAAACCTTTTTTTTAAATTATCGCATGTGGTATTTCTGCGATAATGTATGAATTGAAAGGATCGTCTGCTGGATTGCACATTATTTGGGACAATATCATAAGGAAGTTAAAATGCCTGTCTTTGTAAATTCAATTTGAAAAAAGAAAGAAGTCTATCTTGACGAGAACCTGATGCTTCTTACCAGAAGTTTAAGATGTTGTGGTGGCCATTTTGGTTTTAATGACGAAATATCTCGATTATTTCGATGGTTCATATTACTGCAATAGTTGTACATTTCAAACAAAAAAGAAAAAGAAAAAAATCAAAACGGAATTTTGTTTTAGTTCACAATCACAAATGTACAATCATTTCCTTCCTGTGTTCCGAAAAGTGTTGCCTCCACATAGTCAAATTCAAAAAAGAATTCACAGGAGCAGTACATCCAGGAAGTGTGTCCGTAGCGGTCTACTTTTCACCAAGTCTGTGGGTGCAATAGTTGTGAAATATGAATTGTATTCTTATATTTAATCTTGCACCCTTCTGCACTCTTATGAATTTAGTAACTAGAATAGAATTTTTACTGACACCTACAGGTCAAGGCCTGTCATCACTTTGTATATACACACCCCTTTTCGTGTTCCCGCCTAAAGTTTGTCTCCGCCTAACTTCTATTAAATACCATCACCGACCGAGCGGACGGCGTATCTGGTTGGGGAACCTCGAAGTGGACGCTGGCTCTGTCCGTCCGCTCGCCCCCTTCTTAGGAAGGGTGGGGGCTAGCCAAGGGGGCTAGCCAAGAACAAAGGAAGCGGACCGAGCGGCGACCATTTTGAGAGCGGTCGAGATGGGGCCTCCCTTTCCAGATAACCTCCATTCGGCCGGGAGTCAAAACTACCACGTGTTTTGCTGCTTCCTCTGTATGAAGATTATTGTCGAGGCAACCCAGCTTTGACATTTTGGTGCCTGAAACCCGAGATTCTTCTCTGCTTTCCGGCCACGGCAGATCGACAGAAGGATGGATGGCTTGACGTCGGCTACTCCAGCCTTGAGAGAGGGCGATCTGGCCTGCTGGCCCGGGAACAGATTACAAATTATCCTTTCGTACAGAGGAGGCACCAAAAAACGGTAAGGCACTTTTTAAAATTAATTTGTAGAATCCAACCCAGCATAAGGCCCCGTTTCCCTTCGAGGAAGGGAAATGCTTCATTCGTAAAAAAAAAAAAAAAGAAAAGTTGCGTATACTCTTCTCTGTGTGTCGGAGATTCTTCTTTCTGTGTGTCGGAAAGGCATCTTTCTGTGTGTCGGATTGATGTTTAATAGTATACAGCAGGATTAAAAGCTGTGTGTCGGCCTATCTGCCTGGAAAGCAGACAGAGGAGGAGGTCGCGCCTCCCCGCCAAGGGACTTCGAGGGTTGTGTTAAAAATATAGAAGAAATATATTGTTATACAGTGCCAAGATAATGAAAGAGCTCGATATAAAGAAAAAAAAGAAATAGAATAAAACTATAAACGCATGCAAGTAATCTTCATATGAATAGATATATATATATATATAAGTACGCTATGACGCGTTCATAAACGATATAAGTATGATTGCCGCGAAAAATAGGAGTTTAATCGGCGAAAAAGAATACTTAGACGGATAAAAATAAGTATTTAAGAGAGGGTGAATTGGGACAGGATGGTGGGGGGGGTTGAAAAGCAGACCACATGTGAGAGGAAACAAAGGGAAAAAATGGCGGCGAGCCAACTGAAGTTAAAACTGCCTTTCTTCCCCAGCCCACTTTCCACTAACCCAGGAAGATATATATATATTAGGCCTGTTGAGAAACAGTGCCCCCCCTCTGTCCAGCCCACTCCTCGTGCCAGGCTCCACTCGCAGGGGCCAGGAGCACGAGAGGGGGGGGAGACTGGAATGCAAGAAATCTCAGGTTACATCTCACATTCCACACGATGAGCAAGGAGGAGCAGTGATGAAGAGACATGAGCAGAGAGAGTAATAGAAAGAAAAGAAGAGAGTTAGAGACAGAAAATTGACAATATAACATATTAGTGACAAATTATGGGTCCTCTAATAAACACTGAAATTTATCATTAGGAAATGATTAAGAAATTGTTAAGTAGAAGGTTAGTTTCTCTAAATTTTAATTGTGGTAAGAGTGAGCTACAAAAAAATGGCTCTTATATTAAATAAACACAATCTTGGAGCAGAATAGCAATTCAACAAGTGCAATTTAGCTATTTTAGCAAAAAGAGAGTGAATTGCGATTTAGACTTAAGTATTAAGAATTATCCAAAGTATTAGGTAAATTGTACCTGGCAAGTTTAGATAAAATAATTAATTTAGGATAGGCATGATTTCTCTGAGATGGATTGAAGAATCATACATATTCAGTGCACGGGATATGTGTCTTGTTTTGCCCATCAACAGATGAAATATGCTTTAGCGCGAGTCATATTAATAACGATTAGAATATCACGGATCGCCTAAGAATCAAACAATTGATGCCAACCAAACAACATTGACCTATTTCCTTTTAGAATGACTTGCCATGACACAGCGAAAGGTGGTTAGCTGCCAAGAAGCCCCAGGACTGGGGATGGCGCTCTTCACCAGTGATAAAAAAATTGCAGACCACTGATGTCTGAAAATGAGTGTGAGCGTGAATGGTTGTGTTTTTGATTGGCCGACCACCGAGATATGATCAATCGGTTAGGTATCAAGGTGGAAAATGATTTAGCAAATTGGAATCGATTTCAGAATTCGCCAATAAGCCGTTTCACGGATGGCAACGCCAAATTATGGAAAAATATTTCGTCCAAGGAAATTTTTAATGAAAAAGCAGCAGTACTCCAAATGTGAAATTTGAAGTGGAGAAACAAATCTGCTATGCGAAATTTGGGAGCACTGGGAAAAACACAGACAGTGTTTGACTATTGATTTATTGTGATAATGGCATCCAAATTGTGTTAACAGAATAATTGACTGAATTGAAAAAAGGTTCCATATTTCGTTATGAAATCATTGCGCCTACATAACGAGGTCAACCGGACAACAAAATGAGAAGGTTCTCTCAGTTGAAACGTATGAGGAGACAGGTAAGATAAACTTTTTGACGTAATCAGACGAAATGGCAAGCAGTCAAATATTGATTGGAAAGATTATTGCTCGGGGAGCAATGCTGTAAGCCATGAGGAACTTTTTATATTGGTTTTATTGTCTCCATAAAAAAAGTGAAAGCGTTTCAATTGAGACTAAACCTTCTTACAGATAGTTAAAGTAAACAATTGAGACTAGATCTTCTTACAGATAGTTAAAGTAAACAATTAGAGAAAATAAACTACAATGGATAGAAATGTTACTAGATTTTAATTTTATGCCTGACTATTGAAAAATATTGATTAAGAAAGTTTTATAGGAGATGATTGACAAACTCCAAAGACAATTGAATGTTACATTTGATAAAAAGACTACTAGATTGGGATATTTTGAATTTCAAACAACTGAGTTTAATATGCAACGCAATACACATTGTTAAATGAATTGGGACTTGATTAGTATGCATTTTATAAGTAATGAGTTTTAATTGCTTTAAAGGATACAATTATGCTAAAATATTAACCTTGACAAACAAGGGGTGGTTACAATTTAGTGGGTTCAATTATATTCAGAATTATAAATGTGTGCATTTTGTTTCTGGATATTAATTGACGTGAATTTAACTGTTACAGAGAACGGGAAAGCTGTTTTCCTGGGGAGAAAGCACCCTGGTTTGCTTTTTGTATTTTTCCTATTTTTAGTATGATGAGTTAATTTGTGTAATTACAGGAAAGGGAAAAACAAATAGGGTTCTTGATCTTAACAAGGAAGCAGTGATCATAATAGAATACCAGCTAGCATATTTGATTTTGACTGATAAGGCATTTAAATTTTCACAAACTATAGTGATGGAATAAGTAAGATTGTTGCAATTTTTGTTCATTGAGGTATTAAGCCGAACCAAATAGCCGTAAGCAAATGTTAAGCACGTGTTTAGGACAACGACAGAACACAGCAGCGCAAACACTACACAGCAGCATACACAACAACAAAACTGAGCCGATCTCAAGAACAGTCAGCAGACGAACTGTACAAAGCTAAAGGCCTACCGTGCCTACCAAAAATTTATTCCAAAATTGAGCCATAAATTCCTCAAAAGGGAGGAAGATATGATGGACATCGAAATACCTACTTTTAAAATTTTTGTAGGAACTGTTTAATTTGTTATTTTATTGATCTGTAAAGAACATGGGATCTCCAGAATCAGCTGGAGTAACAATGGAGCTGATTTTGCAAACAGCATAGTGCAAAACATGGCAAAACACCTAAGTAGAGCGAACAAATGGTACGATAAAACCAAGACTTGAGAAACCATGGGGGAGATAAATAAGCCGTGGCCAGAACGCCTAACACTGGCCAAAACGTATATGAAGATAGTACCAACTAGCTCGGGATTAACACCTTTTTGAGATAGTTCATTGAAGACCATTCCAACTTCCTCTATGGGAAGATGAACCATGACGAGAGACTAAGGAAGGAGAGAAACTTATCCAAAGAACATGTAAGCTGCCGTGATCTTTTTGTCTATCTTGCAGGAGGTGGTGTAGCCAGGTGACTGGATCCTGATCCGAGTCATAAAAGGAAGTCCTGGTTCTCTCCACGATGGGAAGACCCATTCGTGGCCCAACTCACCAACCTCCACAGCAGCAAAGATCACTGAAAAGTCAAAGTCGATTCACCAAGGTCGATTCAAGGTCGTTCGAGACACAGGTGACTCTTGAGTAGACTGTAAGTCGGACGGTGTCAAAACCCTTGTCCGTGAAGAAACTCATCTGACGTCTACTCACCTGCCACGAGCACCCCTCACTTAACCCTGACCTCCCATAGACTTTGCACCTCTATACAGAAGCCACAGTGAAAGCTGTTGCCACCCACATCACAGTGACTGGACTGTCAGTGACTGCACTGTCAGTGACAACCTGGGCGTGTCTGAACGCCCCACCCACAAAGACTCAAGCTGGAAACCAAGATGGTGACATACTCCTATCACAGAGGAGAGTGAAGTGGTATGGAGAGAACAATCTGGAGAACTACTATGAAGAAGACGTGTGGTATAATTTCATAGTGTTCCAGAAAAAACTGATTGTTGCGAATGAAAGTTGTTGCCGTATACCCATTTCCACAGATCCTGACATCCTGAATTCACTGGGTCGAGGCGTCACATTTAAATCTGCAGTCGTGCAGATGGTCTAAGATGCATTCCTTTTAAGGAGAGTGAACATAACAGTAAGAGATCAAAATCAGTGCAATTCAAACCACGTGATTCAATCTGGTGCGATGATGTTCCTGTTGACCAAAGGTTGTGGTCCACCCCCCAGAAAATCATGTGTAAAGACATTGAGCTGTTACATGAGTGTTCATTAACCAAACTGTCAAGGCCCTACAGCAGGGGTGGCCAACTCCGGTCCTCGAGAGCCGCTATCCTGTGTGTTTTCCATATCTCCCTCTTCTAGCACACCTGAATCAAATGACCAACTCGTCAGCAAGCCATCCAGAAGATTGATACCGATCCTGATTATTTGATTCAGGTGTGTTGGTGGAGGGAGACATGGAAAACAGACCGGATAGCGGCTCTCGAGGACCGGAGTTGGCCACCCCTGCCCTACAGGGTATAGCAGATGATTTAAAAGCCTTTAGGGAAGTTGGACCAATAGTCCTGGATCTGATAACAGCCAAAGATGGAGATGTGTGTGCCATGATGGGAGAACACTGCTGCACCTTCATCCCAGATGAAACCAGTACATTACTCGTGCCGTAGCTGAAATAAAGGCCCTAGTCAACACCATGGCCCAGGATCATTCAGCCGTAGGTGTATCATTGTGGTCGTGGTTAATAACCGGGTCATGATTCTCAATTCTGTTTAAAATTGCAACCTTGCGGTTTTTGCTACTGTTCTGTATTTTTTCTATGTGTGTAATCCCCTGTATGAAAGTTATGATTCAAAACACAATCCAGCACACGCTAGTAGGTTATAGTGACACAGTATCACCGCATGACAGACCATACTGGAGATTATCACATTCTTTCAAAGTGTGACGAGTCCTCTATGCAAATGTGTTTGTCTTGATTTAAATATTGGGTTCGCTCATTAAGAGGGACGTAGAGGAATTTTTAACACTGATTACATCATTTCTCGCCTCTGCTTTGACATGTGATTTTGTTATTTTCCATACCCTGTTGAGTAACTGTCGATGATATTTGTATTCTAGAACCTGGAGGGGAGGGATACAAATTGATATGTTTAATGAAAATTCTTTCAAGTCACAACAGGGGGGAAATGTGAAATATGAATTGTATTCTTATATTTAATCTTGCACCCTTCTGCACTCTTATGAATTTAGTAACTAGAATAGAATTTTTACTGACACCTACAGGTCAAGGCCTGTCATCACTTTGTATATACACACCCCTTTTCGTGTTCCCGCCTAAAGTTTGTCTCCGCCTAACTTCTATTAAATACCATCACCGACCGAGCGGACGGCGTATCTGGTTGGGGAACCTCGAAGTGGACGCTGGCTCTGTCCGTCCGCTCGCCCCCTTCTTAGGAAGGGTGGGGGCTAGCCAAGGGGGCTAGCCAAGAACAAAGGAAGCGGACCGAGCGGCGACCATTTTGAGAGCGGTCGAGATGGGGCCTCCCTTTCCAGATAACCTCCATTCGGCCGGGAGTCAAAACTACCACGTGTTTTGCTGCTTCCTCTGTATGAAGATTATTGTCGAGGCAACCCAGCTTTGACAATAGTAGCATGAGGTACACAACGCAGGTATCAAAGCTGATATTTTAACGATCGACCGCAAGACCTTCGATCAGCCTAAACAACAATTGAGATGTGCTGACACGGAAAACACTTTGAACACATCTATCAAGGCTACTCGCGTCTGGCCAGTCACAAAAGACGTCACCAAACACTCGCATTTAAATACACGGACAAGGGCTCATTACAAAATACGAGCAGCTGGTTACGAGAGTAAGGGAAACCCGGAGGGACATAAGAGGCGAGACGCACACATTACCCAGACAGCACACACAAGGAAAACACGCACAAATACACCTCCATCCCAAACCCCATCAAAACGGGACAGTCAGGAACCTTGTGTGACAACCTTGAAACGCCATTTTAGCAGGTTTGTGCTTGCGTCAAAACTGCCCAGAATGTCATGTTGTAAAGACATATATAAATTGGTCCTTTTTGGGCACTTGTGCAGAATTGTTGATTCTTAATGTGCCTGGCTACCAAACACATTTTTTTGGGAAAATTTATATTCATACCTGTCAACCTCTGCCGATAACTGCCCTTTTAAATGATTATTGATTCCGCTTACAAAACCCCAAAAAAACTTACAAACACCGTACGACTCGTACGGTGTTTGTAAGGTTTTTTGGGGGTTTGTAAGGGGAATCAATAATCATTTATAAGGGCAGTTATCGGCAGAGGTTGACAGGTATGTTGCCTGCAAGAAAAGAGGGAGGGTGAAACTAGTATTAACTGCTGTAGCTATGCTTTAACGACTATGGTTACGCAGCCCTGCAATCGGAAATGAGAGAAATTTTCATGACTTTGTAGCTATATCTTTTAAACATGGCAGTTCTGTTAACAATATGCTTCTCTGTGGAATTCCAAATTTGTAAGACATTTTATCATGTTACATTTTCTTGTTTGCTAATTCCGTGACATATGTGTCCAAATATAGGGTAAAATTCCAAATTGTATGAGTTCTGGAGCATTCAACTTCCAATGTTGAAAATGTACAGCACAGAGTACACACGCGTGAGGATAATGTCACCAACAACTTTGACATCACATCTCCAATCATGAAAAAAACAACAACAAAAATACAGAGCTGCGTGAGTATTACTATGTCTGTTCATCATTCATTTTAACTTGTCATTTTTAGGGAGTAGTGAAAAAACATGTTATGTTATATTTGACTGTGCGGTCAGAGTACTGTTTGTTCATTGGAGGAATAATCAATGAAGACTTCAGTTTGGGCAGTTGGTGTGGTGTTAAAGATTGACAACTTACAAGGATAGCAGATACTAACTAGGACAAAGGCAGAGGACGTTCATTCTTTAAGTGTCTGGTATTGAGTACATTCAGGATGAGAATACTGCTTTTTATTGCTTGTCTTCTTTATCCATTGAAAGTGACTGCACAAGAGACACATGGTAAGGTCATTATTATATTCTACAGAACTTTATATTGATGGCTGATCTAGTGCGGGGTCAATAGAAATAGCTTCAAAAGTTTAAATGTACCGTATTTTCTCGCATAGTAGCCGCCTCCACGTACAAGCCACACCCTTAAAATTTCCTTAAAATGGTTGAATTTTACAATTTCTCTCGTATAAGACGCCCCGTGATTCACAATTTTCACCTCCATATTCATGGTTTTAATAGGGAGTGCAAATGTGTTACTTTGAAGGGAAAATCTTGAGCAAAATCATTGCAGGTGGTATTTCGGAGATACTGTATGAATCGAAAGGAACGTCTGCTGCATTGCACATTCCGAAAGGATGTTGCCTGCGCGTAGACAAATTAAAAAATGGAAGTCACATGACCAGTACAACCAGGAAGTGTGTCCGTAGCGGTCTAGTTTGTCATCTTTAGGTAAGATCGCGGCTCCCTGAGCGAGCAATGGCAGGCACAAGTGAGTTTTTTTCATGTTTTTTGCAAGGGTTATTATTTTCCTAGAATTTTAGTCATAGACGTCGAAATTTTTTTTTTTGCGTTTTATGTGTTTATCTTTTCTCTATATTTTGAAATAAAGGACCGTATTGGCTGCATTGTCTTGCGTATTGGCGTATTAGCATATCAAGTGTAATTTGTGCGCATATAAGCCATACCCTTGATTCAGTCATCTTTTTATTTTGCGGGAAATACGGCGTATATGTGAGAAAATACGGTAATTGTTTTTCATTGAGCAGTCAAATTTTATGAAAAAAATATATATACAGTGGTACCTCGACATACGAGCACCACGGCTATGAGCATTTCGACATACGAGTAAAATTTCGAGCAAATAATTATCTCTAGATACGAGAAAAATTTCGAGATACAAGAAAGCCAGGTGGTCAAGACATGAGAGGCTGTTTATCATTGTAGTCTTTTTTGCCGCATCTCTTTCGTGTGTAACAGATATCTGCGAAAACTGGGCGGGGCGTTGCATTTTTTTCAGTGTTTTTTTCCGTCACTCAGCGCGAATGGCGGAGCTATCGCTACGAGGAGTATATATTACTTCTCGTTGGCTGCTCATAAGAACATCAGGGGCACTGGCTCTCTCCCGCAACTCTCTTGTGTAATGTCTCTGGTCGTAACTCCCTCTTTGCAATGTCTCTGCGAGCACTGGGCGGAGTGTTGCATTTTTTCAGTGTTTTTTTTTCCCCCTTAGCCTGTTAGCTCCCATTGGCGGAGCGATCGCTAATTCAAGACTACTTCTCGTTGGCAAGTGGCCGTGCGTTATCCTATTGTGAGGACATTTGTGTGCATCATTTTCGGAATATTTTGAAGGGAATACAAACTCAAACAACCCTCGATATTGACTGAAAGTCAGTGTGGAGGCAGGGCAAACAGAGCCAACCCGGCCGGGAGAATTGTATAAAAATGTAAAACAAAATTAGAATTAAGTTTAGTGTAAGGTTAGATTATATTTATTTTTGAGTGTGTCTGCATCGTAATCCAAGTTCATTTAAATTTGTTTACGTTATATTACGATTCACTGGTGCAAAAAGTCTCCCTCCCCCGCTGGCACGTTCCAAAAAACATGCATGGTAGGCTGTTTGGACACTCTAAATTGGCCCTAGATATGGGTGTAAGTGTGCATGGTTGTCCGTTTCCTTGTGCCTTGCGATTCGGCTGGCCACCGATTCAGCGTGCCACCTGCCTCTGGCCCGGAGACAGCTGGGATTGGCTCCAGCACCCCGCCCCGCGACCCTAATGAGGATAAAGCGGTTCAGAAAATGAGATGAGATAAGAGACAATATTGTAGTTAGTTGGGCTCCAGCACCGCCACGATCCTTTGTGAGGATAAGCGACATAGAAAATAAATGGATGAATGTTGGAATGGGCCGACTCCCACTCCTTGCTCGACAGCGCCGACTCCCGCTCCTCGCTCGACAGTGTGTGAGAGGATCCAAAAGACGTTCAATATGATCACAGGTCTATCAGACCATAACCTCATCCTGTTCTCAAGAAAGCTTCCTAAAATTAGATGTGCTTTGAAAACCATATCAGAGCAGATGAGAGTACTAAAAAGGTCCCAAATTTGACATTGGCGCTAAACCAGGGGTAGGGAACCTATGGCTCGGGAGCCACATATGGCTCTTTTGATGGGTGCATATGGCTCTCCACTAACCTGTGAGGTAAACTATGGAAACTGCTGGTGAGAAAGCGCAGGAATAGGAGCGTTACGATAGTATTATGGCATTGACACTACCCCAGCGCCTTAAAATCTTTTTTTTTTCATTACAGACGCTCCCCTACTTACGAACATTCAACTTACGAACAACGGTACATACGAACATGTCTGCAAATTGCGTTTAAGTCCAAAAATGTTCGCAAGTCCAATTTTGTATTTCGCCTTTTTCGGAGTAGTACTTCTTTCCGCCGCTAATACCAACGCCTGGCGCTGTGAGAGCTCAGCTCACCCAGCATCTACCTTCTTCTTCGTTGCAATGCGGAAGTGCGTGAATGCATCTCCAGTGTGCAAAGAACCTTTTTCATTTGTATCATTAAATATCTCATGCATCCAATATTGAATATGGTTGGTAAAAAGCTAAAGGCTTCTATTGAGGGAGTTGCAAGGAAGAGGCAAGCCATTTCATTTGAAACGAGTGGCAATAATAACGAAGCTTGATGCGCGTGAGAGTGTTGAGCATTGCACATCGTTCGACCGTCAGTACCATTTATAAACAGAAAGATCGAGCAGCAGGACCCAAATATTGAACGTTGCACAAAGTTTGCAAATCAATTGAATGATGCCATACAGCTACCGCATCATTTATGATGAAAAAAAGAAGAAAACTGTGCAATTGTCATTAGGTCGCTTCTTTTGGCCAGTTTCTAATACATAAATCTCTCTCTCTCTCTACAGTACTGTACATATTCTCTCCATTTTATTATTATTTTTTTTCAGTACAAACCAATGCGTGTTACTTATACAAGCCTTAAACATACAAATGCACTTATATAAACCTTCAATATACTTATATCGGCCTTAAACATAAATTATAATACAAAATATAGCACTGAATCAACTTACAAACCAATTCAACTTATGAACAATCGCTCGGAACCAATTGCGTTCGTAAGTAGGGGAGCGTCTGTATACTCTTTTCCATGGATTTTCTCATTGATACTCATTGATTAGCAACAACGTAACAATGTTGTCAAAAGAATTCAGAGACTTTTTCTACTTTAAAAGTGGTGAAGTGACTAAAAAAGGCACACATTTTCATGTATGTTGACTTTTAAATTCGGAGCATGGCTCTCAAGGATTAACATTTAAAAAAATATGAATTGTTTATGGCTCTTTCCATCAAAAAGGTTCCCGACCCCTGCGCTAAACAATATCAATTGGGATGATTATCCCATCTCATCTCATTTTCTGAACCGCTTCATTAGGGCTACCATGATCATGCTAATGACAGCTGCAATTTTCATGACTGTTATCCAAGACAGTGTCTGCATTCACAAGAAAAATGAAAGCAAAAGCAACAAAAAATAATTACCTCCCACGGTTAAATGAAGCGCATACAGGTATTAATGCAAAAATGACACCATGCTCTCAAAATATCCTCTCATTTTCTGAACTGCTTTATCCTCATTAGCGTCACGGGGGGTGCTGGAGCGTATCCCAGCTGAATCCCGGCCAGAGGCGGGGGGACACTCTGAATAAGTGGTCAGCCAATCGCAGTGCACAAGGAGACGGACAACCATACACACTCATACCCATACCTAGGAGCAATTTATAGTGTCCAATCAGCCTTCCATGCATTTTTTTGGAATGTGGGAGGAAACCAGAGTACCCGGAGGAAACCCACACAGGCCCGGGGAGAACATGCAAACGCCACACAGGTGGACGTGACCTGGATTTGAACCCAGGACCCCAGAGCTGTGACGCCGACACGCTAACCATTCGCGCCTGTGTCAGGAAACCAAATACAAAATGTACTTCGGAATAACAGTCTTGGGGTCCCGCGGGGGTCAGTGCTAGGTCTACTGCTCATTAGTCTTTTAATAAATGATCTGCCAAGCTGTTGTCCTTCCATTGTCACCTGCCAAATGTATGCCGATGATGCCGTTCTTTATGTCCATGGTTGTTATGTCCTTGTTATTTTTGAGAGCATCCCAAGTTATTAAAGTTTCTGTTAGTACGCCTTCTCTACCCATCTCTGACTGCTTCCCTGCTTTTGCGTCCAACCACCCTGCACACGGAACAGAAACGTATGTTCACATTAAAAAATCATAAAAGTATAACCCCAAGAGTACTTAAAAAGTTAAACCCCACAAAACCTGGTGGTACAGCAAAAAGGCAGTATACGTTTCGATTGGTCTCAACGAACAACATGACAAACCGACATAAATGTGTAACATATGTGTATTCAACATCAATTTTGTCTGTCATATGTGAATCTAAAACAAACTTAACTTCCTTTTCCATTCTCAGGGAAGAGTACTAATGTTGTGGTCTCATTGACAAATGGCAAGATCAGAGGAAAAATTGTTCCTGTTAAAGGGACAGAGATAAAAGTAAACCAATTTCTTGGAATACCTTTTGCCCAGCCTCCAATGGGAAACCTACGACTTGCTGCTCCCATAGATTCAGAATCTTGGGAGGGGGAACGAGATTGCACACACCAACCTCCAATGTAAGAATGAATGTCGAAAGAGCAGGGATTTGTACTCTAAATTGAATCTTTAATCTGACTCTTCTTTTTTTCAGGTGCATTCAGGACCCCGATGTCGCCCTGAATGTTTCCAGAATTATGTCAGTAGAGTATACTCTACCAGAACTTTCAGAAGACTGTCTGTACCTTAATGTATACACTCAATCCGAGGCTAAAAGAGGTGACAAACTGCCGGTAAATTGAAGATACTTGGATGTATTGCACATAAAGAATACATGACTCTCCAGTATATTGAAGCCTTTTCCACTTGATATTATCTAAGCTGTAATAGAAAAAGGCAATATGGATCTGATACACAGTTAAAAAACAAACATAACAAAAAAACGTTGGTATTATCCACTCATTTAAATGATTCTTTCTGTTACGATCGCGTTGCGTCATCATGGCACGATCGGGAATGGATTCGGACCCAGGCGCGGGGAAGTAGGATCTGACGAGGTATTAGCTTCAAAGCAACATCTTTAATAACTCAGAAGGGATCTTACAACACAACGAGGACTTGTGAAAACGAAAGCGATACCAAACAGGAAACAGGAGAACGAGAGGTATCGAGGAGAAACGTAGCGTGGCTGCATGGCTACTGAATCCACGCAGTGACTTCCAGGGACATTCAGGAATCGTGCAGGAGCTTGCAGGAACGATCCGACAATGATAATAGAACTAATTGGTGTTTAAATACTAACTCAGGAAGTCATCAACAGATTGAGTCCAGCTGCTCTCCTTCTACGGTAGGCCAGGAGGGACAAAACTGGGTGCTCCTGACAGTACCTCCCCTCTAAGGGACGGATTCTAGACGTCCTAATGCCGAATGTCCATGAAAAGCGAAAAGCAGGCAGGGAGGGCGGGTGGCAACCATTCAGATCGCCCGGGGGGCGTCCGCGCCAGCCCGTGAAGAGACGAGGGAGGGGCCGGTCCGGCGGGCGTCCGCACCGGCCGGTGACAAGGCGTGGGAGTGGCCGGTCCGGCGGGCGTCCGCGCCGGCCAGTGACGAGGTGTCGAGGTGGGCGGTCAGGCGGGTGTCTGCACCGGCCGGTGACGAGGCGTGGGGTTGGCCGGTCCGGCGGGCGTCCGCGCCGGCCGGTGACGAGGCGTGGGGTTGGCCGGTCCGGCGGGCGTCCGCGCCGGCCGATGACGAGGCGTGGGAGTGGCCGGTCCGGCGGGAGTCCGCGCCGGCCAGAGACGAGGCGAGGAAGTGGTCGGTCCGGCGGGCGTCCGCGCCGGCCAGTGACGAGGTGTCAAGGTGGGCGGTCAGGCGGGTGTCCGCACCGGCCTGAGACGAGGCGTAGGAGGGGCCTATCCGGCAGGCGTCCACATCGGCCCTTGGAGAGGAGTGGGAGTAGCCGGTCCGGCGGGCCTCCCCGCTGGTCCTTTAAGTGCTGGCCATGCCCCCTGCCCTTAACAGACACCAGTCTTTTAGAACGGTCGGCGGGCACCTTACCCTGGCTGCTCAGGGGGCCGCCTGCCCCCTCGTCCAGGGGCGCCAGAGAGTCGCTCTCGCCGCCGTCGCCGGCCCCCTCGTCCAGGGGCGCCGGAGAGTCGCTCTCGCCGCCGGCCCCCTCGTCCAGGGGCCCCGGCGCGTTGCCGCCACTTCCGGGCGGGCAAGAGCTGGGCGGGCAAGAGCTGGGCACCCGGGAACTGGACAGGGTGGGAACGGGCACCCGGGAACTGGACAGGGTGGGACCGGGCAGGCCGAAACTGGACAGGGTGGGACCGGGCAGGCTGAAACTGGACAGGGTGGGACCGGGAAAGCTGAAACTGGACAGGGTGGGACCGGGCAGGCCGAAACTGGACAGGGTGGGACCGGGCAGGCCGAAACTGGACAGGGTGGGACCGGCCAGGCCGAAACTGGACAGGGTGGGTTTAAAGGTGGAGGGAGGCTCAGAATTACCTCCTAATCAGGATTCCTCCGCTGCCAGAACGTCTCTGAGGTGCCCACACCACGGTGTGTCCATTATAAACTCCCCAAAAGATTTTGGGGAGCTTCTCGCTGAATCCATGTGGTCAGGGGGCGGGAGAAGGGTGGCTGGCGTCGACGAGAGCGTCGGCGCGAGCGTGGGTGGCTTCCCGCTGAGTCCATCATGGTCGGATTGTTCTGTTACGATCGCGCCGCGTCGTCGTGGCACGATCGGGAATGGATTCGGACCCAGGCGCGGGGAAGTAGGATCTGACGAGGTATTAGCTTCAAAGCAACATCTTTAATAACTCAGAAGGGATCTTACAACACAACGAGGACTTGTGAAAATGAAAGCGATACCAAACAGGAAACAGGAGAACGAGAGGTATCGAGGAGAAACGTAGCGTGGCTGCATGGCTCCTGAATCCACGCAGTGACTTCCAGGGACATTCAGGAATTGTGCGGCAGCTTGCAGGAACGATCCAACAATGATAATAGAACTAATTGGTGTTTAAATACTAACTCAGGAAGTCATCAACAGATTGAGTCCAGCTGCTCTCCTTCTACGGCAGGCCAGGAGGGACAAAACGGGGTGCTCCTGACACATTCATTCATTTTCCATACCGCTTATCCTCACAAGGGTGACAGGGGTTGCTGGAGCCTATCCCAGCCAACTCTGGGCACCAGGCGTGGGACATCTTTAATCGGTGCCCAGGTAGTCGCAGGGAACAAGGACACAAAATACTTTTCACCCTCACACTCATACCTAGGGTAATTTAGAGTTTTCAAACCCACACAAGCCCAAGAAAAACATGCAAACTCCACATAAGAATGTTCGAACCTGGGATTGAACGTTCAATCTCAGATCTGGCATCTCAATAACTTGCCCACTGGTCCACCCGAACAATAATAATAATACAGTGGTACCTTGAGATACGAGCTCAATGCGTTCCGGGACTGAGCTCGTATGTCGATTTACTCGTAACTCAAACGAACGTTCCATTGAAATGGACTAAAAACAAATTAATTCATTCCAACCCTCTGAAAAAACACCAAAAACATGACTTTACACAGAGGACTGGTTAATTTTTAAAATTTATTTAGTCTTGCCTTAATTTGATCACTTTTATTGGTGTGACTAAGGAAAAATTCAATGTTCAATTGCAGCCAGTCTTGCCTTGTGAAAAAAATATTTCACCATTTTTTGTGTGATTTTCAGGTAATCGTGTGGCTCCACGGAGGAGGTCTGGTAATGGGGGCTGCCTCTCAGTATGATGGGGCTTCCTTGACTGCTTACGAAAATATAGTTGTGGTCATCGTTCAATATCGTCTCGGCATTCTGGGTTTTCTGGGGTGAGACACTGTATTGCTCAACAAGCTTGTTCCAAAGAAAGTAATTTTATAATAATCAATATGTCACTGGGAAAATATGCCAGATTCATTAATACACTTACACTAAACTATATTTATTATATCTATGCATATTACTATTTCTGAGAATGTTTGTGTGCATGTGTATATGCGTGTCTGTGAGGCCTGAGTAAATTGGAGACAAGACCGTAAGTCCGATTTGAATGCGGTTTTCACCAAAAGTTGGCAAATTTACACCTCTAGGGATGCACCGGGGTCGATTTTCGAATTTGGAAAATTCGAAATTTTTCAGAAAATCAATATTTGTACCAGGGTGTTGCATTTTTTGTTACGATCTCGCCGCGTCGTCGCGGCGCGATCGGGAATATATTAGGACCCATCCGCGGGAAACGGGAGTTGAATCGACGCAGTTGGCTTCAAACGACATCCTTTAATAAATCAACAGCGATCTATAAATCAACAATGGCTTGGAAAGCAAAACGGCAGCAAAACTGGTTCACCAATAGGCATTCCCAAATGCACACATAAATAAAACAGACATCTGACTCATAACTGGTGTCTTGCAAGAGAGAATCCATCCTCACACGCCTTCGTGCAAGATCATTCTACCGAATCGACACCTCTCTTGCTTATTTATTACAGATTTACAACATGCATCTCAGTTCTCAAAACAATTGAAGGTCTGCCAGATCTTCCCGAGGGCGCTCGTGTGAGCAAGACATAAAGAAGTCGATGTTTCTCATAACAATTGAAAGTCTTCCGTATCTTCCCTAGGGAGCTTGATGTTTCGGTGTGAACAATAGTTTTGAGAGGTCCAGCTGCAGAGGGGAGTGACCTTCACTTTGTTTAGGTTCACTCAGGAGCGAGCATTACACGGTTGCAAGCAGATGTATTACAATTACTTTTTTAATGTTAATAACCCTTAGTAAAGCAAAGCGTTCTTCAATTCAAGCAAATATATAATAATGTAAGGTTAATAACCCTAAGTAAAGCAAAGTGCTCTTCATTGCAAGCAAATATATAATAATGTCAGATTAATAACCCTAACAACTACTCAGTTTTGTAAAAACACCATGACGAGGACAACATTGCACTTGCATCATTTTCCAGGTCATTCGTGTTGTCTTGCTAAAAATCGATAAAAACCCTCAATTTTGGACACTTCCAAAAACAGCCATTCCATACGGATTGGACGCCATTTCCACACTTTACGTCCAATTTTAATGCGGTTTTCGACTATGGTTAGCTTCAATGGTGAACTGTGCCATGAAAGGGCCCGATTTTTGAATTTCGCCTTTGGTTCTTCAAAACATTGATTCAAATTGACCCTGAGGTCACATTTTTGACCTTTGATCCAGTTTTTTAACACATGCAAAACTTTCAGACCACAAATGATTACAGTTTTTGCACTACGCAGGCAGACATTTATCTGCTTTTTAAAATGACTTCTACGAAACGACAAAAACCCTTGATTTTGGTTCAAATCCAGGTCGGTCCACTTGTGTGGAGTTTGCATTTCCCCCCGGGCCTGCGTGGGTTTTCTCCGAATATTTCCGCCCACATTCCAAAGATATTCATGGTAGTCCTATTGGACACTATATTGTGAGTGTGAGCGTGAATGGCTGTTTGTCTGCTTGTGCCCTGCGATTGGCTGGCCACCAATTCAGTGGGTCCCCAACCTCATGCCCGAAGTCAGCTGGGATAGGCTCCATCACCCCCCGTGACTCTAGTGAGGAAAAAGCGGTTCAGGAAATGAGATGAACCGCTTTATCCTCATTTTGGTCATGGGGGGTGCTGGAGCCTATCCCAGCTGACTCCAGGCCAGAGGTGGGGGACACCCTGAATCGGTGGCCAGCACAAGCAGACAAACAACCATTCACGCACACACTCACACCTAGGGGCAATTTAGAGTGTCCAATCAGCCTAACATGCATGCTTTTGGAATGTGGGAGGAAACCGGAGTACCTGGAGAAAACCCACGCAGGCCCAGGGAGAACATGCAAACTCCATACAGGTGGCCCGTCCTGGATTTGAACCCAGGATCCCAGGGCTGTGAGGCCGACGCGCTAACCGCTCAAGGCACCAGGCCTAAATATTCATTATAAAGAACATTGTGAATGTTTCCATTTTTTGTAGTTTTGGTGTTGTGGTTTATTTACTGGCATAAATACAAAGCACTGCATTCTGACAGCATTGGGGATGAACATCTTCGTGGGAATTGGGGTTTCTTGGATCAATTGGCAGCTCTAAAGTGGGTGCAGGAAAATATTGAGGCTTTTGGTGGTAATCCACAAGCTGTCACCGTCGCTGGAGAGTCAGCAGGAGGCATCAGCGCATCAATACTGGTAGAGAATAAAATATCTACGCATATGTACATACTATACAGTATCTGTATTATTCCAATTTATTGTCTTTTTTTCCAGACTCTGTCCCCAAAAGCTAAAGGATTATTTCATAGGGCAATTTTTCAAAGTGGAGTTGCAACCATTGGAACATATACACGCAGCAATTCATCAGATCTTGTCAAGGTAACCATCTTGAATCAGTTAGAATTAAAATTTGATCGGGTCAATAAGTAAGGTGATATAAATATTCTCAAGATCAAAATTACATTGTTATTATGACCGGCTTCCTAAATCACTCCACTTGCCCGTAAATTGGTAGATTCACTTTATTTTGTCAATTGACACTTATTTGATTCTATTGTGTTTTATAGGCACAGAGCAGAAAAGTCAACTCTCATTCACATAAAATATTTGATCAAGCCAAAAAAAATCACAATTGCATCACATGATTCATATGATGTATATTCAGCTTTAGTGTGGACAATAAGTGTTGGTCACTCAAAATAAGTAATAGTATATTACACATTACTCTTCAGAAATAAGCAGGGGCGTAAGCAGGGGAAATTGTTTCCGTTGTGCATGAGGCAACGGCGTGACTTGTGCCTGCATTGAAAGTAGCATCTGAGAGATCTGGGATACTTCTGTCAGGAGGAATTGAATCGCCTGGCTGTGCTGGTCCATGAGTGGTGCTGGTTGATGTGTGGGAGTTCGGTCTGAGCCTGCGGGGTCCATACTTGGCTGGATTGTGCTGTTACCATCGTGGGCGGAGAGCCCAGAAGCAGGCACGCAAACAATCTTGATCGTGGTGGTTTTAATTTATTGTGAATGTACCAGGGCTGGAGCGAAGGTACAAGGGAAGCAGCGTGGGCAAGTCAGTGAAGGGGTCAAGAGCCATGAGGTCCGTGGCAAAGGTGAAAGAGGCGTAGCTCAGGCAGGTCGGCGAACGTGGCGTGGAGGTCAATAGCCGTGAGGTCTGTAGGGGGATCCAAACCGAAGGTACAACGTGCATGGGCATAGGTGTGGTCCTAGAGCAAAAATAAGAAGTCGGAGATGAGGCAAGACGAACAAGGAGGTAGCGCGAGTATGTACTTCACAGTGAACTGATTAAGATGATCAAGTGACGTGGTGAAGCGCTGGGTGGTGTAATAAGGTCTGTGATGATTGATGAGCTACACTTGGTGTTTCTTGGCTCATCTGGTGCTGGAGCTGTGATTGGCGGATCCATGCACTTGTCTGGCCCTGGGCCTGACACTCGTAAGGGTTGCGGGAGTTGCCAGAGCCCATCCCAGCTGATTTCGGGCGAAAGGCAGACTATACCCTAGACCGGTTGCCAGTAAGCCGTGGAGCAAACAGAGAGACAAACGACCATTCGCACTCACAATCATACCGCCACCAGCGGGAATCGAGCCCGCACCTGCTTGCACTGAAGTCAGGCGAGTGAACCACTACACTATTACACGGCTACAATAGATTATTTGAAATGAAACAAAAACGGACCAACATAGATTTATCTCAACTAGAATGTTACATAAGAGCATCTTGGGTTTTTTTTTAACTGTGAAGTGAGTTATGTTATTTTTTTTCCAAATATTCACAATTTCCTCACAATCAGATTGTAGCCAACTTGATGGGATGTGATAACACAAGATCACAGGACCTGGTTAAGTGTTTAAGAGGAAAAAGCAAAGAGGAATTAGTTGGTGCAACAAAGAAGGTAAGTGGACTGCATTCAGAATTAAGAAGAAAATTTGTAATTGAACTGGATTTTTGTCTAGATGAAAATCTACTTGGGAGCAGTCGTAGATGGTGTCTTTCTAACTGATACTGCAGAAGAACTTTTAAAGGGAAAACAAGTGATGTCGATTCCAGTCATGATGGGAATAACAAATCATGAATTTGGGTGGATTCTGCCTCAGGTGATACATTTTAATATTTTATCAAATTCCTAATATCAGGTGTCCTGTATAATGTTGACATATTTTTTTATTACTAATGCCGAGCAAATTATTTTAATTCACACTTAATGTTAAATATGATTTGCAGAGTTTCGCGCCTCCTGGCTGGGAGAAGGGGATGACAACAGAGTCTGTGCTGGCCATGGTGAAAATGTTTAATCCTGAAGGGGTGAGTTCCGTGAAATATGTAATGAATATTGTACATTTGACTACTGTACAGCATGATGGAAAAAAACGAATTTGATCTCAAAAGATGCCATGAGATCTAAAAAATGTCTTTTAAATACATATACACACACCTCCATTCATTGCTGGCCTTAACAAATGTTATTATCAGTGAAAAACTGACCCGAGCCATATTATAAGGCTCGACTGAGCTAAGCAGCACAAATGTTTTCTTTTGGTTTTGACACACTGTATATACAGTTGTGGTCAAAAGTTTACATACACTTGTGAAGAACATAATGTCATGGCTCTCTTGAGTTTCCAGTTATTTCTACAACTCTGATTTTTCTCTGATAGAGTGATTGGAACAGATACTTCTTTTTTCACAAAAAACATTCATGAAGTTCAGTTATTTTATGACTTTATTATGGGTGAACAGAAAAAAGTGATCAAACTTGCTGGGTCAAAAATATACATACAGCAGCGCTAATATTTGGTAACATGTCCCCTGGCCATTTTCACTTTAATTTGGCGCTTTTGGGAGCTATCCACAAGCTTCTGGCAAGCTTCTGGTTGAATCTTTGACCACTCCTTGAGAGAATTGGTGCAGTTCAGTTAAATTTGATGGCTTTCTGACATGGACTTGTTTCTTCAGTATTGTCCACAAGTTCTCAATGGGGTTTAAGTCAGGACTTTGGGAAGGCCATTCGAAAACCTTAATTCTAGCCTGATTTAGCCATTCCATGACCACTTTTGATGTGTGTTTGGGGTCATTGTCCTGTTGGAACACCCAACTGCGCCCAAGACCCAATCTTCGGGCTGATGACTTTAGGTTATCTTGATGAATTTGAAGGTAATCCTCCTTCTTCATTATCCCATTTACTCTCTGTAAAGCACCAGTTCCATTGGCAGCAAAACAGCCCCACAGCATAATACTACCACCACCGTGCTTGACGGTAGGCATGGTGTACTTGAGGTTAAAGGCCTCACCTTTTCTCCTCCAAACATATTGCTGGGCATTGTGGCCAAACAGCTCGATTTTTGTTTCGTCTGACCACAGAACTTTCCTCCAGAAGGTCTTATCTTTGTCCATGTGATCAGCAGCAAACTTCAGTCGAGCCTTAAGGTGCCGCTTTTGGAGCAAGGGCTTCCTTCTTGCACGGCAGCCTCTCAGTCCATGGAGATGCAAAACACGCTTGACTGTGGACACTGACCCCTGTGTTCCAGCAGCTTCTAATTCTTGGCAGAATCGGTTGAATCTTCACCCTCCTGACCAATTTTCTCTCAGCAGCAGGTGATAGCTTGTGTTTTCTTCCTGATCGTGGCAGTGACAAAACAGTGCCATGCACTTTATACTTACAAACAATTGTTTGCACTGATGCTCTTGGGACCTGCAGCTGCTTTGAAATGGCTCCAAGGGACTTTCCTGACTTGTTCAAGTCAAGGATTCGCTTTTTCAGATCCATGCTGAGCTCTTTTGACTTTCCCATTGTAGCGTTTGTGGGCGTTTGCATCCAATGAGCCCTATTGAAATGGCCTCAGAGAAGTCACCAGCTGTAGTCACTCATAATCACTAACAAGAAGTTGAGAGGCCATGGTATGAAGCTCATTTCACTGACACAACTTTCTAAGTCACCAAAATTGCTCATTTGTGTTGTTGTATGTATATTTTTGACCCAGCAGATTTGATCACTTTTTCTGTTAAACCATAATAAAGTCATAAAAGAAGCAAACTTCATGAATGTTTTTGTAACAAAGAAGTATCTGTTCCAATCACTCTATCAGAGAAAAATCAGAGTTGTAGAAATAACTGGAAACTCAAGAGAGCCATGACATTGTTCTTCACAAGTGTATGTAAACTTTTGACCACAACTGTACATTAGAAATCAACCAAATATGCAGTTTTTGCTTAATTTTATCTGACACAAGCAGAAGGGCCTAGCTTCGCCGGGCCCACCTGCTTGGGCGAGGTTGTTATTGCACGTGTTTTGGTCATCTATTTGTGTAAGGAGAAGCACAGTGGATAATCCACACGTCGGGAGATCGCAATAAAGGGGGAAAGTGGAAAAGTCACGACAGAAAAAAAAAGTTTTCCGGGGAGCACCTGGAAACTCGCTTGCGGAAATTCTTCAGAAAATGACATTTGTAAATGACGTGGAAAGGCGTCTTACCTCACGACCAATCAGCCGCGCGGTGCGTTTAGGCACATCATGTAAAAACAACGATTCATACATTGATACTTTCAGCTTTAACAAATAAAAGATTGAGTTTACACACTTAAAGAAGGTGAGGAAATTCAATCAATCGGAATGAATCGGATGTGGTGTCTTCAGTTCACTGAGTGTATCAGAGATAAGAAATTAATTTAATATCTGATAAGTCAACCGTTATTTCTGGTGTAGGCCTCGTTTGCCAACAGTCTCATTGTGGATGAATACCTAAAAACTGCCCAAACTCCTGATGACATGAGAGATGGATTTACTGAACTTATGGGAGACCTCCTCATGACACTACCTGTTGTCAAAGTGGCAGACTACCACAGAGGTCAGATTTTTTTTAAATTATTGTTGTACACTGGTATGTAAAGGTTGACATTTTTCAGTTTTTTTTCTCCCACAAATCATTGGTTGTCTAGATTTCAGTTAAACATATTATATAGTATCATAAAAACTAAGTAATATTTGATAAGTGAAAAAATGTTTATCAGAGGGAGAAAAAGTGTACAGTAATTATTATATACGAAGAAGCAAGGAGCATTTAAATTTGTGCACCTTTGTTCCTTGATTTGAATACCTTTACCGCAAGTATAATTGGAACAGAAATTTGGTTTCGTAAGCTCTATGACCTTATTTAGCATTTAAAGGCGGCGTGGCTCAGTGTTAGTGTTAAGAATGGCAAGCCATTGAAAATGGAACTAAACACAACTCAGGCAAAAGGAATTAAAATGCACAATTTCGTCATACGCACCTGTGTATGATGACAATAGGCTTTTTTTCATGATTCGATGATGATGATAAATCCTATGTCTGAACAGAGGGGGCTGAACAGACAATATTTGTTAATTTAACAAAGGGAGCACACCAATAAACGTGGTTATAAAAAGGGTTGACAAAAACGTCAAGACCGAGTCCGCGAATACA
The DNA here is from genome assembly GCF_051989625.1 of Stigmatopora argus. NCBI lineage: Eukaryota > Metazoa > Chordata > Actinopteri > Syngnathiformes > Syngnathidae > Stigmatopora > Stigmatopora argus. Next base: position 5,070,299 of record NC_135389.1, on the reverse strand, counting down.
TATAATACATATACAACCATACGATAGTTGAAGGTCTTGTGCAAGATAATGAACCCTACATTGCTCCTGATGTTGTGTCAGTGAACATAATTTCAAAGCGCTTTGAGTCCTGTGAAAGTGGAAAGGTGCTATACAGTAATCCCTCGAATTTCGCGGATAATGTATTCCAGACATGGCCGCGATAATCGAAAGTAGGATAACTCATATTATTTCTACAATACAATGTTTTCACGCCCACACAAAAATACAAATACACAAGTACAATTACCAAGAAGTGTGTTTCTTATATGTTACAGTTCTAGGCATATGAAAAGACTGTAATGTATATCTAAATACAGTCATACCTTTACTTACGAATGCCTCTAGGTACGAAAATTTCAGGTTATAAATTTTTTTTATGCAAATCAGTGACCCCAGATACGAAAAAGAGTTACGAAATCCCCCCAAAAGTAAGTGCATTTCCTTATACGTTATTTTATTTTGAAAATATTGTCCTGGATGCATTGATTCTCACTTTAGAACATCGCTACCCTCTACTGGGCTCTCATTTCATCACTCTCATTCTATTTCATATAGTGACAATAAAAGCATTCAATTCAATTGGCTGTCTCAGGTTTCAAGATTCTCTCTTACATACCTGTCCACCTCGGCTAAAAGCTCCCCTTATTAATGATTACAATTCCACTTATTAAGCGATTAAAAACCATACAAATGCAACGTGGCACATATTTTCACACACACATAGGGCACACGTAAAAGCCTAAAATGTAGTACAAAGTGGACGGCTTTCAGCCCTGGAAGAACGGGCTCTTGCCACCATTTGGCGGACAGACATGGGTATTACGTCTCCCATAATAACAGTCCCGGAGAGAACTATTTCAGCGGTGCAGGGCACATTTTCACAATAATAAATCACATAATTTTCTCTCATTTTTGTGGGTTGTTATTTGTGCACTTGCCTACGTATTTATCTTGTTGAAAACTTATTGATTTATTATTTATTACTTATGTATTGATTAGTTATTGTTATTGTTTATTGATTATTTATTTGTCTGTTGTTGTTATTTGTCCACTTTGTGGTGAAGCTTTAAATCCCATTATACTTGTATAATGACAATATAAACAAACAATTTATTGCGATATATTATATTATGTATTATTGAGATATAAGAGAATTGTTTAGAGTAATAAAAAGGGGTCTAGAGGAACCATTTTCATGGTGATGTAGTTTTGATTCATAGGGGTTAGTAATTTTATTTATTTTTTTAAATGGGGGTTTTGACTTTGTGATGTAATATCTGAATTTTAAGGTATTGGCACACAAAGGGATAGCCGTGTCTGGGAAAGTAGTCATCAACTAGCAATGCGAAAATTATTTTCGTGTGACCTTTGACTGACTTTGTCCATTGACCGATCAGATCAATTGTGTTTAAACTGTCTTTTGTGTTTAGATGCGGGCAATCCTGTTTATATGTATGAGTTTGCATATCGTGCCGAAATGCACAAGGAATCCAGGCCCAATTTTGTGAAAGCAGACCATGGAGACGACGTCAGCTTTGTGTTTGGTGGATGTTTCTGGTGTGGAAATGTAAAAATTATAGGTACTGTATGTTATGTATTGCATACTACCCAAAATTTGTAATATACTTTCTAGGCTATGTAATGAAGATTATCAGGTAAGAGTCCTGGCATGTCATACCGAGGGGCAATTTACAGAGTTCAACCAGCCTACCCTGCATGTTTTTGGGATGGGGAGTAAACCGGAACATCTGGAGAAAACACATGCAAAAACATGCAAATTCCAAACAGGATGAAACCCTCGATTTGAGAACTTTGAGGCCAACGCACACCATTCACACACCGGACAATGAATGAAACTGTTCTTTTTATTAGGGTCATTAACATAAATGATTCACAACTATATTTTTTACACTTAAATTGTATTGTGTGCTAAGGGGGTTTGATATTTGATTAATGGGTAAATTTTAGTTTGTATTTTTTTTGCATTTGAGATGTTCATTTTTTTTATGGCATACAGGCACTATAAGTTTCATGATTGTCTGATTACCTTACCTTTCAGGAAACATTACCAAAGAGGATGAACAACATTGTTTAACAATTATGAAATATTGGGCCAATTTTGTCCGTACAGGGTAGGTAAAATGAGCTAAGACCAACCGTATATATATATATATATATATATATATATATATATATATATATATATATATATATATATATATATATATATATATATATACACAATATACATATATATACATATACATACATACATATATATATGAAGATAATTCATATTCAATATTTTCACATAAAAATGCTCTGGTGTAAAAGTCAAACCACTTCCCAAACTTTGAAAAAAAATGCTACAAGCAGTCTGATTATTATAGTAATTAAGTAGTGTGTGCCTCTACTAAATACAGTAAATCACATAGAGAATTTAAAAGAAGAAAAATATGTTAAAGATATAAACCCAAAAATACATTGACGATTGTAATAATGGGGCTTCTTATGTTTTTCCATAGGTTACCCAGTGGACCAGGACTGGTGACTTGGCCTCAGTATGACAGGCAGAAGCAGGACTACATGGAGCTCGATGTGAAACAAACAGTAAGACAGAAACTGAAGAAGGACAGAGTCTATTTTGCAACAGTCACACTCCCACAGAAAGTGGAAATGTTAGCTGCAGCTGCCACATCTGGAAACTAAACTCTGAAAAAGGCTGTCCTGTCTCCATTGTTATATGTTTCAGGATAAAAAAATGTTTTATACCTTTGTGTTATGAATAAATGTCATGTTGGTTCGTGACCTTATTATGTTCAACTGTCTGCATGGTTCTAAAGTTCACACCTGTCAAATTCGGCGAATTGCTCGCCTATTAATGATTGCAATAAAATAAATATATGTGCAAATATATATATGCAATAAAATGCCTTTCCTATTTCTGCATCCTCACCCTCTTGCTACTGTAACAACGAAATTTCCCGATTACGGGATGAATAAAGTTATCCAATCCAATCCAATTCCCCTTGTTAAGTGATAATAAACTGTACAAATGCAACGCTGCACATATTTACTCACATACGGTGCACTTAAAAGTCTAAAATTTTCCCCAATGTGGATGGGGTGCCCAAACAGTCGGTGCACCTTTTTTATGCACTAAATTCAAAATACTGTAGATGTTGCTGTATGATGCTGACTTCTTGATTGTCTGGGTACATTGCTTCCTGACACGCTATATTTATATATAGTGAAAAGGCGACCCGTGAAAGGGGAATGCGCGTGCGCATATCGTGCTCAAAGCAGTCGTCGATGTCATTTTCGTCTACCAGTGACCAAAACGATACGGGTTAGAACCGAAATGGGTAAAACAAGATTGTTTTAACAAAAACGTGCTAAAAAAATCTAGTTGCTAAAGCTATAAGAATGCATTTCATATTTCACAGTCGCCTATATTAACAAGTCATTCTCACAACAGCGGCCTGGTTGGAGAGAGTGGTTAGTGCGTTGGCCTCACAGCCCTGGGCTCTTGGGTTCGAATCCAGGTCACGCCCATCTGTGTGGAGTTTCCTCTGGGTACTCCGGTTTCCCCCCACATTCGAAAAACATGCATGGTAGGCTGATCGGACACTCAATATTGCCCCGAGGTATGGGTGTGAGTGTGCATGGTTGTCCGTCTCCTTGTGCTCTGCGATCGGCTGGCCACCGATACAGGGTGTCCCCTGCCTCTGGCACGGAGACTGCTGGGATTGGCTAAGGGCTAACCCCCACCCCCGACCCTAATGAGGATAAAGCGGTTCAGAAAATGAGATGAGGTGAGTTGAGATTCTCATTAAAGTTGATGTCTGCGGACCCTGAACAACTTCCGGTTCGAGTGAACCAAAAATAAGTCATGTAATGTTTAGAATCGATTAATTTTATTTACCGCGGCACACTGGTGTAGTTGGGAAACTGCTTTACCATAATATTTAAAATGAAAAAAATGATTCAAAATCCAGCCTCAATCAAAGCCACGTTAATTCGGTTTGCTTTAAACCATAGCATTTATACATTCATTACGGTATGTGATTTGAAGTCCGCTACTTAAACGGAGGTGGCGAGCGAAATTCTCCAACGAAAGATGGCCGCCAAATACTTACGCGTCTGACTTAGGCTTTAAGACATCTACCAACATATATGCGACTTCAGATTTGCTCTCATACGGAACAAGGTGATTGGCTACAAGCTTCAAACGTCACACGGGTTTTCCCGTCGTCATTCCTATTTTGCGCATGCTCACCTGTGCACAAGACCACCAGCAGTAGCAAGTCAATAGCAGCAAAGGAAAAACATTGGACGGGAGTGAGGAGCAGCCCCCTTCCCTGCCAGCAAAGCCCCCTCTTGGGTACACTTTTACTTCCTGTATTTTAATGTCCATATTTATTGCGTGTGGCTCCGTTTTTTGTCATTATTTATGCTTGAGCGCAGTTTATAAACGATTGCCTGGTTATTTGAACGAATTCAGAGTTCCTTGGACTTGTCCACTAATTGCATTATTGATCCCTTTCCCGTTGTTTAATTGTAATTGTTATACCAATGAGTAACCTTCAAACCGATTAATAAAATGACTTCTTTCGCGGAAAAATGGCTTCTCAGTAACGCTTATCGCGTAGCAGCGTACAACCTTCCAGGAAATGTCAGACCTGTGCTGTGTTTGCTCAGTGCTGCTTCCTTTATCAACAGTTCTGCGTGCAGTTTGAGTTAATTCCTCAGCAGCTTCAAATTACCACTGTGCTGTGATGAGCAAGATTGGGTGTTTTAAAACCTTAGTCAAAAAAAGAAAATCTTTAAACCTTCTGAAGCAATTATATTTTCTCTTAATAATTCTATACATTCACCCTCATGCTGGAGTTCTGTTAGATTTTGTACAGATAAAACATAGACCCTTTAAAACAGGGGTCCCCAAACTTTTTCCTGTGAGAGCCACTTAACTTTTCCCTTCTCTGATGGGGGGCCGGTGTCAGTTTGTAACAGAAAAAGTGTGACGATCGTAGGAAAGCTTAAAATTGTTATTGTTTTCCAGAAAGCCACACATAACCAAATAACCCTTTCCAGGTTCTTTACAGAAAAAAAGTCAGGAAACAAATAATAACACTTAATGAAATAAATAATAACTAAATAACCCTCTCTGAGTTCTTCACAGAAAAAACAGGAAATAAATAAAACCATTTATGAAATAAATAATAACTAAATAACTCTCTCTGGGTTCTTCATAGAAAAAAAAAGCCATGGAACATTAACTTTCTGTTGTGCCATGCACAATCTTCTCCCTTTGCTCTGAAGTTTATGCACGACACCACAACCTTCATTACAGAATCCCACGTCAACACTTTGCAGCACAGTGCTTGCTGGTGAATTAGGCAGTGGACTCGTAGCGGGGCGGTGAGACGCCTTTTTTCCAACTCCCGGTTCATGCGTCCTACAGACTTACGGCATTAAATGCATCTTTCTTCTCGGGACACACCTCCTCCGCGACAGTAGCCATACATTTCTTAACAAACTCTCCGTCAGTGAAAGGCTTACCGCTGCTTGCTATCAGTTTAGCAACCCGAAAGCTGGCCCGAACGGATGCCTGGTTCAGCTGAGCTTGGCGTACAAATGTATTCTGCTGAGATAGTAGTCCACTTTTTAGCTTTGAGAGTTTGTCTGCTCGTATTTAGCCTTGCAAGCTATCGTACTTGTCTTTGTGATGGGATTCATAGTGTCGGCGAAGATTGTATTCTTTGAATACCGCCACCTCTTGACAGATGAGACAAACAGCCTTTTCTTTGCATTGAACAAAAAAATAATCGTTTGTCCACTCCAGGTTAAATACCCTGCATTCTGAATCATTTTTTCTCTTACCTAACTTTTTCGCCATTATTCCGTTCTCTCATAGTTGTTAGTCTCCTTGTGCCCTGCGATCGGCTGGCCACCGATTCAGGGTGTCTGGCCTGTAGACAGCTGGGATTGGCTCCAGCACCCCCTGCAACCCTAATGAGGATAAAGCGGTTCAGAAAATGAGATGAGATGAAGTGAGATAATGTGCTTTTGATTCATACAGTATCTCAGAAATACCACGTGCTATGATTTCTATTAAGATTTTTCCTTCAAAGTACCACATTTGTATTCTCTATTAAAATCATGAAGATGGAGGTGAAAATTGTGAATCAGGGAGCGGCTTGGACGTGAGAAATTGTAAAATTCAACGATTTTAAGGCAATTTTAAGGGTGCGGCTTATACGCAGGGGTGGCTTATATGCGAGTAAATTCGGTATTTAAGAATATGCTCAGAAGAATAATGGTAATGTAATGGAAGAATCTGGTAACTGTTAAATGGAATTTAGGCTGCAGCACATTTAACATGTATACAGTTATTGATAACCACGTTTGTGTACAATTCATGTCAGTCTATGCTGCACACAAGAAACAAGTCAAATTCTTTCACGAAGAGTGACAAGTTCAGGCGACACAACCAAAAATGGTTCACAACATTATAACATTGAGCAGACTTTCTCAAAACGACAAATCATGAAACTGTGACATGGTTAAATTTGAAATCTATGTACTTACCCAATTGTAGATTCAAATCAGGTGCTGTTGTATCTCGCATATGTAAATCACTGTTCCATTACCCATCCATATATTTAGATATTCATGTGATTCTCTGTGAAAACATTAAATAATAATGCATGGGCGTAAAAATACACAGGGGAAATTGGGAACTTTCTGTTACCCTTGCTAGCAATACCAGAAGTCAGGTCTATGCAACTTATTTTATTTTAATGTGCACCTCTCCAGTGAGTGTATTTTTGCAGTGTTGTAGTACATATACCAGACATTACGATGTGAAAGGACACATCAGATAAAATATGATTCTGTTCTATATCGGTCCATTGTGGTGCTCCAGCCAACACTACATCACATTCTGTATCTTCTGTCAGCCACTTCTTCTTGTCATACATTTATTATGGTACGTGGTGCTGTTAAGTTGTCACCCAGCTGATGACCGAGCTGCTTTTTGTTAAACTTTATTGTTGTAATGTGTAGGAAGGTTAGAGTGGGGCAAATACGTATTTAGTTAACCACCAATTGTGCAAGTTCTCCTACCTGAAAAGATTAGAGAGGCCTTTAATTGTCAACATGGGTAAACCTCAACCATGAGAGACCGAATGTGGAAGAAAAAAAAATGAAAATCACATTGTTTGATTTTTAAAGAGAGACCTGGGACCACATTAACAAAGGCTACTATCAGTAACACAATGTGCCGCCAGGGACTCAAATCCTGCACTGCCAGATGTATCCCCCTGTTGAAGCCAGTACACATCCAGGCCTGTCTGCGGTTCGCTGGAGAGCATTTGGATGATCCAGAAGAGGACTGGGAGAATGTGTTGTGGTCAGATGAAACCAAAATAGAACTTTGTGGTAGAAACACAGGTTCTCGTGTTTAGAGGAGAAAGAATACTGAATGCCCACTGTGAAGCATGGGTGTGTAAACATAATGCTTTGGGGCTGTTTTTCTGCAAAAAGACTAGGACGACTGATCTGTGTAAAGGAAAGAATGAATGGGGCCATGTGTCGAGAGATTTTGAGTGAAAATTTTCTTCCATCAGCAAGGACATTGAAGATGAGACGTGGCTGGGTCTTTCAGCATGACAATGATCCCAAACACACAGCCGGGGCAACAAAGGGGTGGCTTCGTAAGAAGCATTTCAAGGTCCTGGAGTGGCCTAGCCAGTCTCCAGATCTCAACCCCATAGAAAATCTGTGGAGGGAGTTGAAAGTACATGTTGCCCAACGACAGCCCCAAAACATCACTGCTCTAGAGGAGATCTGCATGGAGGAATCGGCCAAAATACCAGCAACAGTGTGTGAAAAGCTTGTGAAGAGTTACAGAAAACGAGTTAGGTTCCGAGCGATAGTTCATAAGTTGAATTTGTTTGTAAGTTGATTCAGTGCTATATTTTGTATTATAATTTGTTTAAGGCCTATATAAGTATATTGAAGGTTTATATAAGTGCATTTGTATGTTTAAGGCTTGTATAAGTAACACGCATTGGTTTGTACTGAAAAAAACATTTAATAAAATGGAGAGAATATGTACAGTACTGTATAGAGAGAGAGATTTATGTATTAGAAACTGGCCGAAAGAAGCGATCTAACGACGATTGCACAGTTTTCTTCTTTTTTTCATCATAAATAATGCGGTAGCACTGTATGGCATCATTCAATTGATTTGCAAACTTTGTGCAACGTTCAATACTTGGGTCCTGCTGCTCCATCTTTCTGTTTATAAATGGTACTGACGGTCAAACGATTCAAGTTGTAGCCCTTGAAACGCTCACCACTCTCACGCGCATCAAGCTTCGTTATTACGTATTGCCACTCGTTTCAAATGAAATGGCTTGCCTCTTCCTTGCAACTCCCTCAATAGAAGCCTTTCGCTTTTTACCAACCATATTCAATAATGGATGCACGAGATATTTAATGATACAAATGAATGGGGGGTGCGTGGGGGGTAGGGGGTGTGCGTGTGGGGGGTGGGGGGGGTGTATGTATATATGTGTGTATATGTATGTATATATGTGTATATGTATGTATATGTATATATATATGTATATGTATGTATATATATATGTGTATATATATGTATATATATATCCATGTGTATATATATATATACCGTAATTACTCGAATATAACGCGCACTCGAAAATAACACGCAGGTAATTTTGGGCCAAAAATATCTGGAAAAACGCAGTACAGACGCTCCCCTACTTACGAACATTCAACTTACGAACAACGGTACATACGAACATGTCTGCAAATTGCGTTTAAGTCCAAAAATGTTCGCAAGTCCAATTTTGTATTTCGCGCCTTTTTCGGAGTAGTACTTCTTTCCGCCGCTAATACCGACGCCTGGCGCTGTGAGAGCTCAGCTCACCCAGCATCTACCTTCTTCTTCGTTGCAATGCGGAAGTGCGTGAATGTATCTCCAGTGTGCAAAGAACCTTTTTCATTTGTATCATTAAATATCTCATGCATCCAATATTGAATATGGTTGGTAAAAAGCTAAAGGCTTCTATTGAGGGAGTTGCAAGGAAGAGGCAAGCCATTTCATTTGAAACGAGTGGCAATAATAACGAAGCTTGATGCGCGTGAGAGTGGTAAGCTTTTCACGGGCATTGAATCGTTCGACCGTCAGTACCATTTATAAACAGAAAGATCGAGCAGCAGGACCCAAATATTGAACGTTGCACAAAGTTTGCAAATCAATTGAATGATGCCATACAGTGCTACCGCATCATTTATGATGAAAAAAAGAAGAAAACTGTGCAATCGTCATTAGGTCGCTTCTTTTGGCCAGTTTCTAATACATAAATCTCTCTCTCTCTCTCCACAGTACTGTACATATTCTCTCCATTTTATTAATTTTTTTTTTTTTTCAGTACAAACCAATGCGTGTTACTTATACAAGCCTTAAACATACAAATGCACTTATATAAACCTTCAATATACTTATGTCGGCCTTAAACATAAATTATAATACAAAATATAGCACTGAATCAACTTACAAACAAATTCAACTTATGAACAATCGCTCAGAACCAATTGCGTTCGTAAGTAGGGGAGCGTCTGTAATCGAATATAGTGCGCACCTAAAATTTCCCGCTGACGAAAATCAGAAATCTTACCTTTTTTTCTTCGTTTCACGATTGTTTTGTTCAAACAAATTTATTCATTAGAATCCTTCAAATGAAGAGTTCCTCTCTCTCTTTGTCTGTCCTCTTGTTATGATCGCGCCGCGTCGCTGGGTCGTCGCAGCGCGATCGGGGGCATCTGTTACGGTCGCGCCGCGTTGTGCGACGCGACCGTGGATGTAGGTAGACCCAAATGCAGGAAGCAGGAGAGGACGAGGCATTCAGCGTGATACGGAGTCCTTTAATGAATCAACCAAGGCGTGGAAACAAACGTGGCCGCATGCGGCGCGCATACGGACAGAGGCAACAGAATAACGACAGCTAGCGACCGCTAGCAACCGCTAACAACAGTCAATGATAGTCAACGCTAGTGAACGATCCGGCGACGTGTGATGACGCGTCGCTACTTAAATACAGGAAACGAAAGCAATCAATGGATTGGCTACAGCCGGTATGCGTCAACGGCATACATCTCTTCGTTGAGAATCCTATCAACGTCCACGCTGCCTTCATCCACTTCCTCTTCCTCCCACAACACATCATCCGATTGGCTTTACGAGATGACGTAAAATCCGTGCGTCGGCTCTACGAGATGACGTAAAATCCGTGCGTCAAAGTGAGTTTGACAATGCTTTTTTCGATCGAAAATTTGTAATTTATTTTAGTTATTGATTATAACACGCACCCCCAACTATTGGAATTAATTATATAGCAAAAATCTGCGTGTTATATTCGAGTAATTACGGTATTCATATATATATATATATATATATATATATATATATATATATATATATATATATATATATATATATATATATATATATATATATATATATATATATATATATATATATATATATATGTGTGTATAAAATCTCATTTTCTGAACCGCTTTATTCTCATTAGGGTCGCGGGGGTGCTGGAGCCTATCCCAGCTGACTATGGGCCAGAGGCGGGGTACACCCTGAATCGGTGGCCAGCCGATCGCAGGGCACAAGTAGAGGGACAACCATGCAGACTTACACCCATACCTAGGGGCAATTTAGAGTGTCCAATCAGACTACCATGCATGTTTTTGGAATGTGGGAGGAAACCGGAGTACCGGGAGGAACCCCACCAGGAGAAGATGCAAACTCCACACAGGTGGACGTGACCTGGATTTGAACCCAGGACCCCAGAGCTGTGAGGCTGACGCGCGAACCAACTGCTCCACTGTGCCTGACTTTAGTTAACATGTTTACATTACCGTATTTACTCGCAAATTAGCCGCACCCTTAAAATTGGCTTAAAATTGTTGAATTTTACAATTTCTAGGTCATAAGCCACCCCCTGATTCCCAATTTTTACCATCATATTCAAAGTTTTAATAGGGATTACAAATGTTACTTTGAAGGGAAAATCTTAAGAGAAATCATCACACGTGGTATTTCCGAGATACTGTATGAATCGAAAGGATCATCTGCTGGATTGCACATTCCGAAAGACTGTTAGCTGCACGTAGACAAATTCAAAAAGGAAGTCACGTGAGGAGTACAACCTGCAAGTGTGTCCGCAGCAGTCTAGTTTTCACCACGTCTCTGGGTGCAATAATAGTATAATACACATTACACAGGTATCAAGGCTGACATTTTAATTATCAACCACATGACCTTCGATTAGCCTTAACAACTTTTGGGATGTCCTGACATGGTTAACACTACGAACACTTGTATCAAGGCTACTCGCGTCTGGCCAGTCAGACCGCATTTAACTACGCTAAGATGGTGTTGCCCTAGGCGAGCAATTGCAGGTGCAAGTATGTTAGTTTTTTCAGGTTTTTATGCAAGATGTTTTTGTTTCTTGACTTTCATTCATAGACGTCCAAATTGTTTTTGTTTTATATGTTTATCTTTTCTCTATTTTGAAATAAATGACTTTATCGGCCGCATTGTCTTGCGTTATGGTGTTTCGTCTTTGTCACCTTGCAGTTTCGTGCATGTCAAGTCTAATTTGTGCACATATAAGCCGTACCCTTGATTCACTCATCATTTTTTGAGTTACAAATACGGTGTACATGCGAGAAAATACGGTATTCATTAATGTTACAAATTTGGTTATGGAATGCATTGTGCTTGAATTATATGGCCTTTTCAATGGCCACGGTTGTTTGAGTAGAGTTTAGTAAATGAAAGATATTTACCATTTTATAGATCCTGTTAATTGATCCCAAGATGTTTTTGTACCGATCGGGACGGTGTGACTCCTTTTCTCTCAGTCACGGGGGGCCGTGTTACGGCGCTTCATCCTCAAATTTGCACTTGTATTCTAAACTCTTGTTTTTTCGTGACCTACTTCCTTGTTTTACCCACTTTACATATTTCAACATGTCACATGAAAAGCACAGCGAGTGTATACGTCTACAAACTTTTTAGTCATACGCCCTCTCCTGGATCCCGTTGTCATGTTGCGCATTGGTTTTTAAAACGCTGATCCACTTTGTTAGATAAATGTTAATTGTACAATTTCAATAGTTATGGATCTGTGTGAGTCTAAGTAATTTATTTTTGAATACTCTGACAAGATTCTATCATTTATTTTGTGTGTAACTATCTGTGATAGGTCTTTCAGAGTAAAGTTACCTTTTTCACTGTAACTTCGATGTAACACTGATGACAGATAATGATATTGGCATCCAAAAACAATAATTTACCCCAGAGCAAAGTACTATTAAGTATTACTGTCTTTTTCTTGTTCACAGATGCAGAATATGTCTCGTCCATTTCAACACAAATTTCAAATCAAGACAATCAAGACAAATGAAACCTCATGTAGTTCAACTTTCAACCGCCATTTTCATCCTGCAAAACACTGACTAGTTGAATCTAAAACGAGCAAAGGAGCGGCGTTGAGTTTCTTAGAATGGACAACCTCATAGACCTCAATATGTCATCTGGGGTGACAACTCTAAATATCGCAAGTGACAACGTTCAGGGTCATTCAGACTTTTTGTGCCCAGAGTATTCCTCTTCCAGATTTTCTCAGCAACCCCTACTGCCGGCACCCATGGCACCAACCAAGACAAGCTCCCATCACCATCATGAAGAAGAAGAGGAAAGCGATGCAACCGAGTCAGCAGACAGTGAGAATGACATGGACCCACCTTCAACTGTGTGGGAACTGAGAAGATCTTCATCCTCATCTGTTCATAGCAGTGAGAACACTGATGCCGAAACCTTAGAGAGAAGAAAGTTCATGAAAACATATGTGGAGAAAGTCTTTCATGGAAGGTAAGGCACCAGAGGTAGGCAGAGTAGCCAAAAATTGCACTCATGAGAATAATAACATACATATAATAGTCATCAAAAATTTGTCATCCAAAATATTTACTCAAGTAAAAAATTCACCGGGATTCGTGTATAACACGCACCCGAACTTTGCTTCAGTTTTTTGGTACAAAATGTTGCACGTTATACTCGAATAAATACATTAAGTACATTTAAAGTTGCCGTCCATCAAGTCTCTTTCCTGTCCTTTCTCTCTCTTTTTCTAAGCTCGTATCTCAAGGTATTACTGTATTACATTTGAATGTTGTTTGTCCTTGCAAACTGTTTGGAGTCAAGTCACCCAGAAATCTCTGTTATTGTAGCTGTAGAAATGTTGTTTCTCTGTTGTAATAATATGTTTGTATAGCTTTTATAAATCAATGTTGATGTTTTTATTACACTTGCACGCTAGTGTTTTCAGTGCTGTTTCATTTTCTGATATCTGCACTATATTTTCTCAGACAGGACCTAGACCAAGAAGAGAAAGCTCATTTTGGAGAACTATGCATTGGCAAAAATGGCAAAGGCAGGGAATGGTTTGCCAAATACGTCAATGCTCAGGTAAAATGGAAGAAAAATACATCCAAAACTCATATTTTGCCTCTACAATATTACCCAAAGACCGAATTTTGATCTTCCAATAAGAGCACTAATTTGCTTTTGTAGACTGATGAACCTTCCTTTTCCATCGAAAATGTATATAAATTCACAATGTAATTGATTTTTCTTTGCCCTGCACTCAGCGCTGCCACTCCAAATGTGTGAGTGAAGCTACCTTCTACCGACTAGTGCAGTCATTTGCAGTTGTGCTGTTTGAGTAAGTCCAATTGTGGTAGTGGTTTGAAAGTAGGAAAATGTATATCTGTAACCATTCTTATAATATAATGTATGTATGAATGTACAAAGTGCTGTTTTATCTTTTACAGATGCCACCAAATGGATGACTACAGCCCAGCAAAAAACCTCATGACTATGTGCTTTACGTTCTACTACATTGGTAAGTGAATTTAAAAGAATTGTAATAGACACCGTTGTAAAGCCACTTTGTTAATATAAAAAATAATATCATCATCACATACAGTAGAGTGGAAGATAAATCAATTGTCAAAGTGCACATTCATTTAATGAATAACATTTAATGCCTCTTTGGATTTGTAATCTAGAAATCAAGGTTAAGTGACACTGCACTTTAATGTATTGCAATTCTATGGAATTATTTTTCTGTCAAGGAAAGTCCTGGCCTTCGCCTCTAGTGCTTCTTGAACAAGGTAGCGGTTCTCCAGCTGGTCTGGACTCATATTTAATCAAGGCCAATTCTTGGATCTCAGTTAAGAAGGACGCTGCTGAGCGGCTCCTTAAAAACTCATCGAAGACTGACGTCAAAGGCTTTTTTGGAGGCCTGGAAAGCAAACTGAGAAGCTCAATCGCTCCAAAAACTGAGTAAGCTAAGTAACACTTTCTTGCTTTGATCATGTTCATGAACTTAATGTGTTACTGATCAAACACTCCTATTGCAACCATTGCAGGGATGGTGAAAATCAAGTTGATACAAAAACCAGGTCACCAGGTAAAAGTAATTAAAGTTAGCATCAGTATTTATGTTTACAATGTGCTTATAGGTATTATCTGTGAAATCCTTTTTTTTATACAAGTTCGAGATATATTTACCTTTTGACTTTATTGACAGTTGCAATGCCTCAAAATTATTTCCAAGGTTCTTTAAATTTGACATGCATTATGCTATTTTCTCCATAGTATCAGCAGTTCCAGAGGAGAAAGTAGGAGAAAAGGTGTACCTTTACACCCACCTGAAACAGCAACCCATCTGGTATGAGTATTTTCTTGTCCATATGCATCAGAAATGGGATATGGTATTTTTGCTAGTTTTTCCATGGCTAATATTTGTAACTCTTCAGATGATATGACCTACTTAAAGTAACCAAAATGTATTCTCAATTTAGTTTTTTCAATTGTTTGCAGGCACACGTTGCGATTCTGGAACGCTGCGTTCTTTGATGCAGTTCATTGTGAGAGAGAAAAGAGATCACCAACAACAAGGCGAGCCTAAGAATGATAAAAGAGAAGATGAACTAGTGATTTAATTATTACTTTTTCAAGTTAATATGATATTTAATTAGCTTTAATTCATGAGGATAAAAATATTTCTTGCGTTATCGTCTGTGTGTGTGTGGGCACACTGCTCCTCTTCTGTACTCCTCTTTTTGCATGTCCACTTTAACCCTTGTCTTCTTGTGCCTTGCTGCCGAGCAGGGGAACTCAAGATGGAGAGAAAGATAAGAGGTCTGTCTTTCGTTTATCTGCCGCCTACCAAAGAGGCTAATCGAAAATGTCCAAAAACTAATAAGAGGCTTAATATAAGAGCCTTTGACACTTGGATGTGTAGATTCTTGTGGATTTTGGTTACATAATACACAGATTCATATTTTAGTTCTTTGTTTTGGAGGTCTGTATTTTCGATTACAGTGGTACCTCGAGATACGAGCTTAATGCGTTCCAGGACTGAGCTCATATGTCTATTTACTCGTAACTCAAATGAACTTTTCCCATAAAAATGAACTAAAAACTAATTAATTCGTTCCAACCCTCTGAAAAAATCCAAAAAACAGGATATTGGATTGGAAAAACATTTTTATATGTTGTAATTCGCCATCTATTAACAAAGTAACAAATAACTAGTGGTTTAATTGTACTAAAATTAGACGGATTTTGCGGAGGGGAGAGAGAGAGACTTCTTGCACGGCAACGCGCTCGTAACATAACATAAACAAATTTATATGAACTTGGATTACTATGCAGACACACTCAAACATAAATTTAATCTAACCTTACACTAAACTTAATTCTAATTTAGTTTTAAATTTGTATACCTTTCTTCTCCTATTATTCCTATTTGCCCCGCCTCCACCCTGACTTTCAGATGCAACCTATCGAGGGTTATTTGCTTTTGTCTTCCCTTCAAAATATTCCGAAAATGATGCACACAAATGTCCTCACAATAGGATAACGCACGGCCACTTGCAAAATTGCCTGCAAAGTAGTAGTACTCTCGTATTAGCAAACAAGCTCTGCCATCCGCACTGACCAACGGTAAAAAAACACTGAAAAAATGAAACGCTCCGCCCAGTGCTCGAGGAATTACACGAGGGAGTTGCGACCAGAAAGACCGTGCCCACGATGTTCTTATGAGCAGCCTCTCGCGTCCGCTGTATGCTCGTATATCAAAATTTGTCTCCTATCTCAAGATAAATATTTGCTCAATTTTACTCGTATCTCAAATTGCTCTTATTTCGGGGCACTCGTATGTCGAGGTATTACTGTACCTGCGTTTGGACAGTAAGCATGAAGAAGGGAAAAAATGCCTTTGACTCGATAGGTTAGCTTGTAACACCATATCTTTATGGCAGTGGGAGTTTGTGTAATGTTTTTATAAGACTATGCCATTTCCTATACTTTCTCGTTTGAACAATTCAGTGTCATCAATACAGAATTTAATTTTAAGTGCCTTAAATGGGGAATCTCAAACAGGAAATGTCAACTTCAAACTGGATATGCCAGGTGAATATCTTTATCTCAGCTAACTCACTGCACTTCAGAAATAAAAATGAATACAAATGTAGACCATTAGTGGGGTGGCAGTAAAATGAATGGACAAGCACTAGTTTCTCTTCAGGCTTTAAAGTTGTAAATACTATGAAAAGCCATCAATATTATACAGTATCAAGTATAGAACCCCTCCCATTTTTGTATATAATCCTTCCTAGAAAAATACTGAATAAATCACAATTTATTCATCTTTCATACCACCCATCCTCGAAAGGGTTGCGGGGGTTGCTGGAGCCTAACCCAGCTGTCTGACCATAGACTGGTCGCCAGTCATACCCCCAACAGCGGGAATTGAGCCCGCGCCTGCTCGCAACGAAGTTAGGCGAGTTAACCTCTACACCACAAGGCGGCAATTACAATATAAAGCCATTAATGATTAAACAACTACCAATAAAACTCTTGGGGAAATTGACCAAATTTTTACTGTTACAGGCTCTCCGGTGTGAATTTAGCAGGTGGAATAGAATTGGTTATCTCGTTCACATTAGCTACTGGTCATGGAAAACTGAACTTTGGACCTCAATTTGGACATATTTACTACCTTCCCTTATAAAGGGTACATTGAGGTATATTGTGGGAAGTTTTCACTGGTATACGGCTGTACACTGATTCAATTATTTTCTTAGATAACATTTTGAGAATTCCTAACTTATTTTGCCAAGTTAACACTGTTATCTTGATAAAATGAGGGATATTAACTAATATTATATTATGAATTGTGTAATCTTCTACTTCCGAAGAAACTGAATTTGAAATGTTAACTTGTGTGAACTTGAAATTTTAACTTGCATGAACTTGAAATGTTAAATGAGGAGACAAGAACTAGTGAAAAAATGGTTTCTCCCAAAAATAAAAAATAAATCAATAATTTCTTAGAAATATGATTACTGAAAAAGTATATGTATATAGTGTAAACACAAAAATAACCCTGCTTACGAGTGCAGCCATTATCACGCAATAGCTGTACAACTCTGATACACTTGAAACAGGTAAAAAGTAGCTAAGAAAATAGGCACTTACGCTGTACAACAGGTGTGTTCAATACATTGTTTGCGATCTACTAGTCAATCGCCAAGGTACTATTGGTAGATCACATGACAGTAAGATTTGATCTAAGGATTAAATAAATGTATGAAGTAAAATTTTCTATGGGGCATGTACTGGGAAACAGGTTATCATGAGTCTAAGCACAATTACTGTCACCCTTCACCACTTGACGGCTTCAGTACATCGCACTTATTTTATATTAAGTCTCCAAATCGAAAATGTAAAAAAAAAAGTCAAAATTCATGCTGATACTCCGCTTGCCACTCAGAAAAAACTCGGCTCCGAAGAAAAATGGCAGACAGCGGCCGTCCCTTTTATCCGGGTATAGAGCTTTCTGAGCAGACTGGATGGCCAAAGCCTCAGTGAGGGTGTTTTTTTTTCAGAAATGCGAGCCCTGGGCAACCTTATGGCGGACACCGTCGCCTTTGACCGAAAACAGAACTCGCTCAGCGGATTGAGTGGCCGGGAGCCTTGGGGTCGTTGTTTCAAAGTGCAAGCTCTATGCGACATTACGGCGGACGCCATCTCCTTCATCCGAAACTATAGCTCTCTGGGCGGCTTAGATGGATAGACGACGCAGAGGAGCAAAGTGGAAGTTGGGTTTCCGTTCAAGTCCAGGCAAGGGGGTTGACATTGTTGCTCTTATGCTAAAATATAGCTCTCTGAGTAAGTAACACGGCTGAATGCCGCGGAGAAGCGAAGTGGAAGTTTAATTTCCCCCAAAACAATGACGGCAATACAGATGAAAAACGTGGTCTTAGTACTTGAGAGAAATCGGCAAGGAACTTTCAATATGGCTCACAGTTTGAAACAAAGTGCCCCAGAGATTGATGACAACATGGTCATTGCCATCGAATATGGCAATCGTCTTGACCGTCATGCCCTTGTACAAAAGCATATCTACCCAAAAAGCGGTCACAATCCCATCAACATCTTCCTTGTGCGGTGAAAACCTCTCACAAAAGCTCCTCTTGAAAAGCTCCCCAACGGTGCCTCCTGAAGATTCCATCGATGATCCAATGCCTCTCGAATCTGACGAAGAGGACTTGGACTAAAGCTCCCAATAAGATGTTTTTTTTTTTTATTTAAATTAAGCGGAAAGGAACTATTTTCACTGTGAGTACAGTACTTAAAGTATTTAAATTTTTTAAAATATAGAGATTATATTTAGATATACAAAAAAATTCGTAAGGTGAAAATTTCGTACCTAGAAGCATTCGTAAGTAGAGGTATGACTATTTAGATCAGGGGTCTCAAACTCGCGGCCCGCGGGCCAACTGCGGCCCTCGGGACGATAATTTGCGGCCCCCGTCTTAATATGAAAGATTAATGTTCGTGCGGCCCGTAAGATTGATATGAATGACACTTGTTGTGTTCGGAGCTGAATGAACCAATCATGGTGAGGTATACGGCTCTGGAGGGCGGGACATCGGCCGGGCTGTCCAGTGCCTCGCTCACTCACTCATTCATTCCTCCAATCAGCTGGGCGGAGGAGAAGCCGTGAAGCCGATCACTCCGCTCGGCTTGCACACTCCTCCGCTGCTCTCAGCATACAACTGAATGAGGCGCTATGATCCGTGATCCAGCCTGTGTCAGTGTAGCCATCTTCGCGAGCGAAACGGAGAAACGGAGAGCGAAAGTGCGCATGCTCCACAAACCCGCGCGACTGAACGTGAAAGATCAACCCTAGACTCATTCCAAGTGGAAAAACATATTACAGAGCCCCAGAGATGTCTCTTTCAAAGCCTGGCGTGAAGAGAAAGGTCGTTGATGAGCACAGACAGTTTCAAGAAAAGTGGGGCGTGCAATATTTCTTTGTTGAACACAGGGGAACTCCGACGTGTCTCATTTGCACTGAAAAAGTTGCGGTGCACAAGGAATACAATTTGAAACGTCATTATACTACGAGACATGCTGAGGAGTACGAAAAATACCAGGGAGATGAGAGAGCCAACCAGGTTGCCAGTCTTAAAACATGTCTTCTGTGGCAACAGGATTTCTTCAAGAAGGCTACCAAAGACAGTAATGCAGCAGTCGAAGCTAGCTACGCCGTTTGTGAGTTGATTGCTAAAGCAGGAAAGCCATTCACAGAAGGTGAATTTATCAAAAAGTGCATATTACAGGCTGCACATATTGTCTGTCCAGAAAAGAAAAGTCTGTTCAACCACATCAGCCTTTCTGCCAACACTGTGGCAGAGCGCATTTCTCACCTGTCAAGTGACATTTATGATCAACTGTGTGAGAAAGCACAATGTTTCAGTGTATATTCAGTGGCTCTTGATGAGACCACAGATATCACAGACACTGCCCAGCTCGCAATATATATCCGTGGTGTTGATGACAATTTTAAAGTAATGGAGGAGTTGCTCACAGTAATTCCAATGCATGGCCAGACCACCGCGAAGGAAATATTTCACCAGCTGTGTGATGCCATTAAGAATGCCGGTTTGCCATGGAAGAGCTTTGGAATAACAACCGATGGAGCCCCATCAATGACAGGGAGGAAGAATGGACTGGTAGCACTTGTTCAAAAAAAACTGGAAGAGGAGGGTGTGGAGGAGGCCATAGCTCTGCACTGCATTATACATCAGCAGGCCCTTTGCAGCAGATGCCTGAAGTTTGACAATGTGATGTCTGTCGTTGTGAAATGCGTCAACCAAATCAGATCCAGGGGCTTAAAGCACAGAAGGTTCCGTGCTTTTTTAGAGGAAATGGAGTCAGAATATGGGGATGTGCGCTACTTCACTGAGGTACGTTGGCTCAGCAGGGGAAACGTGTTGAAGAGATTTTTTGAGTTGAGAGCAGAAGTAAAAGACTTCATGGAGATAGATGGGGTTGCTGTTCCTGTGCTAAGTGATCCCAAATGGCTCATGGACTTGGCTTTTCTTGTTGATATCACACATGAGCTTAATGTACTGAACAAGAAGCTACAAGGCCAGGGGCAACTTGTCAGTGCTGCCTATGACAACGTGAGAGTATTCTGCACTAAACTTGTGTTATGGAAAGCCCAGCTCTCTCAGACAAACCTTTGCCATTTCCCAGCATGCAAGGCTCTCGTGGATGCAGGCACACCATTCAGTGGTGAGAAGTATGTTGAGGCCATTTCGAAGCTACAGGAGGAATTTGATCACAGATTTGCAGACTTCAAGACACACAAAGCCACATTTCAAATTTTTGCGGACCCCTTCTCCTTTGATGTGCAAGATGCCCCTCCTGAGCTTCAAATGGAGCTCATTGACCTGCAGTGCAACTCTGCACTCAAAGCCAAGTTCAAGGAGGTGAGTGGAGAAGCAGACAAGCTTGGGCAATTTTTGAGAGAGTTGACCCCCAGCTTCCCTGAACTTTCACGAATGTTCAAGCAGACCATGTGCCTTTTTGGGAGCACATACTTGTGTGAGAAGCTCTTCTCCACCTTGAACTTCAATAAGTCCAAGTACAGGTCCAGACTTACTGATGAGCATCTTCAAGCTTTACTGAGGGTCTCCACTGCTTCCTCCCTCAAGCCAAATGTGACTCAGCTATGTGAGAAGAAGCGCTGCCAGGTCTCTAGCAGCAAGGAGTAGGCAAGAGAAGCCGTGTTCAGAATATTTCATATTCAATGTTCCATTCAAGTTCAGAAAGTTAAAGGTTAAAGAGCTGTTAATACAGACATTTGAAACGGAATAAAAATAATTCATTTTCTCTACTTAGGCAGCCAGTGTATATCTCTCATTATTATTATTATTTTATTTTTGTATTACTGATTGATTGATTTTTTATTCATCTTTAAGTTAATTTATCTAATTCATTATTTTTTGTAAAAAAAATAAAGATATTTGATAACGGAATGTTTTATCAGCGCTTTTCTTGTGGAAATCCTGATGCGGCCCAGTCTCACCCAGACTCTGCCTCTAGCGGCCCCCAGGTAAATTGAGTTTGAGACCCCTGATTTAGATATACCTACATTACAATTACAAACATGTGCTTGTAATTGTAACATTTAATAAATACACTTCTTGATAATTGTAACTTGTGTACTTGTATTTTTGAATAGGCGCGAGAACATATACAGTGGTACCTCGACATACGATCGTAATCCGTTCCGAGACTGAGATCGTATGACGAGATTCTCGTAACTCGAGCGGACGTTTCCCATTGAAATGAATGGAAAACAAATTAATTCGTTCCAACCCTCTGAAAAAACACCCAAAACAGGATACTGGATTGGAAAAACATTTTTATTTGTTCTAATTCGCCATCTATTAACAAAGTAACAAATAACTAGTGGTTTAATAGTACTAAAATGTGTTTAATAGTACTAAAATGTGTTTAATAATACTAAAATGTGTTTAATAGTACTAAAATTAGACAGATTTCGCGGAGGGTAGAGAGAGACGGACAGAGAGGGGGAGAGAATGGGGGGACTTTTTTCACGGCAACACGCTTGTAACATAACATAAACAGATTTAAATGAACTTGGATTACGATGCAGACACACTCAAAAATAAGTTTAGTCTAACCTTACACTGAACTTAATTCTAATTTTGTTTTAAATTTTGATACCTTTCTTCTCTCGGGTTGGCTCTATTTGCCCCGCCTCCACCCTGACTTTCAGATGGAACTTATCGAGGGTTGTTTGCTTTTGTATTCCCTTCAAAATATTCTGAAAATGATGCACACAAACGCACGACCACTTGCCAACGAGAGGTAGTATATACTCCTCCCGCCATTCGCACTGACTAATGGGTAAAAAAACAATGGAAAAATGCAACACTCTGCCCAGTGCTCGTAGACACAATACACGAGGGAGTTGCGACCAGAAAGACAGTGCCCATGATGTTCTTATGAGCAGCCTCTCGCGTCCGCTGTATGCTCATATATCAAAATTTGTCTCATATCTCAAGGCAAATATTTGCCCGAAATGTTATCTCAAATTGCTCGTATGTCGAGCTACCACTGTATATTACAACACTACCGATAGCTTAAAAGGCCCCTTGCTTTTTGCATTTCAGTCAGAAAGGGTATCAAGATTTTTCAATTCCTTTTCCTTTTTAGCAGATTAAAAATGTTAAAGTATGACAAATTGAATTTGGTATCCAGTTTGCAACAACCGTCGTCAAATATTAAAGTGGTTCACATAATACTTTGGGCCGTGAGTGAAACTCCAATGTTGCACTGCTCTGTTCAAGATTATTATGCTGTCACAAAAATTATTTATACTCTAAATCGAAACTGGAATTTCTCTATAGTAGATTTATGTCCTCATGAGATCTGTTGATGAATGCGATAGAAAGTATATAAAATAATAGTACGATGTGTGGTGTTTGATATTTTTAATCGATGTAGTACTCCATATGAAACCTGCATGAAATCATTGCAGTCTGGGGACAACATCATAGCAAACACCAGAGTTATTGTGCCTTAATATAGTTTTACAGCTCAGACACCCACTGGCCTGAGAAAGCCTGGTCCCATCAGGGCTGTGCAAATCAGGAATGTTTGTTGAAATAAATACATCTCCGCTCATTTTTTTTTTTTCACAACGCAATCGTAACCGGAACAAACAAATTTAAATTAACTTGGATTAATATATACAGACACTCAAACATACGATTAATGTAACTTTACACAAAACTGAATTCTAATTTTGTTGTAATCTTTTGTTACCTTCGTTTTCCGGGTTGGCGGTTTGCCACGCCTCCACCCTCACGTTCGCTATCGATGGGCTGTTTGCTGTTGTACTACGTATTCCCTTCAAAATATTCCGAAAATGATTCACACAAATGTCCTCACAATAGGATAACCCACTACCACTTGCCAACGAAAAATAGTCTTGTAGTACATTTTAGCGATCGCTCCGCTGCTCGTGGGGACATCGGGGGCACCGAATCGCAACTCCCTCGTTGTAATGGCTCTGGTCGCAACCGCTTTGAACAGCGCCTATGAGGGAGAGTTGCGACCGGAAATATTGCAAGGAGGGAATTGCGGGCCGGTGCCGCTGGATGTTATGAGCAGCGAACGAGAAGTAATATAAAACTCCTCGTATTAGATAAGAATAACAGGAAATGCAACAGCTGAGCTAACCCACATATTGATTGTGGGTAATGAAGTTTTATTCTGAGAAAGAGTGCCATTGCCTATCGGCGTTGTGTGCACGAGTATACTTCATTACCCAGAAAGCCCTCTTTTTCCTGCGCATGCGCGTTGTGCGTTTCCTGGTCGCAACTCGTCTGAAGAACTCATTCTGTGCTCGTAGTATTGTTGTACACGAAAGATATGCAAAAAAGACAGTGCCATGGCCACCTGGCTTGGTCGCATCACGAAATTTTGATCACATGGCGGGCGAATTATTCGATCGAAATTTCCGTCGTAAAACGAGAATATTGTATTACGAGCGGTCGTATGACGAGGTACCACTGTAGTATGTTATTAATAACGGGTAATCCTACTTTTAGGTTTTTTGATTTTTGCAGCCATGTCTGGTCTACATTATCCACGTAATTCGAAGGATTACTATACTACCTGCATACACAATGTTGGTTCATGCTGGCATGAGGTATATCAGCATACATAACTACAGAGTTTGCCTGGGAAAAAAAGATAGATCGTGGGAGGTTGGCTCCTTGAAAAGTAGATCTTGCCACAAATGGTTTGAGCATCCCTGCTTTAGATTGTTCATGTGCAATCTGTCTTTGTCTTTCTCCATTCTCTATGTAGGTAGGACTCAGGCTAAGCCCGCTTCAGTTTAAATTTTGTGTTCCATTACATATTTAACATTAGTGCAGCTTGCTTCAAATGTTGAGTTCAATGTATTTAACTCATGTCCACATTATTTGAAATTCTGAGTTTTCTTCGTGGTTTATCTATCAAGACACTTCAAATGAAATTGGTTTATTTTATATTTCAAGTTCTGCCAACATTTTAAAAGTATAGTTTAATGCTGTTAAAAGCATTACGTTTGCCTATACAGACACTCCCCTACTTACGAACGCAATTGGTTCCGAGCGATTGTTCATAAGTTGAATTTGTTTGTAAGTTGATTCAGTGCTATATTTTGTATTATAATTTATGTTTAAGGCCGATATAAGTATATTGAAGGTTTATATAAGTGCATTTGTATGTTTAAGGCTTGTATAAGTAACACGCATTGGTTTGTACTGAAAAAAACATTTAATAAAATGGAGAGAATATGTACAGTACTGTAGAGAGAGAGAGATTTATGTATTAGAAACTGGCCAAAAGAAGCGACCTAATGACGATTGCAGTTTTCTTCTTTTTTTTCATCATAAATGATGCAGTAGCACTGTATGGCATCATTCAATTGATTTGCAAACTTTGTGCAACGTTCAATATTTGGGTCCTGCTGCTCGATCTTTCTGTTTATAAATGGTACTGAATGTGCAACGCTCACCACTCTCACGCGCATCAAGCTTCGTTATTATTGCCACTCGTTTCAAATGAAATGGCTTGCCTCTTCCTTGCAACTCCCTCAATAGAAGCCTTTCGCTTTTTACCAACCATATTCAATATTGGATGCATGAGATATTTAATGATACAAATGAAAAAGGTTCTTTGCACACTGGAGATACATTCACGCACTTCCGCATTGCAACGAAGAAGAAGGTAGATGCTGGGTGAGCTGAGCTCTCACAGCGCCAGGCGTCGGTATTGGCGGCGGAAAGAAGTACTACTCCAAAAAAGGCGCGAAATACAAAATTGGACTTGCGAACATTTTTGGACTTAAACGCAATTTGCAGACATGTTCGTATGTACCGTTGTTCGTAAGTTGAATGTTCGTAAGTAGGGGAGCGTCTGTACATTTTTGAGACTTTATAAAACAACAAAACAACTGATGTCTCTATGTACTGAGACATTTTCTGTAAATCTTCATTCGACAGCTCCATCGCAACCTGCTCCCTGCTGCTTCACACCTCAATGCATTATTTTGCTGCTGCATCAAGTGTTCATTTTTTCCTCTTGTATGCATTTTACAGCAAAATATTTTGCACACAAGCACCCGAGTAGTTGAAAAGTAATTTCTTAAGTGTGTATTGCTTATATGTTCTAAGCGGACAAATGTCTTCTCCCTTCATGGCAAGAACATACTGAACACTACTCACATCAAGTCGGCATTCACGGTGTTTGATCTATGAATGGCCTGTACATTTCCTTACTCAATTGGTCATATTTAAACTGGGTATCCGCAAGGTCTTAAAAAGTATTTAAAAAAAGTGTTGAATCCAATCATTTCAATTTAAATCCGTCATGTCTAAAATTCTCCTAAATTCTCGTGAATGGTTTTAAATGCAAATTTGAAAGGTCTTAAATCTAATGGTGTTACTTTCAATTAGAACATGCACAAACTTCAGTCTCGGTTATAAATCTTACAGTTTGAAGACACTTGAACATAACTACAAAGCAAAACCAGCTGTGCTATCTGATGAGAATTAATTAAAAAAAACAGCAACTGTTGCTGTGCATGCGCAGTTGCGTGTTGAGTAGCATAGCACCGGAGAAAATAATAATAATAATAATCGGACATAGGCCCTGTCGTCATCATCAACAACAAAAAGCATACTTGTCATCACACCCAGAAACTGCGTATGACGAAATTGGTAGTGCTTCTCCATAAGGTGCGTTTACTCGGCAAAAGACCTAAATAAGTGATAGTTACGGACTTGTAAAACTGCTGTTATGGATACAGGTCACTTACCTCTCACTGTCTTTCACTTACCTTCAGTCAGCTAGTAGGAGGCAGATCACCACCCAAACATCTTTTCATATTACCTCAGAAGGGAATGTGTTGTGTTACCGCAAATTTAGAGTTCTGATGGATGTGGGGAAAAAACTGTCCTTAAGCCAATTTGTCCGTACTTTGTGGGACCTATAGCGTCTGCCAGACGGCAGCAGCTGGAACAGATTGTGACCAGGGTGGTCTGGGTCCCCAATGATGTTCCTGGCTCTGCTGAGGTAACGAGGGCGGGCAATCTCTTCCAGTGAGGGCAGAGAGCAGCCGACAATCCTCTGGGCAGTGTTAATCACTTTCTGCATGGCCTTTTTGTCTGCCGCCGTGCTTCCAGCGTACCACACTATGATGCAGTACGCCAGGATGCTCTCTACAGTGGTTCTATAGAAGGTTATCAGAAGCTTGGTGTTTAAGTTGTTCCTCCTAAGTACCCTGAGGAAATGGAGTCGTTTCTGAGCCTTCTTCACTACTGTCGTGATGTTTGTAGACCATGAAAGCTTATCCGTGACGTGGACCCCCAGGAATTTAAAGGACTGGACCCTGTCTACACATACTCCAGTTATGAGGAGTGGGGCCAGATCTGTGCCGTGTTTGCGAAAGTCCAGGATTATTTCTTTAGTTTTCGTGGTGTTCAGTGTGAGATTGTTCACCGAGCACCACGAAGACAGTTTGTTGACCTCATCTCTGTAGGCCGACTCATCCCCTCCTGAGATGAGTCCGACCACAGTGGTGTCGTCAGCGAATTTGATGATGGCGTTAGACTGGTGGGTGGGTGTACAGTCGTATGTGTACAGGGAGTACAGAAGAGGACTCAGTACACAGCCTTGAGGGGAGCCAGTGCTCAGTGTAATGGAGGAAGAGAGGTGGGGACCAAGTCTAACAGTTTGTGGTCGGTTGGTTAAGAAGTTCTTTATCCAGCAGCAGATTGAAGAGGATAGTCCAAGGTGGGAGAGTTTGTCAGTCAGAATGTTCGGTTTTATGGTGTTGAAGGCTGAGCTATAGTCAATGAAGAGCATCCTCACGTAGTTCCCATGGTGTTCCAGGTGGCTTAGTGCTGTATGTTGAGCAATGGCAATAGCATCCTCAGTGGACCTGTTTGCTCTATAAGCAAACTGGTGAGGGTCAACTGAGGGAGGGATTGTATTCCTGATATGGCGGGCTACCAACTTTTCAAAGCACTTCATGATCACAGGCGTGAGTGCAACAGGCCTATAATCATTCATGCTGTCTATGGTTGGCTTTTTGGGGACAGGGATAATGGTGGCAGATTTCAGACAGGATTGAATGATGGATTGTTGCAGGGAACAATTGAAAATTTTTGTGAAGACTCCAGCCAGCTGGTCAGCACAGGCTTTGAGCACCTTCCCAGGTACTCCGTCTGGGCCAGCAGCCTTCCTGGTGTTCACAGACGGCATTACCAGTCTCACTTCCTGTTCCCGGAACTTCAGTGTATTGCTGCAGGGTGGTGGTGGGGGTGTTGAGACTGGGTCTGATTTGTCAGTCTCAAAGCGGGCAAAGAAACGGTTCAATTCCTCCGCTAATAATAAGATAATAATAAGATGGCGGCGCGCACTGACGCAGCGGCTCTAAGCAGCTCTCCAGTTCGGTGTCGTTCGTTATCTTATAGTCGCCTGGATTTACTCAATATCCGAAGGATATGCGATACATCTGATTTCTTAACACACTCTCCGGGATCTCCGTGGCTAGCCAGCCCACCAAAAGCACGTCGAAGGCGGCGAAGGGACAGGAAACAGAAGCGTGGATGCCGGGCTGGCCTGGCTGCTAAGCTGAAACAACAACCACACCGAGCTCCGCTTCCCAGTATCCTTTTGACCAACGCCCGATCCATCACCCACAAAATGGATGAGTTGGAACTTCGTATTGCTACCAACAGCTTTGTTAGAAACTGTAATATTATCATCATCACAGAAACGTGGCTACACCCGCTTATCCCCGACGCCGCGGTATCGCTAGCTAGCCGAACGCTTTTTCGAAACGACCGATCGAAAGTATTAACAGGCAAAGGCAAGGGAGGAGGACTGGGCATGTATATACATAATGAATGGTGTTGTGACAGTAAAATTATTGACACTCACTGTTCCCCGGATTTAGAGTTATTAGCAATACGATGTAGGCCCTATTATCTACCAAGAGAGCTAAACGTCGTCATAGCAACAGCTATCTATATACCTCCGAATGCTAACGTTAACACGGCACTGAACCTCCTGCTAACGGCTATAAACAAACAACAGCTTGACCACCCCGATGGCGTTTTTATTGTCGCTGGTGATTTCAACAAGGCGTGTTTAAAGACTGTTTTACCTAAGTTTATTCAGTACGTAAATTGTAATACTAGAGGAGACAAAACTCTTGACCATGTCTATTCTAACATCAAACATGCTTATAAAGCCACTTCCCTCCCTCACCTAGCTGGATCAGATCACCTCTGCCTATCTCTCACCCCCGCTTACCCTTACCACCCTGGTCACAATCTGTTCCAGCTGCTGCCCTCTGGCAGACGCTATAGGTCCCACAAAGCTCGGACAAATAGGCTTAAGGACATTTTTTTCCCCACATCCATCAGACATCTAAACTCGCGCTAACATACCACACATTCCCCTCTGCGGCATATGAATAGATGGTTGGTTGGTGATCTGCCTCCTGCTAGCTGACTTGAAGGAAGGTAAGTGGCAGACAGTAAGGTAAGTGTCACAGTGTGCGGTAATCGAGAGGTAAGCGACCTGTATCCACAACAGCGGAATGACAAATTACAAGTCCATAACTTACACTTATTTAGGTCTTTTGCCGATTAAACGTAGCTTATGGAGAAGCACCATCAATTTCGTCACACGCAGTTTCTGCGTGTGATGACAAGTAGGCTTTTTGTGTTGTGGTAATGACGACATGGCCTATGTCCGATTATTATTATTATTATTAGTGAGGCATCTGCGTTAACAGACATATTATTGTTATTGTAGTTGGTAATAGGTCGTATTGCTTGCCACATCTTCTTTGGGTTATTTTCTGTGAAGTCCTCCTCAATTTTCTTAGTATATGCTGCCTTGGCCTTTTTAATGCCTCTTTTCAGCTCAGCTCTGGCAGCTCTATATTTTATCTTGTCCCCTGATCTAAAGGCGGTGTTACAGCATTTGATGAGTGCCTCTGTCCCATTGGTCATCCAGGGTTTTTGGTTAGGAGAAACCCGTTAAACAGAACCGAATTACAGTAGTTTCATCCATGGATAGGTGCAAGTTTATTGATTTGTGGCTTGAAGAGAAACAGTTCAGTCCATGGTTTAAGTTTGTGGAAGCTTATGAAGCACACTGGACTTTGTTCAAGAGAACCTTTAAACTTGAAACATTTGGTCTCGAGATATTGGAATACTATTATAAAATCTGAAAAGCACAAAGTGGTCATAAAATGTTGGCTTCCGTCAATCATCCAGTATTGCTCTGCATCAGGAGCCAAAGCATTGAGGTCCAGTGCAACCCGGTTTACTGCAACTCTGCTGCAAAGAGTTCTGTATAAATT
This sequence comes from Stigmatopora argus, assembly GCF_051989625.1. Classification (NCBI taxonomy): domain Eukaryota; kingdom Metazoa; phylum Chordata; class Actinopteri; order Syngnathiformes; family Syngnathidae; genus Stigmatopora; species Stigmatopora argus. The sequence continues at coordinate 5,040,327 of NC_135389.1, read as the reverse complement.
CCTTTACTTTGCACGCAATTCAGGGCAATGTTGTAAACTTTTTTTGCTCATATCCAGGTGAAATTGGTCTTAAATTGTATTCATTATGGTCTTTAAAACGCTGTTAAACATTGAATGAACTTCAACAAAAATTCAAAGTCTGGGTTTTAAATTAGATGTTTTCTTTGGATGTCACAGGGTCCTATTGATATATATAGAGAGAGAGCAGAAGAATCACAGAAAGTTATGAATTTGAATATCTACTATGTTGCTTGTTAAAGAAAGGGATATTTTTAATTATATTGGTGACACATTAAATCAGGGGTGTCAGACCCGGGTTGGTTCGCTGGCCGCTTTAACGTCAACTTGATTTCACGTGGGCCGGACCCTTTTAAATATAATATTTAGATTTTTTTTAATAAATGGATTAAAAGAACTGGATTAAAAGCCCTGAATATTCAGTTTTTATAGATCTAAAACAATGTTTATTTTAGCTTTTTTTTTAAACATATTTTTAGATTTTACAAAATGATTTTTGAACTAAAAACACAGAAAAAAATGATTAAACTGTTACAATTATTGATTTAAAAGGGGGAAAATCAGGAAATTTAATATACATCTATACTCTTCATTTTAATTTGATCCTAAAACAGAAAGTCGGCCCTCATGATTTACTTTCCCAGGCCACACAAAATGATGCGGCGGGCCAGATTTGGCCCCCGGGACGCCACTTTGAAACATGTGCATTAAATGTTCGTTGATGTTGCATTCAAAATTTTTGCGAAACTTAAATATTTTTTGGTTGATCCAGAAATTTCACCCAAAAGTGCTGTTTTGAGTAGTGTATGTGAAAATTTAATGATGTTTCAATCCTGATGGCCCAATATTTGAGGGCTCTATGTTATTCTCTGCACTGTGATGAGTGGCTAGCACGTCTGCCCCACAGTTCAGAGATTGGGAAGGGTTCAATCCCTGGTCTGCCTCTCCTGTGTAAAGTTTGCATGTTCTCCTCTGTCCTGTGTGGGTTTTCTCTGGGTAATTCAGCTTCCGCCCACAAAAAAAGCATGCGTGTAGTGCTGATTTATCACTCCACTAGGTGTAAGTGTTCGTGATTGATTGTTTATCTCCTTGTCCCCTTTTAAAAATTATACAGATTACATCCTTTCATGGCCTTCCCTTTTTCCCTTGGCATTCCTGAAGCAAACTTTTTTCTGTCAACAGGGAGAAATGGTGTCACATGACCCAAGAGGAAAGGGACGATACTTCCAAAATGGATGAGAACATTGCCTTTGGGCAGCTGGGGTAAGGAAATGGCCTGCTGGGTTGATCGCAATAAGTAGCGTGTTGGCAAGAAATAAAACCAGTCAGTCAAGCGGTCAAGGTCATACAATATTTTGAATTTGGCCCATAAACTAGGCGCCCCGTTCATTTTAGAGAAAATTAGAGACTTAAGTGCGCCCTATAGTTGTGAAAATATGGTAGTTGTGCCTGCCATTGCTCGCTCAGGGTGCCGCCATTTTACCATAGTTAAATGTGCTCTGACTGGCCAGACGAGAGTAGCCTTGCTACATGTGTTTGTAGTGTTTACCACGTCAGCACATCCCAATAGTTATTAAGGCTGATCGAAGGTCTTGTGGTCGATCATTAAAATATCAGCCTTGAACTATGCATTATGTGTATCTCATGCTATCATTGCACCCAGAGACTTGGTGAGAAGTAGACCACTACATACACACTTCCTGGTTGTACTGTTCACGTGACTTCCTATTTGAATTTGTCTACGTGCAGGTAACATCCTTTCGGAATGTGCAATCCAGCAGACGATCCTTTTGATTCATACAGTATCACAGAAATACCACGTGTGATGATTTTTTTTCAAGATTTTCCCTTCAAATTGGATATTTTGCATTTATAAACACAGGCATATTAACTTCATTACTATATTGACCCTATTAATGTGCTTTTGATTCATACAGTATCTCAGAAATAGGCAATTTTAAGGGTGCGACTTATACGCGGAGGCGGCTTATATGCGAATAAATACGGTATATAAAATGGTGAATTAAATCAACACGTAACTTAACAATGAATTGATGTATCTTAATATTTTTATCATGAAAATTTGTCACCTTAACCTGCACTTGCATAAGAGATTACAGAAAGTGTTATACATTTTTATCAAGGCATTTGCTCAGTGAAGTTTTTAGTTGTTCAATGCTTTAACCAGTTAGTGAAAAATTTTGATTCAAGAATTGAAAAAACAGAATGAATTTCATTTGCAGCAGTTACAAGACACACTTTGGAAAATAGTTTTTGCTCATATTAATTTAAAATTATGTGCTACTAGCGACAGGAAAGACATTTTTTTGTTTTAAATCTGAAACCTTCATTTATGCTGTTCTGCATGTACGTGTTTGTTTTCCAGGACATTTACTCACAACATGCTGGCATTTGGACTCAGCAAAAACCTCTGCAATGATTTTCTAAAAAAGCAGGCTGTAATTGGAAATCTGAATGAAGGTAATACATTTAAATGTACACATTCTAGGTCCAATAAATTTGGGACATTCTCCAAACTGGATTGAAAATACGCTTAGTAGCCTAGGAGAGAAAAGCAGAAAAGCTCCAACATGCACATGTTTAATATCATGTCGCATCACATTTGCTTTTAATAACACTCAATAAATGCAAGCCGTCTATAGTAGTGAAAGGGTTGTAGGTGGAATTATTTTCCATTTGTGCTTGATGTACATATTCACTTATTTTATACTCGAGGGTATTTTTTGTTGTACAGTATATTCTGCTTCATTATAAGCCACACATTTTCATAAGAAGGTCAAGAAAGAAGAAAGGTATTTTTAAAATGTCGGACTGTCTGCTTACAAAGTTGTCAATAAATGCTAATAGGTGACACAGCCTGTGATTACGCAGAGGAAAATGGATGGATGGAATTTGTAAATCATTGTTTTAGGAACGGACATACCTACTGTAAATAAATGATCATGTGAAGAAAGTTGCTAGATTATTTCAATATGCAAATCATGAATTTCTTGGGACTCTAATATTAGGGAATTAATGTTCAACCTTCCTCCCTCCCAAAAACAATGGCACTACTACTACTTCCGAGCGCAGCCATTTTATCACATCAGTTATACCCATGCAAAAAAATATTGATAGACTCAAACACAGGACATTGGTCAACGGGTTGTCCTGATGTCACGAGGAAGAGCAGGCAATCCTGGATGTTCGCATTACATTAGCTAAAATAGTAATGGCATTGATAAAAATGCCGGCCACCATATCAGACAGCCACTTTCTTGAAATATTGTTTTTTTATCTATATTTTCTGTTCAATTGCATATCAGAATAAAATCTGTTTTTTTTTTAACTAAAAAGTAATATACTTTCTGTTGGGATGCACATGATAAAGGTGATGTTTGATGGTAATTTTACGCATTATCCCAATTTATTTTGAATTGACAATGTACGTTTATTCTATTCTGGAGTTTTATAAAATACCATCAAGATGAAAAATAACATCATAATTTTTATATTTGCAGAACAGTACAAGTTGTTAAGTGACCATATCGAGAAAATGGCGACAGAGTGATGACACGTTGAATTTCTAAGTCTCCAGTCTTCGCACGAGCCATGCCTAACAGACGTCAACTGAAATAGAATACACATTACTCTGGTTAACTATATCACAGTTGTAGGAAAGCCTGTCTGTCCAATCTGATTGTGTGCTCTTTTCATAACACCCTATATTTGCAATATTACAACATATAATCTGCTTTTTTCTACTACTTTAATGTGTAGAGTATAGCAACTCTTTGTGTTGCAAAAATACTGCTAAGCATAGGTTTTGTATATGGTGCAATAATCTAAAAAAAAAACTTGTCTGCTACTACCAATGACTGATTTATCTCTTCCCTTCAAGTTCCCTAACAAATTAACTGTACAATGTCATATACATATTTGACAAAAATAATAATCTAACTTTGAGTAGCATCTAAACAGGACAGTTCGGTACAAGGCTATTTGTCCTATAAAAAACAAACAAACAAACAAAGCCCCCACAATATTCAAGTTTCAATCATGTAAGGTTTAAAATGAAATATATCCATTTAAGTAATATTTGATTCGAGTCTGCAACATGTTGTATATCATAAATGTTGTCTCTATTAATCTAGGTATACATATTGTGTGACGGTGTAAGGATTTTACATAATTTAGATCCTACTGTTACACCAATTAGTTTCTCTATCAGTTACTACAATAGTACAACTGTTCCATTATTATACTCCATTGTCATATTTAAGGTGTTATAGGGCTGGAAGAGCCTCACTCATAAACATCCAAAATAGTTATTACCAAATATTTAATATTTTGACCAAAAAATACAGTATAAGACTTCAGATTGCAGATGCTGGTCTTAAACTGTCTTGGATTTTCTACATTCAATTTTCAAATCATGACTGAAATAAAACATACTTTTGTCAACTCTATTGCCAAAATATTTCCGTGTAGCATTTTCTTAAGTTATTTGTGTTCTCTAATTTATTATTTTGTTGTTGTCCAATTTATGCCTTTTATATGGACAGACAGACAAACAAATGTGTTGATTTCGGAAGATTGACTGATTAACATTGTGTCATCCTCTAGTAGAGTAGTAGTACTACAGTAACTTTAGTTTTGATCTGATTTGTACATTAGTGAACCATAAAAGTACTGGTGGTGATCCCTTAACACTTGATGTGTATAAACCTGAAGTTTAACGTGAAACACCCACGTGTACATGCCGATTTCAAATATTTGTGTACTTTTGAGTACATTTTCATTGCACATCTCTTGTAGTTCAACTTTTTTGCCCGATTGCACTGTTTTACTTGTACGTTTTCAACAATGTCCATTGGTGTGCTCCAATGTTTGCCACTTTAAAACTGGAATTGAAATTAGGAAACCAGTTATTTTATGTTGTGTGCTTTTTTTTCTGGAGTGAGATTGAACTCACTCAGTGGCAGCTATAGGATGCTTTTATTTGTGTATTTTGTTTTCAGCATCTATTTTGCGGTCTCACAATATGCGTGTTCTTCATGTTAGAAGCATTTAACTATATACAGAAATACCTTAACATACGAGTTCCCCAACATACGAGCAATTTGAAATACTAGTAAAATTCTGAGCAGATGTTTTCCTTGAGATACGAGACCAATGTTGAGATACGAGCTTACGAGACAGCCAGGTAGCTGAAACACGAGAGGCTGCTTATGATTTCAGTGCACTGTCTTTTTCGCCACATTTCCCTCGTGTAAAGATCTCTCGGAGCACTGGGGAGAGCGTTGCATTTTTTGCATTAGTCAGTGCAGAATTAAGGGGAAAAACAATGGGTCCAAAGCAAGCAGGTGCAATGAAGGGTAGTGTGAAGAAAAGGTGTATGATGACAATCGATATTAAGCACGGAATAATTGAAAAACATGAGTGGTGTACGCGTGACGGAGCTGGCCTCCCAATACGAGAGTTTTTTAACAATATGCACCATCCTGAAGCAGAAGGACGCTATTAAGGATATCAAGCCTTCCAAAGGCTAACCATAATTTCCAAGCTGCACAGTGACATTCATAACGCGATGAAGAGCCTTCTTTTGATATGGATAAAAAAATAAACAGTTAGCAGAAGATCGCGTGACTGAGTCGATAATATGCGAAGCGCGCAGGATTTATACATGAATTTAAAATCTAAGCTATCTGAAAAGGGGGAGCCTTCAACACCACCAGAACAGTTAATTTAAGTTAAATTTATGTTTACGTATGTTGTTACGAGCGTGTTGCCGTCTAACAAATGTCTATATTTTTCTCTCTTTCTCCCTCTACCCTGCACGCACCTCGCGTTATACTGAATGTCTCATTTTAGTATTAAACATCATAACCACTAGTTATTTGTTACTCTGTTAGTAGATAGTGAATTAGAACCAATAAAAATGTTTTTCCATTGTAATATCCTGTTTTTTGGTGTTTTTTTTCAGAGGGTGGGAACGAATTAATTTGCATTTAGTTCATTGCTATGGGAAACGTTGATTTGCGATACGAGTAAATCGACTTATGAGCCCGGAACGCATTAAGCGCATATCTCAAGGTATGACTGTATTCTAGTCTTTAGCAGATATATATTAAGATATTGTAGGGTGTCTAAAATGCATACATAGTAACAATTCATGAGCATAGCACTCACGAAATGGAAACAAGGTTTATATTTTAACTGACTGACTGTAGCCCCTCCTGAGTTGTCAGATTTTTATTCATATGAGCATATTGTTTTTTTTCCTGAATGTTTTTGTATGCATGAAAAAGTCAACATTGAATCAACATGCTGTAATAAATATATTTTATGGTTTTTTGAGTAGTTTTAATTAAATAATAATAAATATAGTACACCGCAACCAACATAAATATGAATGCATCTCATTGCTTTCATGAGGTAAACTCAAATGTCAGATTTTCTGTGTACACTCAATCCCAATTTCTTTCAAATTATGTTCGCAAATCCTATGACATCTATGATAGTGAGTATTTCCCTTTTTTCAATATGATATATCCACCTCACAATTGCAGCGCGTAAAGATGGTTATGATTAGACAGCATAATAATTGCACAGACAGTAAATACTGTAACACAGGAACCATACTAGTTGTTTACAGTCCTTTACATGCCGCCAAAACTACTGCATTTATCAGGTTCACACAAATGAAAAATGTATCCATTCCCTTTATTCTGTTAGCATCGTAAGGTCTATCACAGGCTCCATTTTAAAACCAATGATTGTGCTTCAGTTTGCTTGCCTTACAGGGCAATTGCAGAATTTGATAACATTTTACATCTGCCCTTCAAATTTTAAATAATATAATAATATACAAAACATTAAAATATGTAGTTTTTGAATCCAATTTACTTGACCAATGTAAAAAAAAACTTAATAATGCTTAAAAGTAATTTTTAAAATAAGATGTGAGTGCCCTTACAGCAATGACCAAATTTAATCTTAAAACAAATTGTCGCTTTGATGATTAGAGTATTGTAAATTTCGAATTAATTATTGGTCAGTGAATTGAGCCGACGACGCCTATTTATTACCTATTGATGCAAATGCCAGAGAAAATCTGAAAAGTAAAGGCTTACTTTACCAAAAATTTTGAATCCAAAATGTCTTTCAATATTTGAATGACTACTCTATGAGAAGGCTGACATAATCAGCTGCTTCATTATTAGTAAATTGCAGTGGCTGGCTGTGAATTTCAAACCGACGCCTTCAGTGCTATGTCTGAATCAATCCAACCCTCAAAAACTATTTTATGGCTATAAAACCTTTACTGCAGCTACAGCTGCGACACAAAAAAGCATCAATAATAACCTCATACAATTGAAATATTATTTAGGAATATAGCCACATTTTACTCATCAAAAATCCTTTTTATCTGTATACAAAATTCATCCTCCTTTCTTTCCTCCTTTTCTATCGCCATTGAAGCTAATACTGAAAGTCGAGCCTGTCCTTTCGTATTTCTGGCATAGGTTTTTATTCAATTTAGTGCTGAAAATTTGTGTTCCCGTTTGTGACAGGCTTGCTTGCTTCGGAGTTGTCCCACCTTTCTTAATGATGTCCATCTTTTTTTCTTGAAAAGTCCGTCTTGAAAATGGCTTTGACAGTAAATCTGCAAACAAATCCATTTCTTCTCCTCCTTCAGCCATTGCGGTTTGACAAAACCGCTATTAAATCAACACAACAATATATTTGCTTGTGCAGCTCGCTCTAGATCAGGGGTCTCAAACTCGCGGCCCACGGGCCAACTGCGGCCCTCGGGACGATAATTTGCGGCCCCCGTCTTAATATGAAAGATTAATGTTCGTGCGGCCCGGAAGATTGATATGAATGACACTGGTTGTGTTCGGAGCTGAATGAACCAATCACGGTGAGGTATACGGCTCTGGAGGGCGGGACATCGGCCGGGTTGTCATTCATTCCTCCAATCTGCTGGGCGGAGGAGAAGCCATGAAGCCGATCACTCCGCTCAGCGCGCACACTCCTCCGCTGCTCTCAGCATAGAACTGAATGAGGCGCTATGATCCATGATCCAGCCTGTGTCAGTGTCTGTAGCCATCTCCGCGATTGAAACGGAGAAACGGAGAGCGAAAGTGCGCATGCGCCACAAACCCGCGCGACTGAACGTGAAAGATCAACCCGAGACTCATTCCAAGTGGAAAAACATATTACAGAGCCCCAGAGATGTCTCTTTCAAAGCCTGCCGTAAAGAGAAAGGTCGGTGATGAGCACAGACAGTTTCAAGAAAAGTGGGGAGTGCAATATTTCTTTGTTGAACACAGGGGCACCCCGACGTGTCTCATTTGCACTGAAAAAGTTGTGGTGCACAAGGAATACAATTTGAAACATCATTATACTGCGAGACATGCTGAGGAGTACGAAAAATACCAGGGAAATGAGAGAGCCAACCAGGTTGCCAGTCTTAAAACATGTCTTCTGAGGCAACAGGATTTCTTCAAGAAGGCTACCAAAGACAGTAATGCAGCAGTCAAAGCTAGCTACTCCGTTTGTGAGTTGATTGCTAAAGCAGGAAAGCCATTCACAGAAGGTGAATTTATCAAAAAGTGCATATTACAGGCTGCACATATTGTCTGTCCAGAAAAGAAGTCTGTTCAACCACATCAGCCTTTCTGCCAACACCGTGGCAGAGCGCATTTCTCACCTGTCAAGTGACATTTATGATCAACTGTGTGAGAATGCACAATGTTTCAGTGTATATTCAGTGGCTCTGGATGAGTCCACAGACATCACAGACACTCCCCAGCTCGCAATATATGTCCGTGGTGTTGATGACAATTTTGAAGTAATGGAGGAGTTGCTCAAAGTAATTCCAATGCATGGCCAGACCACCGCTAAGGAAATATTTGACCAGCTGTGTGATGCCATTAAGAATGCCGGTTTGCCATGGAAGAGCTTTGTTGGAATAACAACCAATGGAGCCCCATCAATGATGGGGAGGAAGAATGGACTGGTAGCACTTGTTCAAAAAAACTGGAAGAGGAGGGTGTGGAGAGGCCATAGCTCTGCACTGCATTATCCATCAGCAGGCCCTTTGCAGCAGATGCCTGAAGTTTGACAATGTGATGTCTGTCGTTGTGAAATGCAGCAACCAAATCAAATCCAGGGGCTTAAAGCACGGAAGGTTCCGTGCTTTTTTAGAGGAAATGGAGTCAGAATATGGGGATGTGCTCTACTTCACTGAGGTACGTTGTCTCAGCAGGGGAAACGTGTTGAAGAGATTTTTTGAGTTGAGAGCAGAAGTAAAAGACTTCATGGAGATAGACGGGGGTGCTGTTCCTGTGCTAAGTGATCCCAAATGGCTCATGGACTTGGCTTTTCTTGTTGATATCACACATGAGCTTAATGTACTGAACAAGAAGCTACAAGGCCAGGGGCAACTTGTCAGTGCTGCCTATGACAACGTGAGAGCATTCTGCACTAAACTTGTGTTATGGAAAGCCCAGCTCTCTCAGACAAACCTTTGCCATTTCCCAGCATGCAAGGCTCTCGTGGATGCAGGCACACCATTCAGTGGTGAGAAGTATGTTGAGGCCATTTCGAAGCTACAGGAGGAATTTGATCACAGATTTGCAGACTTCAAGACACACAAAGCCACATTTCAAATTTTTGCGGACCCCTTCTCCTTTGATGTGCAAGATGCCCCACCTGAGCTTCAAATGGAGCTCATTGACCTGCAGTGCAACTCTGCACTCAAAGCCAAGTTCAGCGAGGTGAGTGGAGAAGCAGACAAGCTTAGGCAATTTTTGAGAAAGTTGACCCCCAACTTTCCCGAATGTTCAAGCGGACCATGTGCCTTTTTGGGAGCACATACTTGTGTGAGAAGCTCTTCTCCACCTTGAACTTCAATAAGTCCAAGTACAGGTCCAGACTTACTGATGAGCATCTTCAAGCTCTACTGAGGGTCTCCATTGCTTCCTCCCTCAAGCCAAATGTGACTCTGCTATGTGAGAAGAAGCGCTGCCAGGTCTCTAGCAGCAAGGAGTAGGCAAGAGAAGCCGTGTTCAGTATATTTCATGTTCAATGTTCCATTCAAGTTCAGAAAGTTAAAGGTTAAAGAGCTGTTAATACAGACATTTGAAACAGAATAAAAATAATTCATTTTCTCTACTTAGCCAGCCAGTGTATATCTACTGTATGCTCATTATTATTATTTTATTTTTGTATTACTGATTGATTGATTTTTTATTCATCTTTAAGTTAATTTATTTAATTCATTATTTTTTGTTTAAAAATAAAGATATTTGATGACGTTGGAATCTTTTATCAGCGCTTTTCTTGTGGAAATCCTGATGCGGCCCAGTCTCACCCAGACTCGGCCTCTATCGGTCCCCAGGTAAATTGAGTTTGAGACCCCTGCTCTAGATAGAGTTTGGTAGCTCTGGCTAGTCCACTCTATCACTAGCCAATCATAGTTGATGAAAGCGATGATGTATCCCTACGCCTGTGAGAAGTCCTTGGTGTTGCCAACTTGAAATCGGATTGGTGAAAGCAACAGTTTTATCAACGCTTATTTTATGCTGCAGGGCCAGCAGAACTGATTGTGAAGGTCTCAAGGCAAATTTCTGACCCTGACAACAAATAATGGCTGAAATGTGATTGGTTAGATGCTTAAATATGAAAACACACATCTGGAAGCAGCGGAACCAGGTGAAAAGCAATGAAAGGAAGCTGACAGACAATTTGGAATTCAAAGACAAAACATAATTAACATCAGTCTGTGATTCAGATATTTTTTTAGGCCAGCAGAGAAGGCTTGCAGGGCCTGACGGTCCACCACTGGTAAATTGTCACTATTGTGCAACCTCATCCACGTATTGCTTGTCTCATATTGAACATTCAGGTAAGCATGTGCCACTGTATCTCATGTTCACTGAGCAACATGCTAAGATGCCTTTTATTTTTATTGAAAATGTATTAATGAGTTCCAATAACCTTGATGGACAGAAACAAAGCTTTTTATTATCATGAAGGCATGTGAAAAATGGGAGTTGTGTGGTTAGTAGGAAAAGCAAAAGCATGTCAACCTGAGCAAAGAAGCTCCCTGAGAAATACTGCTCACTAAAACGTTCTCTGAGTGTATAAGTGTGACTGTGAGCACTTGTATAAGACTGTCAATTGAAGTAAGGTGTTAATTAGGACCCTCTGTAGTTGTACAATGCGCTGGAGTGTTCCTGTGTTTTGAATTGGAGTTGGCGCTGCCTGCACTCAGTTCTGTGTATAAATAAACAGCAGTCACACTAACTGCGTTCTGATTGGTCCTCCCATAACAAGCTCTGAAAGGCTAGTTTGCAATACTATCACAGTATGAACACCCTCCTGCTTCTAATTCATACCAGACCTTTACATAAAGGGACAACCATGCTAACTGGATTTAATTTTGGCACATTCTCTCAGCTAAGTTCATGTTTGCCCTAAAATATTTCTCATTTTCTGAACCGCTTTATCCTAATTAGGGTCGTCGGGGGTGCTGGAGCCTATCCCAGCTGATTTCGGGCCAGCGGCCAATCGCAGTGGAGAGGACAAGGAGACGGACAACCATGGACACTAACACCCATACCTAGGGGCAATTTTGAGTTTCCAATCAGCCTACCAGGCATGTTCTTGGAATGTGGGAGGAAACCAGAGTACCCGTAGGAAACCCACGCAGGCCCAGGGAGAAAATGCAAACTGCGCAGGTGGACCGACCAGGATTTGAACCCAGAAAGAGCTGTGAGGCCGACACGCTAACCATTGGCACCATCAGGGCGCCAGGCCCTAAGATATCATTCATTCATTCATTCTCACAATGTCTTCTTTTGAAACGAAGTGAATGAACACAAAATATAATAAAATTCCTCCAATTCAATTCCTACCCATTGCCTTTCTTTTTTCAGGATTTTCAAGGTTTTTAACATATAATGCCAACTTTGTTAGAGTTTTCAATAATTATTTACCATTTATTAATCAGCCGTGGCCAACGCCAACAAAACGAAAATAAACCAAGAGCCTTTGCTTTTTCTCACTCGTCCCCCCTCTCTCACTCCAGTCAGTCATGCGGTGCCTTTAGGGAAGGGGTGGGCAAACTATTCCACAAAGAGCTGCAGTGGGTTCTGATTTTCATTCCAATCCTTAAAGGGGACATCTTTTCACCAATCCGATGTCCTAGAAGTGCAATCAGTGGATTGCAGTCAGGTGCTTCTTGTTTTCTGCAGAAATCTCATTGGTCAAAGTGTCTGTGCAGGATCGGTTGGAACAAAAACCTGCACCCACAGCGACCCTCGAGGACTGGTTCGCCCACCCGTCATTTAAGGTTAGCATTAAAAACAGAACATTCTCCAGGTCAATGATGCTACCAGAAGGATTCAGGTAACCTGATGCATTATAATATAAATATATAAAATCATATTTACATTTGACAGACTGCTACTTCTGCTTACGGTGGAAAAGCATTATGGGTAGTAAAATCACATCAAATGATGAATACATTTCTGGGCGAGCAAAAATTGTGTTAATTACTGTATGAGTGCAAGTGACACAACTTGATATTTTAGAATTAGCTCATGACAGTCTCATACTTTTGTTAAGTCAGTAGATCCATCGACTTAACGACTAGAAACTACAGAATGTTCTACAGCTCCATCACAAGAGGAGAGAGAGACTTTTTGGCTGCAAACCGCTTATCCTCACAAGGGTCCCGGGGGTCGGTGGAGCCTATCCCAGCTAACTATGGGCACCAGGCTGGGGACACCTCGAATTGGTGGCCAGCCATGACAGCCAATCGCATAGAACATGAAGACAGATAGCCATTCACGCTCACTCTCATTCCTAGGGGCAATTAAGAGTGTTCAACGAGCATACCCTGCATGTTTTTGGGATGTGAGAGGAAACCGGAGTACGCATAGAAAACCCATGTAAGCCCAGGGAGAACATGCTAACTCCCTACACAAAGCGCTGGACCTGGGATCGAAGCCTCGATCTCAGAACAGTGGGCCTGACACGCTAACCACTCGCCCACTGGGCTGTGCAAACCTTGACTCCATATAATTCAAAGGTAAAAATCAAACCAAATCTTGGCATAATTGTTGATTCTAGTACATAAGTTCGATTTTAACTTGAAACCTATAACTAAAGCTGCCTAATATCACCTGAAGGAGAAAACCATTGCTCGAACTGAGTTAGTTATTCTAAACATCTCAGCTTCCTCTACTGGTTCACTCAAAATCTACAGTCAAAAAAAGTCTGTGATTACTTGATTATTGTAACTAATCAGACAACTAAACAAATGTATATATCCCTCGAATGTACCACACAAATTTCATAAAGATCTGTCCACAAATACCGAGGGAGTAGCCATTTTCTGTCCTCAAATAATTAATGTAATGAATCAGCCTTGAGATAAGAAATTTAAAAAATCAGACTTTAAGGATTGATGCTTGTACCTCCCTAATTTCATGGGGCTCTATCCACAAATAATGGAGGAGTTCCAATTTCATGTCATCAATTAATTCATGTAAGAGGATCGATATGGAGCATAGTAGCAAAAAAAAAAACCATCCCTAGAATACACCAACCATATCTAACTTTGGGTTTGCCCTGCGAATGAGTTAGCGTGTTGGCCTCACAGTTCTGTGGTTTAAAAACGGATTTAGTTTGAATGAAATATTTTATCCCTGTGTGGAAGTTTCATGTTCTCCCCGAGCCTGCGTGGGTTTCCTCCGGGTACTCCGGTTTCCTCCCACATTCCAAATGCATGCGTGATAGGCTGGTTGAACACTCTACATTTCCCCTAGGTATGAGCATGAATGGTTGTCCGTCTCCTCGTGCCCTCCAATTGGCTGGCTATCAATTCAGGATGTCACCCGCGTTGTGCCCGATGTCAGCTGGTACATATATCATTCGTGTCTGTCACGTTTTCCAGAACAGAATTTAATTTATGTTGCCCGAACAGGGAAAGAACAAAGTAAAAAAGCTAAATTTTGTTAGTATGCTGCTCACCTGTGGAATGAGTCCAAAATGAAAATATTATTGTTTAATCTTGTGAATTAGTTTTTTTTAACTTGAAATTAGTTTTTTAATGATATACATTTTCTGTAATTTTAATGATAGTTCATACTGTATTTAAAATGTTCTAAATGATTATACTGCTCAGGTTTGTTGGTATGTTTTGGTTTTAAGTGTTAAAATGGAAAATTGTGTATTTTTCAATACAATGGCCTTATCTCATCTCATTTTCTGAACCGCTTTATCCTCACTAGGGCCGTGGGGGGTGATGGAGCCAATCCCAGCTGTCTTCGGGCCAGAGGTGGAGGACACCCTGAATCAGTGGCTAGCCAATCGCAGGGCACAAGGAGACAAACAACCAATCACCCCCATCCTCATACCTAGGGGTAATTTAGAGTATCCAATCAGCCTACCATGCATGTCTTTGGAATGTGGGAGGAAACCGGAGTACCTGGAGAAAACACACGCACGCCCGGGGAGAACATCCAAACTCCACACAGGGATAAAATATTTCATTCAAACTCAATCCGTTTTTAGACCATAACTATCAACATGCATGGTAGACTGATTGGACACTCTAAATCAGTGGTGTGCCGTCAGGGCCTTCAATGCCTTCTCTGCTGGCCTAAGAAATATCTGAATCACAGACTGATGTTAATTATATTTTGTCCAAGAATACTTATTAAATAATTCCAAATCGTCTGTTAGCTTCCTTTCATAGCTTTTCCCATTGGTTGCACTGCTTCCAGATGTGTGTTTTCATATTGAAGCATTTAACCAATCACATTTCAGCCATTATTTGTTGCCAGGGACAGAAATCTGCCTCAAGGCCTTCACAATCAGTTCTGCATGCTCTGCTGCATTAAACAAGCGTCGATAAGACTGTTGCTTTAACCAATCAGAATTCGATTTGGTGACACCAAGGCCTTCTCGCAGGCGTAGGGATACGTCATTGCTTTCACCAACTATGATTGGCTAGTGATAGAGTGGACGAGCCAGAGCTACCAAACTGTATCTGGAGCGAGCTGCACAAGCAAATATATTGTTGTGTTATTTAATAGCGGTTTTGTCAACCCGCAATGGCTGAATCAGGAGAAGAAATTGATTTGTTTGCAGATATACTGTCAAAGCCATTTTCAAGACAGACTTTTCAAGAAAAAAAAGCTCGGACTACTCCAAAGCAAGCAAGCCTGTCACACCCGGCAACAAAAAATTTCAGCACTAAATCGAATAAAAACGTAGGCCAGAAATACGACGGGACAGGGTCGACTTTCAGCATTAGCTTCGATGGCGATAGGAAAGAAGGAGGAAAGAAAGGACGATGGATATTGTGTACAGTTAAAAAGGATTTTTGGTGAGTAAAATATGGCTATATTCCTAAATAATATTTCAATTGTATGAGGTTATTATTGATTGGATTGGATAACTTTATTCATCCCGTATTCGGGAAATTTCATTGTGACAGTAGCAAGAGGGTGAGAATGCAGATACAGGAAAGGCAAGAGGACTGTGAATGGCCTTGGGCATGAAGAGGGTTCACAACAAGCGCGCTTGGGAACTGTGGACTGTTTCGGCTACGGAAGATGGTTTCACAACAAGCGCTCTTGGGAAGATTCGACAGACCTACAATTGTTTTGATAACTGTGATAAATCGTTATAAGACTCTAAAAATGTTTAGACTTCTGTGGGGCATGGCGTTAAAATCTTATGAATAAATTAGCGAGAGAGACCTCGAGTTGTTAGAATTATTCTGACCGGAGTCGCGGATGGATGTATTCTCTTCTTGCAAGAATTAAACAAAGATGTGACTTCAGATGCCTCTTTTATTGTGAATTTGGAAATACCTAAGGATCAATCCAACATTTTGGTCCTTCGAGCCTGTGGTCAAGATACGGATACAGACTCAAGAAAAAGACGTTGTAAAGATGCTTTTTTATGTGTCGCAGCTGTAGCTGCAGTAGAGATTTTATAGCCATAAAATAGTTTTTGAGGGTTGGATTGATTCCTACAGCTGAAGACGTCACTAGGTAATTCACGAACCGCCACTGCTCTAAATTGCTCCTAGGTATCTGATTGGTGAAAGCAATGTGCACTCTTAGATGGCGTTGCATTTCTGTCTGTCTGGTGTGAGTGTGCATGGTTATCCGTCTCCTTGTGCCCTGTGATTGGCTGGCCACTGATTCACGGTGTCCCCCGCCTCTGGCCCGGAGACAGCTTGGATATGCTCCAGCACCCGCCGCGATCCTAATAAGAATAAAGCGGTTCAGAAAATGAGATGAGATGAGGTATAAAGGAAGCAATGAGTTTGACTTCACTAAAATCATGCTTAGGGTGACTTGCAATTAAGAGCATCTCAGCCACTGTCATTGTTCCTTGAGATGATATTATATCATGAATTTGTTTTACAGTACGCAGTGTGACTGTGACAAAGCCGCTGTACTATTTAAACCAAACCACTCCGTTCAGTGTCTCTCTCTAACAATAACACATTTGGCAAATGTTCTATTTGTATGAGAGCAGCTGTGTGGTATAAATCTTAACTAGTTTGGTCAAAATGCAAAAAGATCGTGTGCTTGTTTACATGTGTGTGTGTGTGTGTGTGTGTAGAGGGGGTGGCGGGATGGAACTCTGCCTTCTCGGTGGATTAAGCATCAGGGTGGTCTCAGTTGTGGGGCGGTAATCCTGCTGCTGTGTACAACTCCCTTTAGTAGTGTTCATACAAACACACACACTTAAATACACAAACAGCAGTATTTATTAAACATTCATTAGAGTAAACTCTCTACACTAAAATAAAATATGTTCACATTTCTGGATGAATGTGCTGAATATTCTTCATAAACTTCGCACACATGTTCTTAAGACATTGTTTAGTTCGAAAACTGGTTTTTACTGCTAGTCAATTTACCAATTTCAATTGCAGCCTTGGTATTAATGATATCCGAATAGCTACATAATTCTTATTATGACATTCAACAATTGTGTGGTGGCCACCCTGTTATCAGATCATCCATGTATTCCTACTGGCAAATATGCCTTTTGTAGACCACCCAGGGAAGTTGCAGATACTGAGAAATATTTTTGTGAAGTCAGGCTGAAGAAATAATGTATCTTGATTGACTTTTGTTAATAAGTACTACATCTGCATGTCCTTGATTTTGCAGGGGGAAAAGTTTTCAATAGTACTCTCTAAAAGTGCTTGTAGTGCACTCTTAGATGGCGTTGCATTTCTGTCTGTCTGGAATTCAACATTTTCTATTAGTTTTCCATTTGGATTGCAAAATTGATCGGAAGAAATAAAACATACACTAAATATATTATGAAATTGTACTTGGGAGCTTGGTGGATCATTGGAAGCTCTTAGCAATGGAAGCCAATGTTGGAAATGCTTCTAGTTTTGTATGTTTTTGGCAAATTATCTATGAATGAATGTCCCTTTTTAATACAGTAATAACTTGTCACTCCACGGATGGACTTTCCCCGATTCACCACGTTGCGGCTTGGATACGCCAAATATATTTACAGTTGTACTTGTACTTACGAATGCATTTCAGTCCGAAATTTTCAGGTTACGAAAACCTTGGATATGCAAATAACCATCCCAACATATGAAAATTAGATTCATGATATGAAATCCCTCAAAACGTAAATGAATTCATTTGAATTTGAATTGAGTTCTTTATTTGAACATGGTTATTAAAAAGAAACAAGGACAAGGAATGTATTAGGACACCACATTTCATATCAGACTTACAACAAAACTCCATGTTCAATGTTTTATAATAATGGATAATTCAATAACAATTCTAGTATAGAGGAAGTAAGACTCAAATCCAGGTTGGTCCACCTGTGTGGAGTTTGCATGTTCTCCCTGGGCTTGCATGGGTTTTCTCTGGGTACTCCAGTTTCCTCCCACATTCCAAAGACATGGTAGGCTGATTGGACACTCTAAATTGCCCCTAGGTATGAGTGTGAGTGTGAATGGTTGTTTGTCTCCTTGTGCCCTGCGATTGGCTGGCCACTTGTTCAGGGTGTCCCCCGCCTCTGGCCCGAAGTCAGATGGGATAGGCTTCAGCACCCCCCGCGACACTAGTGAGGATATAGCGGTTCAGAAAATGTGATGAGATGAGATAAGGAAGTAAGGAAGACTTTGATGTATATGAATTGGTCCCGGATATATTTAACTACAAATACATGCAGATTTGGACAGCCTACCATTTTTTTGTTTACAAATTAATTGTATTGTTGCAGGCAAATTAGTATCATCAAAGTACTACATATAGACACCAAGTTATCAAACACAGCAAGTATTTTATTTATGTTTTTGTCTCAGACCGTTCAAAACATTTACTTTATTAAAATTAAATAAGACTGCATAATTTTTCATTTGTTTCTTTTTCTTTAAATCTTTTTAGTTGGTATTGTTACTCATGAGGATCATTACATTACAAATACACAGCGTCAGATAACGGTCACATTTCTTAAACACTTATCATTTAATTGTGAGTTCCTTCTTCAAATGAGCGGAGATGTATTTATTTCAACAAACATTCCTGATTTGCACAGCCCTGATGGGACCAGGCTTTCTCAGGCCAGTGGGTGTCGGAGCTGTAAAACTATATTAAGGCACAATAACTCTGGTGTTTGCTATGATGTTGTCCCCAGACTGCAATGATTTCATGCAGGTTTCATATGGAGTACTACATCGATTAAAAATATTAAACACCACACATCGTACTGTTATTTTATATACTTTCTATCGCATTCATCAACAGATCTGATGAGGACATAAATCTACTATAGAGAAATTCCAGTTTCGATTTAGAGGCAGTATAAATAATTTTTGTGACAGCATAATAATCTTGAACAGAGCAGTGCAACA
This sequence comes from Stigmatopora argus, assembly GCF_051989625.1. NCBI lineage: Eukaryota > Metazoa > Chordata > Actinopteri > Syngnathiformes > Syngnathidae > Stigmatopora > Stigmatopora argus. The sequence continues at coordinate 5,021,369 of NC_135389.1, read as the reverse complement.
TTGGAGTTTCACTCACGGCCCAAAGTATTATGTGAACCACTTTAATATTTGACGACGGTTGTTGCAAACTGGATACCAAATTCAATTTGTCATACTTAAACATTTTTAATCTGCTAAAAAGGAAAAGGAATTGAAAACTCTTGATACCCTTTCTGACTCAAATGCAAAAAGCAAGGGGCCTTTTAAGCTATCGGTAGTGTTGTAATATACAGTGGTAGCTCGACATACGAGCAATTTGAGATAACATTTCGGGCAAATATTTGCCTTGAGATATGAGACAAATTGTGATATATGAGCATACAGCGGACGCGAGAGGCTGCTCATAAGAACATCATGGGCACTGTCTTTCTGGTCGCAACTCCCTCGTGTATTGTGTATACGAGCACTGGGCAGAGTGTTGCATTTTTCCATTGTTTTTTTTTCCCATTAGTCAGTGCGAATGGCGGGAGGACTATATACTACCTCTCGTTGGCAAGTGGTCGTGCGTTTGTGTGCATCATTTTCAGAATATTTCGAAGGGAATACAAAAGCAAACAACCCTCGATAAGTTCCATCTGAAAGTCAGGGTGGAGGCGGGGCAAATACAGCCAACCCGAGAGAAGAAAGGTATCAAAATTTAAAACAAAATTAGAATAAAGTTCAGTGTAAGGTTAGATTAAATTTATTTTTGAGTGTGTCTGCATCGTAATCCAAGTTCATTTAAATCTGTTTATGTTATGTTACAAGCGTGTTGCCCTGAAAAAAGTCCCCCCATTCTCTCCCCCTCTCTGTCCGTCTCTCTCTACCCTCCGCGAAATCTGTCTTATTTTAGTACTATTAAACACATTTTAGTATTATTAAACACATTTTAGTACTATTAAACACATTTTAGTACTATTAAACCACTAGTTCTTTGTTACTTTGTTAATAGATGGCGAATTAGAACAAATAAAAATGTTTTTCCAATCCAGTATCCTGTTTTGGGTGTTTTTTCAGAGGGTTGGAACGAATTAATTTGTTTTTAGTTCATTTCTACGGGAAACATTCATTTGAGTTACGAGTAAATCGACATACGAGCTCAGTCCCGGAACGAATGAAGCTCGTATCTCGAGGTACCATTGTAATTATATTCTATCAAACATAATAATGGTGCATTACTTTGTCCCATATTTTTCATTTGTCCATAAATTAATATATCTATTTTAATAATTTAGAGACTTTATACACGGGACAGTTTTTTTCCCCAAGAGCCATCACCTTACTCAACTCGAGTTTTGCACCGAGGACCGAATCCAGACTCAATTCAGTACTGTTACTGCATTGTAGAATGTCATAACACTGCCTGATTCATATCAATAAGTAATGTTCTCAGACTTTTACTTCAGTCTTCGCACTGCAAATTTTTATCTTGCACTTTGATACTTGCACTAAAACACAATAGCTACTTCACCTGCTTTTGTCACGTTTTCTTCTCACTTCATTTTTATTGAATATAAATCCTTTTATGACTATTTGTTTCTGTGTCCACTTTATGGTGAAGCTTTAAATCTCACAGTACTAGTATAATAAGGCATTCAATTCTAATGATTCTATTCTGTTCTTTCTGGGCTCCAACAGTATGCATGGTTCTGAGCCTATGAATTGCTCATTTCATTGAAATGACAAACAGTTTTGATGTGGATAGGTCACATGCATGTTAACAATTTAAAACAGCTGAACTCACAATGACGTTTAGAGGAGCGGCACAAACAATAAAGCCTTTGAAGATTTTGTCCCAACTCTGAGCCTCCATCTTTCTGATACTATAAACTTTGGAAATATTTATGAAAATGTTTTAGTCCAACATACATTCATTTTTGTTTTATTTCCGCAAAATTCATCTCATCCCTTTGAACTATAGAAGCTGATCTCAGACAAAAATTGGACACTCTAAGCCCAGGACACACACATAGACAGACATCTATTTGTACATTCTTCAAATTAATATTTATTATTATTATTATTTTACACAAGAAATTCCCAATAGATAGGAGTTTCAAAATATCACTGAGTTACATGTTCATGCATATGTGAATCATTTACAGGATTACAAAAAGCCAAAAGAAATATATACAGTACTAAAGATGTACTGTGGTGACCTGCAAACTTTTTATGGAATGATACATTTGAATGTGTATTTTAAAATAAGGCCATTAGCATAGAACGTACTTATCAGGCAGTGGTTCTTAACCAGTGCAGTTTTACAGTGTCGTGAGTTTGTCAGGTGTATTGTAAAAAATTAGTCACTTTCACATGGTTCAGAAATAGTTTAATCCTTTATAAGACTGTCATTGAACTCATTATTTGCCTTTGACGTCACTAGACAGACGTCCAATCCATTTTGCCAAATGATTACGGCCAGCGTCTCTGAGTCAAAATGGATTACAGTAATCCCTCGATTATCGCGGTTAATATAGACCAGACATGGCCGCGATAAACGAAAAACCGCGAAGTAGGTCTATATTAAAGAAAAAATATATATAATTTTTATTTTTACTCCTGAGTTCTACTAGAAAGCAGAGGACAGGGGAGTGGCTTTCGCTTGCAAATTTCAGCGTGGATTTTCACCTTTTTATGAACTTAAAAAATATATATATTTTTTTATTTCAGTGCTGAGCTCTAGTAGCAAGCATATGACAGGGGAGTGGCTTCTGCTTGCGAATTTCACCGTGGATTTTCACCTTTTTATGAACTTTAAAAAAACATTTTTTTTTTATTTCAGTGCTGTCTTCTAGAAGGAAGTGGAGGACGGGGGAGTGGATTCCACTTGCAAGTTTCAGCGTGGATTTTCACATTTTTATTAACTTTAAAAAAATTATTTATTTTTATTTCAGTGCCAAGTTCTAGTAGCGGGCGGAGGACATGGGAGTGGCTTCCGCTTGCGAGTTTCAGCGTGGATTTCACAATTTTATGAACTTAAATTTTTTTTAATTAACCCCAAAAAAATTCCCCCAGAAAAAAAACGCGGTGTAGTGAAACCGCAATAGTTGAAGCCGCGATATTTGAGGGATTTCTGTTGTAGCGCTGTCAATAGCACTGAAATATTATTATTGTATATTATTGATTGATTCATTTGTTTGTTTGCCCAAAATAGTCACTTGTCCGATAAAGGGTTAATAGAGAAGCTCAGTCTAATTAATGTGGCGACTATTCACGCTTGTACTGCCGAATGGTATCTTGGAAAGCCAAATAAGAGCAAAGAGGAAATCCCATTTGGTGCAAGTGACGCGGTCGAGCGTCCAAAAATACGTTTGGACGGACGCCGGTGTTGCGGCGCTCCAGGCCTGGAAGGTCGTCCTCATTTTTGGCAAGGATGCTCTCAATGCTGAACGGCGTGCATTTGTCCCTGCTCACAACACCTCCCTTCGAAAGGGCGAAGTGAGCAAGAAGAGAAGCGGACTTGCCGTGGCCGGGGTCCCGTTTTTTCCCGGTGGGCCTCACAGTACGACGCCCTTTATTCTGTCTGTGCTGCCGCTGGAGTAACTTGGAGTCCGCTTGTGTCTGCGTCCTCTGCGCGTCCTCCCTCCGGGTCATCTCCACGACCAAAGTAGAGGAGTTTGGAGGGTCTTTTGATGATGAACCTTTGGCGAGCTCCTGGCAATTTCTCGCTTTCCTCTTCCTCCGCCGGTAGTTGCCGTTTTCAAACATGTTGGTGCACTTGGTGTCCAGTGTCCAGTAGCTGCCCTTCCCGGGTCGTCCCTTCTCCCTGGGTACCTTGATGAAGCAGTCGTTAAGGGAGAGGTTATGGCGGATGGAATTCTGCCAGCCCTGCTTGTTATCGTGATAAAAGGGGAATCGGTCCATGATGAACTGGTAGATGCCGCTCAGGGTGGCGCGCTGCTCTGGTGTGCTCTTGATGGCCATGGCGATGAGAGCGATGTAACTGTACGGCGGCTTCTGCGGGGGATCCTGGCGGGCCGAGACTAGGCTGCCGCTGTCTCCTCCGCCGTACATGTAGACCAGCGGAGATCCGGAGAAGTTCAGGGCGGAGGATGGCAGGCCAAAAGTCGCCAGGCATCCGTGGTAGAGCGTCATGATCGCCTGTCGCAGGGAAATGATGAAAAGGGAAAAAATCGGACTCGCTCCACGACTTGATCAACTCCACTGAAGAAATAAATGTTCATCACTGTTGTACTTTTTGCTTGGTTTGTGTTGGTTTGACGCCGGGAAATAAATTGTCCGATGGATAGCGTCGGTGCTGTTTCAGCCCACCCACATTAATTAAAATTTCATTGAGCCCAAAGTCCAACCTCTTGTCCCACCCTCTGCTCATAGACAAGTCAAATGCTGCCTTATTCCCTCATCTGTTTATAGTATTAGTCGCTTGATAAGTCTGCCCACCCACGTTGAATCAAGCTGTGTTTATTTTGAAAAAAATCCGGCCACCCAATACATAAACGCACTGATGTGCTGTTTGAAATATCACGTCCACCACTGACGTTGAAACTTGCTCGCACACAAAGAACAAGCAAACACCACACACTCCTTGACTGTAGGGAACTTGCTGTGCATGCTTAACTTAAATTAAAACAACGATTAATTCATGAATTAATCATTTCACTGCATGATGAGATAAGAGAAACAATAAAACCTGTCATGCCATATAATCGATGGGAATAGGTCTATCTGTCCATCACTTTTCAGAGACTCATACCTGTCAACCTCGGCCAATTGCTTCCCTTATTAATTATTGTAATTCCCCTTATTAAGCGATAAAAACGTACAAATGCAACGCAGCCCATATTTACTCACAGGGTGCACTTAAAAGTCTAAAATGTTCTTCAAAGTGGACGGATTGGCCAATCAGTATGCACTAAATTCAAGATTCTGTAGATGTCGCTCTATGACGCTGACAGCTTGACTGTCTGGGTACATTGCTTGCTGACGCGCTATGTTTATATGATGAAAAGGCGGCCGTGTGAAGGGGGAATGCACATATCATGCTGAAAGCATGAAAATATTAGCAGTCGAAAATAACGTTGTGACCGAGACGATCCGGATTAGATCTGAAATGGGTCAAATGAAGATCGGTTTTAGAAAAAAACGTACTTAAAAAAAATCCTGTACAATAGTTGTTATACGGCGTACACAATTTGAAATGATCAAATAAAAAACGTATAAAATACGTGAAAAACGTATACGTTGACAGGTATAGAGACTGCGACTCAAAACTTCATTACCTTGGTGGAAGGGAGTTCTCAGACCAGAAGAAGAACCTTATTTTAAACGATGCATTTCAAAAATGGCTTAAAGTGATTTAAAATATTATATTTAAGGACACATGATGGTGTGGTGGTGGTGGTTCGCTAGCCTGACTTCATTGTGGGCAAGACTGGAATCGATTCCCACTCGGTGGCGGTATGAACTCGGAGTGCATATGGTTGTCTGTCTCTCTGTGTGCCCTACGGCTGATTGATGACCAATCTATAGTTTGCTTTTCACCCATAGGCAGCTGGGATAGGCTCCAGCAACCCCTGAAATCCTTGCGAGGATGCACGGTACGGATGATGGTGAATGATATTTTATTTATATAAAAATTCACTTCAAGCATTTGTTACTCTACAAGCACAGAGAACTTGTATAGATGTCTACAACAGGGGTGGGCAAAGCGGTCCTCCAGGGCCGCTGTGGGTGCAAGGTTTTGTTGCAACTGACCCAGCACAGAAAGTTTAACCAATAAGATTTTGGTGTAAACAAGCAGCACCTGAGTTCAATCCACTGATTGCACTTGCAGCACACCAGATTGGTTAAAAGATATCGTTTTGGTGGGTTGGAACAAGGGGCGGCCCGGCGGCTGAGTGGTTAGCACGTTGGTCTCACAGTGGGGGACCTGGGTTCAAAGGTCGGTCAACCTGTGAGAGGTTTGCGTGTTCTCCCCGGGCCTGCGTGGGTTTTCTCCGGGTACTCCAGTTTCCTCCCACATTCCAAAGACATGCACAGTAGGCTGATTGGAAACTCTAAATTGCCCTTAGGTATGAGTGTGAGCGTGAATGGTTGTTTGTCTCCTTGTGCCCTGCGATTGGCTGGTCACTAATTCGGGGTGTCCCCCGCCTCTGGCCCGAAGTCAGCTGGGATAGGCTACAGCCCCCCCCTGTGACCCTAGTGAGGATAAAGCGGTTCAGAAAATAAGATGGGATGAAGTCGCAACTTTAGAATAGCTGTCCATGGTAGTGACCATTGTCTCTGAAAGGGTTAATACCCATTTTGATCTAGCATTATCGCAACAGAGAATAATTGAGAGGGAATGCCTTACAAGGACAGAAGAAAAAGGATCTTTTTTTGTTTTTTTTTAGTATGTATGAAGTCTTATATTATGTATTTTCCTGTTTATAGGTCAAAGGAGGATTATAACAACTTTACAAGTGCTCGCAGCTGGCTCCTGCTTACATTAGCGGTTGGAAGATTTGGGGAATAAACCTTCAAACTCTCTTTTCTCTGTTTGTATTCTAGGAGATGATGATTCACTGAAGCAGAAGAAATAAAACTTACATGCTAGTACACAAATAGGGCTTGTCTGAACTCCTTTGCAGAAAATATGTGCTGAGTTAAAGAAGATCTAAGTGACGAAGGCATTCATCATAGCACTACAATTTGTATTTTGTGGTATTTAAACCAATTTTTCATCAGAAATCCTTTGTATATCATTCATGAGTCTTTGAAATTAGTAGGGTTTTTTTTATTTGTTTGTTTGTTTGTTTTGCATTTGACCTTTTCGCAAAACCTCTGCCCTTAGAAATGGTTGCCAAGTTGACATGCTTCGTAGCTCCAATGCCGTCTGACATATGCTCGGGTGCTTTAAGTGATGTATTTTGGAGCTATACCAGTGAAACATCCTCCAATTTGGGGCAAAAAGATTAACGATAAGCATCATTGTGTCGTATTGAAACTATAATAAATTGCAGCAAGAAGCATGGCGGCCCGGCGGATAAGTGGTTAGCGCGTCGGCTTCACAGTTCTGGTGTCCTGGGTTCAAATCCAGGTCGGTCCACCTGTGTGGAGTTTGCGTGTTCTCCCCGGGCCTGTGTGGGTTTCCTCCGGGTACTCCAGTTTCGTCACACATTCCAAAGACATGCATGGTGGGCTGATTGGACACTCTAAATTGCCCCTAGGTATCGGTGTGAGTGTGCATGGTGGTCTGTCTCCTTGTACCCTGTGATCGGCTGGCCACCGATTTAGGGTGTCCGCCGCCTCTGGCCCAAAGTCAGCTGGGATAGGCTCCAGCACCCCCCGCGACTCAAATGAGGATAAAGCGGTTCAGAAAATGAGATGAGAGATGAGATGAGACACACTGCATTGACACTGTGTTGGCGAATACTGACACCTGGTGTACATAAAAATCCCTGCACGAAACATAGTTGACAGACTCAGACATTACTTTGATGGCCGGCCTATTGTATAAAATAGATAAGTATTTGCGTTCACATTTTCTTCTTACATATATGTCATTTATTTTGAAAAATCACTTTGATATTTGAGACAGTTGATAATTTAAGTGAACATCTGTCATAATGTCAAAACCTAAGTGACCAAACCTAAATGTTCCCCTTATTAATGATTGCAATTCCCTTTATTAAGCGACAATAAACCTTCCAAACACAACACGGCACATATTTTCTCACTTAGGGTGCACTTAAAAGTCTATATTTTTTCCAAAGTGGCCAAAGTGTCCAATCAGTCGGTGGGCCTTTTGTATGCACTAAATTCAATATTCTGTAGATGTCGCTGTATGACGCTGACAGCTTGTCTGTCCGTGTACATTGCTTGCTGACACGCTATATTCATATAGTGAAAAGGCAGACGTGATTGATGACAGGATGCGGGTGTGAAAGGGGAGAAGGTTTGGAAAAGAAACAGGGGTGTCAAACCAATTCCGCCGAGGGCCGCAGTGGGTCCTGGTCTTTGTTCCAACCGATCCAGTGCCGACATTTTAACCAATCAGGTGTCTTCTAAAATAAGTAGCACCTGATTTTAATTAACTGATTACACTTGCAAAAGGTATCCTCTTGTTGCGTTGGAATGAAAACCTGCACCCACTGCGGCCCTTTGAGGACCGTTTTGACACCCCTGGAATAGAGCATGAACCTAAAAACTTACGGAAACGGAAATAACGTGATGTGTGCGCATATGACAATATTAGCAATCGACAATGACCTTGTCGTCTGCTACCCGTGACCAAGACGTTCTGGATGAGAACCGAAATGGGTAAGACGAGATCAATTTTTACAAAAAACGTACTTTAGTTGTTATACGGTGTGCACAATTTGAAATGAACAAAAACGAATGCTCATGTTGCACCTCCATTGTATTGACAGATGCAGCGACACAGTTCCAGCATTGGTCATGTGACTGTATTGAAGCGCAAAATGCACTGACTCAGGGTTTGCCCTGGAAAAGTTGATGCACGCATTAGCGCATCTGTGTTGGTGGACCCATCACCACAAAGAGGTAATTTTGTGTTGCTTCCTTGAGGCGACCCAAGGTCAATAAACCTTGATTTAAACTGCCTCTTGCCCAGTCTCATGTTTTTAAGTCCATCAATGTGTTCACCTCTCCGTTGTGACAACAAAGGTGTCCATTCACAAAATGATACATGAAAAATAAAAACAAGAGAAAGTCAAGGTGCTTATTCCAATGCTATGTTTACTTAAAAAGAGCAAACATCACTTTAATTTTTGCGCCCTTAAAGAAGAGACTGCGAACAAGGAGTTTGTTAACTTTGGCTAATGAAACTATTCTTTTTTCATTTTTTGAAAAGATGACAATAAATTGAGTAAAACAAAGAAAACCTCTGAAAAAACACAAAACAAAAATATTTATAATCTCCTTCCTGATGTCCAAGGACGGGTCTCGGGGGCCGGAGCTTCAGCAGGAAAGCCCAGACGTCCCTCTCCCTAGCCAGGCGGCGGCCTTGGCGCAGGCATTTGAAATCGGTGTTAACTGATCATTTATTATTTGCAGTATCATTAAACTCCAGCAACGAGTGGAATATTCAGCCTTAATCATTTAAAAACATCGATATAAAAAGTTGAAGCAATATTTATTCAGTGATATAGCTCCACACAGTTAATCCTTGAAAGACGCTTTAATTAGAAACAATGTCAGACATATACATGTATGTATATATATATATATATATATATATATATATATATATATATATATATATATATGTATATGTATATGTGTATATGTATATGTGTATATGTATATGTATATGTATATATATATATATATATATATATATATATATATATATATATATATATATATATATATATATAAATAAACAATAACCTTCACAAAAATTGTTCAGAAAAGCCTTTCATTTTTCTCAGGAACAGAATCTGAACAAGAAGAATAATTGGGCAAAACAAAGTACCACTAAAAGCAACTAGAAGTAAGCTGCTTTTTGCGTTATGATTTTTTCATTTTTGGAGGAAAAAGGTATCCAATAGTCCAATCCCACAGAGACTTTGGAATTTTGAAATGACTAAAGTCCTGGAAATTTTGTCCTGATGGCACATAAGAGTAACTGAATGGCATTCCATCAACGTGAACAGCAGGAATTTTTCTTTTATTTCCACACAAAGCCCGAATGTCGCCTTCAACAGTCCCAGATTCAGTCACAGTGTCAAAAAGCCATGATGGGGGGCTGCCATTCATTTGAGCGCCTTCCTCCTCCACTGCAGTTTGTGCTTCTTGGATACACTCCTTCTTTCTCTTTGCCTTTAAACTGACAGTCTCTTGTGGCATTTCCACATTCTCAAGTGAGGTCTGCTTCTCTTGAGGAGCAGTGGGACCATTTGGTGTTGGTGTGTTGCTGCTGTCAGATAAGAAAGGCAGCTCTTGATAGGGCGGTAAGGAGCTGGGGTTCCCTTTGCTGTGCTGTAAATCCTTAGGTTGTGTGCCCATTATGGGAAGATGGGTGCTGGCTATTTTCTTGTCACAGTTTATTCGGTGGGTCTGAAGAGATTTCAATGGGGAGGAATCTTGGGACGAAATTGAGGAACAGGAACCTTTTGGTAAATTAAACATTTGCCAAGGTTTATCTAAATGTATGGCACTTTGCTTTCTCAAATCAACACATGTCTCAACTTGATGTGTAAAGTTATTCCCACAGATTTCGATATCTCTGTTTTGGGGGCTCTCTGAAGTAGACAAATTCAATTGCTCGCCCTCATCCATTCTCCAACTTTCCGCATTTGACATTTCCTCCCGGATGCTGTCCTGCTTTCTCAAATCAACACGTGTGTCACACTGATGTGTAACATTCTTCCCACAGTTTTCAATTTCTCTGTTTTGGGGGCTCTCTGAAGTAGACAAATTCAATTGCTCGGACCCATCCATTCTCCAACTTTCCACATCTGACATTTGCTTCTGGATTGTGTCCTGCTTTCTCAAATCAACATGTCTCTCACCCTGATGTGTAAAGTTCTTCCCACAGTTTTCAATTTTTCTGTTTTGGGGGCTCTGTGAAGTAGACAAATTCAATTGCTTGCCTCCATCCATTCTCAAACTTTCCACATTTGACATTTGATCCTGGATAGTGTCCTGCTTTCTCATATGAACACATGTATCAGCTTCATGTGTAACGTTATTCCCACAATTTTGGATTTTACGGTTTTTGGGGCTCTCTGACGTAGACAAATCCAAATGCTTGCCTCCATCCATTCTCAAACTTTCTGCATTTGGCCTTTGCTCCTGGACAGCCTGTCCTTCTGAAATGAGGAAACACTTTATCGGAATACTTAAACATTCACGTTCATTATCCCGACCCCGTTCAATGTCCCAGCCGGTGGGAGCAAACTTGGCCGGTTGCGCCACTATTGGGAGGCCAATCGACGTGTAACACTGCAATCCTGCACTCTTTGCCATCAGTTGTGAACGCACATCCGCAAGCACACTTTTCAAAGTTTCATCCTGCCACTCCCCCAGCAGTTCCGACAAATCAAAAACATCATGGTCGTTTTGAGATTCCCGTGTCCCCTGGGCCAGCAGCGTCCGCCATGTCGTAAAGATTTTCTGCCGAACAGAGGGTAAAGTTATATAGCAGGGAGCAATGTTTTTGTCTGGGCCAACTGATAGGATTAACAAATCTCCAACTGACAAGAAGAACATGCATTTGGTAAATTCCAGAGCCATATGAAACCGTAGCTTGTATTTTCTGAAGGAAACTGTGGAATTAATCAGGCTACTGAAATATTCCATTTCTCCCTCCTCCTGGAGACGCTCCCATGTTGATGAGGAGAGAATGGCCGGGATCTGCACTGCGCCATCCGATAGATAGAGAAGACTTGTGGGGCCTTCCACGTTTTGGGCCTGAGACTGGGACATCTCACCCACAGAGGTCACATAAGCCTTCAGTCGCCCATCGTTACTGCTCCCCTCCTCACTGCCAAAACTCTGGATGAGACTTTCAATCCACGGACACAGTCCTCTACGACGTTTATCCCGCAGCATGATTGAAGTTTTACCAACAGTTCTGTCAAGCCATTGCCGATGAGTTTTAGGAATGCCACCAGATTCTATGTCTACGGAATAGAAAGAAGGAAAAAGCTCATTAGCAAAGATCACTTATCTTAACGTAAACGTCACTGCTGTTTTTAGATGTTGTAATGTAACACGTTTATTTAATGGGTTGATTAATTTTGATTACTTTCCGGATTCCGTGCATTTCCGTAGATCCAGTTTGACTGTTTTAAAAATTTATCTTCCGCAAACCGGAAGTATTTATGACGTGTTTATGACGTAAAATAAAAAAAGCTGCGTTCCATTTAGCTTTGCAAAGACCTCTACCTGCATACTTGGAAATAAAAACGAAAATATATGCGATTTTCAAAACCTTCATATATTTTTTACAGAATTCCATACATTCAGATGTTGTTATAAAATCCCTTTTATTTGTCTCATAAGCGCTGTCTTAAATGCAGCTTGTGAATCAATATTGCAGCAACGTAAATGAACACTATATAACCACGTGTTTCCGCCACGCAGGTGATGTGTTCAAGGACAGCGAAAAATCCTCTAAATTACAATTTCCTATCATAAAGCCCACCTTGTGTTAGTGTTCATAAATACATTTTCTGTATTATATAAGTCAACATAAACGAAATAAATGACGATATTAAAGGGGCATGTTCATATTCAAATGAATTCTAGTGTTTGGTTTTTTTATCAATGAGAGATTGTACAATTTCCCTTCGGCGAAAATGCATCATAAGTAACGTGTACGTTCTTCTCAAAACAGTGTCAAGTGATGTGGGCGCTATAAAATGTAGTTAGCCAATGTACGCACAGGCTGCACCCATTAGAAAAAGTAAACGAATTCCTTGTCTTGTTTGAAGGTAGGCCTATTTCTGTCACGCTTTGGTTTATGATAATTTAAAATAGCGCAGCAAGTTGGGACAACATAAAGTGTAAATGCAACATAATCACACAAGTAGCATATTATCCGATTCTGCGACGTGTTACGCGTGACCTATATTGCTAATAACTGTGTTACTTTTGGGAACAAACATAAACAAAAAACACTACTAGGGGATTAGGGGAGCCGTATCATTGAGAAAGCTCACAATTTGTAGAGTCCGCATTTCCCTGATAATTTGAAATGACTTTTTTCTCTATGTTCTTTTCTAATTTGATAATACTTACATTATTCATTGTTTAACATCAAAAAACCGGTTTTCGTGAGTCATGTTGTTTTCTCCACACGGCAGAGTGTGCCAAATACTGACCCCTGTTGGTGTGTTGTTGTAAGGGCGTATTCATAAGATTTGGTTTTTTAAGGGAAAAAAAAGTAATACAGTAATCCCTCGATTATCGCGGCTTCAACTATGGGAAACAAATTAATTCGTTCCAACTCTCTGAAAAAAACACCAAAAACAGGATATTGGATTAGAAAAAATGTTTTATTTCTTATAATTCGCCATATATTGACAAAGTAATAAATAACGAGTGGTTTGATAGTAATAATGTGTTTAATAGGAGTAAAATTAGACACATTTCGCGGAGGGTAGAGACAGCGGCATACACTGAGGCGGAGGGGGGGCTGTTCGGGGGGACTTTATCCACGGCAACGCCGCACTCGTGTAAAACATGTTTTATTTATTCTAATTCGCCATGTATTGACAAAGTAATAAATAACGAGTGGTTTAATAGTAATAAAATGTGTTTAATAGAAGTAAAATTAGACGCATTTCGCGGAGGGGAAGGGAACGTCACACACGGAGGCGGAGGGGGGGGCTGTTCGGGGGGACTTTATCCACGGCACTCGTAAACGAACAAACTAATTTAAATTAACTTGGATTAATATATACAGACACTCAACGTTTAATGTAACTTCACACAAAACTGAATTCTAATTTAGTTTTAATCTTTACCTTTGTAACGGGTTGGCCCCACCCCGACGTTCCGCCGGAGCCTGCAAAACGAACACATCAAGAGTTGTTTGGAACTTGCCGCTTCCCCGTGTCTGATTACCAAGTGTACATATATTCCAGATCTTTTCTTTGCAAAACTCTGCCGATCCATTGTTGTTTACCTGGTATGTAAATGTAGACCAAAGTGGGGGGAAAACCGGGTATGGAAATGCAAAGTCCGCCCAGTGCTCGTAGAAAGATTTTATACACGAAAGAGATGCAAAAAAAGGCAGTGTCATGGCCAGCTGGCTTGGTCGCATCACGAAATTTTGACCGCCTCATGGGCGAATTATTCGATTGGAATTTCCGTCGTAAGACGAGAATTTTGTATGACGAGCGGTCGTATGACGAGGTACTACTGTAGTCTACATTAACCGCGATAATTGCGGGATTACTGCACAGTCATACCTTGAGATACGAGCTTAATGCGTTCCAGGACCGAGCTTGTATGTCGATTTACTCGTATCTCAAATCAACTTTTCCCATAGAAATGAACTAAATACAAATTAATTCGTTCCCAGCCTCTGAAAAACACCATAAAAAATCACAAGCCAATGGGGCGCATGAAGAGTTTGTCGTAAATTTAGATTCAAGAAGTAAAATTGTTGTTGTCTGGGCAGATGCTTTTGTCATCACACACAATTTTCTGTTATGGCCATATTAGTTGGGTCAATAAAATGTTTTAGACTGAAATGGAAAGAGCACTTTCAGTCAGGTTTAGGCCAAATATTGTGGTTATGCAATTTTGGGGTGTGTTACTGTCATTCACAGGACTTGATCTATGCACAGGGGTTAAGAGTGAACTACCCAATTTCTTCAAGTCCAAACATGCCAGATTCTGCATCAAATGCCCCTTTTTCGAGGGTATGTAACCCTCAACACTCCCAGAACCTCCTCAGAGTTCTTCGTACTTTCTGGCAAGAGCAAAGCTTCCATGATGCACTTCTTGTGGTGGACGGTGAGGAACTTCCTATCCAAAAAAATATCTTGGCTGCTGCCAGTCCATATATTCGGTAAGGCAATCTCATGTAAGTGAGAAATTTAATATCTATTCTTTAAAGGGAAGCTCTTTTCATTACAGTACACAAATAAATTACCAAGTGCTAATGTCATTGCTTCAATTCTAGGACCAAGCTCATCTACAATCCTCCAAAAGAAGATGGGTCAACCTATAGGATTGAGCTACAGGGAGTCTCAATGCCCATCATGAAGCAAATTCTTGACTTCATCTTCAGTGGTGAAGTGAGTGGAAATGCATTAACCATCGTCTTGTGTTAGGGTCGGTATTGACCCGATTTCAGTTTTGAAAAATTAAAAGTACAACATATTTTTGCCATCACATCTAGATTAATTGATTTTATCAGGAAAACCTATTAAAAGTTTTTAACTTTGTAAATTCTTTTTTTTTCTTTATAAAATACTCTGGTGAGAATTATGACATTTGTGGTGTAGGGTCAGTTTCCTCATTCATTCAGTCCCTGAACCACTTTATCTTCACAATGGTCGCTATCCCAGCTGACATTCGGGCACGAGGCGGGGGACACCCTGTATTGGAGGCCAGACGATCGC
This sequence comes from Stigmatopora argus, assembly GCF_051989625.1. Classification (NCBI taxonomy): domain Eukaryota; kingdom Metazoa; phylum Chordata; class Actinopteri; order Syngnathiformes; family Syngnathidae; genus Stigmatopora; species Stigmatopora argus. The sequence goes on along the minus strand of NC_135389.1, from coordinate 5,006,364 downwards.
AGGGCACAAGCAGACGGCCAACCATTCACACTCACACCCATACCTAGGGGCAATTTAAGTGTCCAACCAGCCTGTATTTGAAATGTGGGAGGAAACCAGAGTACCTGAAGGAAACCCACGCAGGCCCGGGGAGAACATGCAAACTCCACACAGATGGACATGACCTGGATTTGAATCCAGGACCCAAGAGCTGTGAGGGCGACACGCTAATCACTCGCGCCACCGGGCCGACCACTTAAAATATAAGACTGAAAATACAATAATGGGTGCCAAACCTGAGACAACAGTCCACAGGTAGTCTCTACCCTACCCTGGTAGAGCAGGGGTCCCCAAACTTTTTCCTGTGAGGGCCACATAACCTTTCCTTTCTCTGATGGGAAAAAGTGTGTCGATCGTAGGGGAGTTTAAATTTTTTATTGTTTTCCAGAAAGCCACACATAACCAAATAACCCTTTCCAGGTTCTTCACAGAAAAAAAGTCAGGAAACAAATAATAACACTATTATTGAAATAAATTATAACTAAATAACCCTCTCTGAGTTCTTCACAGAAAAAAACAGGAAATAAATAACACTATTTATGAAATAAATAATAACTAAATAACTCTCTCTGGGTTCTTCAGAGAAAAAAAAAGCCATGGAACATTAATTTTCTGCTGTGCCATGCACAATCTTAACAGATAAAAGTTCAGCTCAGTTGTCAGAGCAGAATCTCTCTCACGTCAACACTTTGCAGCACAGTGCTTGCTGGTGAATTAGGCAGTGGACTCGTAGCGGGGCGGTGAGACCCCTTTTTTCCAACTCCCGGTTCATGTGTCCCATTAGACCGCAAGTTTCGCCCACCATGCTAGGAGCCCCGTCAGTCGTGATGCTAGCTAGCTTTTACCAGTCCAGGTCCAACTTTTCCATGGTTTGGCACACTTTATCAAAAATATCCTCTCCCGTTGTAGTCCCTTTGAGACTTTGGAGGGTTGCCAGATCCTCGCATATCTCAAAGTTTGCGCTAACTCCACGAATAAAAATGAGCAGTTGCGCTGTGTCTTGCACGTCCGTGCTTTCATCCAGTGCTAATGAAAAAATGTCAAATTCTTTCGTCTTCTGCTGCAGCTGGGCATATACATTACTCCCGATTTCTTCAACGCGTCTGGTGATGTACTCGCCGACAGACTTATGGCATTAAATGCATCTTTCTTCTCGGGACACACCTCCTCCGCGACAGCATCCATACATTTCTTAACAAACTCTCCGTCAGTGAAAGGCTTACCGCTGCTGGCTATCAGTTTAGCAACCCGAAAGCTGGCCCGAACGGATGCCTGGTTCAGCTGAGCTTGGCGTACAAATATATTTTGCTGAGATAGTAGTCCACTTTTTCGCTTTGAGAGTTTGTCTGCTCGTATTTGGCCTTGCAAGCTATCTTACTTGTCTTTGTGATGGGATTCATAGTGTCGGCGAAGATTGTATTCTTTGAATACCGCAACCGTCTCTTGACAGATGAGACAAACAGCCTTTTCTTTGCATTGAATAAAATAATCGTTTGTCCACTCCAGGTTAAATACCCTGCATTCTGAATCAATTTGTCTCTTACCTAACTTTTTCGCCATTATTCCGTTCTCAAACAGGTTGCACAGTTTTTATATGCTTGAATAGTCCGCGATGGTCCCAGGGCTCCGCCCTCACCTGCGATCGTCCAGATGTCTCGGTATCACTGTGCAACGGTGGACGTGCCCGCGTGTATCAAAGGGAAACACTCTCCCCGCGCGTGTCACCAATGAAGCAATGCGAAGCCCCGCTTCACTGGGATGATTTGTGGGCTCAGCAGGGTTGCAATAAACCAAACACAAGATTAAAACGTCCCAGTCTTCAAGGCCAAATAGGAAAAAAAATCCGATAGCGTCTCTGGTATTGTTCAGAGGGCCGGTCCAAATTTGCCGGCGGGCCGTATTTTAGTGACCCTTGCTCTAGAGCAATTTCCCAACCAGTGTTCTGTGAGCGATGCTCAGGTGTGCCACAGGAAATGACAAGAAGTCGTACATCGTAATAATCCATTCAAAACATCCCAGGCGAGTGGCAAGGCATGTGTGCTCTTAGCGGTTTTAACCCTCAAAAACACTCTCAATACTCAAAGATACAGCACATTAGACCTATACAGAGGAAATGCCTGACGTGACTGACAACAGAATGCGGGTGTGAACGCTTGGAAAATGGACTGAAGCCATGGATTGAACACAATTTAACAGCGAGGAGGAACAGCTTTGCACGAGGCTTGGGAGTAATGAATGTCGGATGGCCGCCAACATAGAAGTTCCTGGGCGAAAGTACCGGCAAGCACTGTTTGAGCTTTCGTCAAAGCTGGAATCACTATTACGAAACCCCACAACGAACACGCTGACCCTGACAATGTTATGGAACCCAGCATTGTTGGCCAACTCTTTGTCAGATACAGAAGATGAGGACTTTGACAGATTTGTAGATGTTTGAATACTTTGACTTATATTTTCGCAAATATGCATTACTTCAGTAAAACAAAATCAAACTCAGTTTTGCTCCTGTTGCCTTTTTTAAAACATACGCTAGCATGCATGCTATGTGCTATGCTGTGTGTCATGCTAGCACAACCATAGCAGCGAAAACGAAGCGCCCTATGTATTGACAAAAAAACTGAAAATACACTCGCAACTGAGACTGCGCACTTTAGGGCGGTGCGTTTTATAGGTGTGAAAATATAGTACATACAGTCAATGTTAGATATGTTTAAGTGTAGTTGGGATTTTACAAGCCAGTTAGTCACACTCGTCATTGCATCTGTGAGTTCCTGTGCAGCATGTTTTTTGTCTTTCGCTTGGACATATAGAATGCCATCATCGGCATACATTTGGCAGGGGACAATTGAAGGACAACAGCTTGGCAGATGATTTATGCAAAGACGCAAAAGCAGTGGGCCTAGCACTGACCCTTGCAGTAAGGCAATTGTTCCGCAAAATAGATTTTGTGATTTGTAGCCCGACGCACTGTGATCTTACTGATAAGTATGATTCAATCCAATTTAGCGTGCTTGGTGATAAATTAAAATTAGACAGAGCGGACAGAGCTACTGCCACCGGGTGCCGCCTGACGGCGCCATCTTGGGGAAAAAAAGCTTGCAGTTATAATTTTTTAAAGTATCTATTTTTGCTACTTAGTATTGAGATATAATTCACGTTTTATGGAAAGAATAAATATTTTTTTGCCTTTTATTATATTTCAGTTAATACATGTTGACAATAACACATTATATGTTACGTTGTTAATACCCGTCAGGAATAGCCTGGTAGGATAACAAACTTATAATTATTTATATAATATTTGGTTTTTTTAATGGGTCTAGGGGCCAATCAGGGATTGATTGAGTCATGTTCCTAATATTATGTTTTGTATTTTGTTCCTTTAATATTTTCATCTTTGATCATTTAGTTAAAAAAGACTGTGATAATTTCATAGCATAATTACATTTAGAATTTATTAGTTTAAAAGTATAGACAGAGACAAGTGAAATAATTTAAAAAATATATATATTTAGAATTGTGGACATAAAATTAGTCATGCGACCTAATTCTCGGTATTGAGAAATCCAGCCCAAGTTTCTCCAGTCAGATGAAACCGCCTTCTGATAGCGTAACAGTTTTTTGACCATACGACATAATTTCTATAATTACATTTAAAATTTATTAGTTTAAAAGTATAGACAGAGTCAAGTGAAATATTTTTTATTATTATTTAGAATTGTGGACATAAAATTAGTCATGTGACCTATTCTCGCTATTTAGAAGTCTAGCCCAAGTTTCTCCATGCAGATGAAACCGCCTTATGATAGCGCCACAGTTTTTTGACCATACGACATGATTTGTATTATGAAGGTTGTTATTAAATAGGATAAATATAACTTTCTTGTCCTATCGTCTGCGTTCAAGACTCCACGTTAATCCGTTTTCAAGAGGTGTATTGAAGACGTTGGAAATATACACCTACAAGGGTATTCTACGACAGATTTAAAACATGGGTTAAAAAATGACCCAAACACTGGGGAAAGTAACAGAATGCTAACACAAGACGAAGGTTCCGGTACTTTTTCAAGCGCTTTTTGTGTTTGTATTTTCTGCCTGCATTTCACAAAACAGATCACCTTGAGTGAAGAGACCATCCAGGAGATGGTGCAAGCATCTGATCTGCTCCTCATGACTGAGCTGAAGTTGTTGTGTTGTCAATTCCTTGAAAGCTGCATCACAGCAGAGAACTGCATTGGCATTCGTCTTTTCTCCCTCCATTACTGCCTGCACCATGTTCATTATGCTGCCACGGAGTACCTGCACACACATTTCCGCGACGTGGCACTCACTGAGGAGTTTAGGGAATTGCCTCACGACCGACTCTGTGAAGTGCTGGCTGAGGAGAAACTTAACGTCGGCAATGAAAAGCATGTGCTGGACGCTGTCGTGCGATGGCTAGCACATGACCCAGACATACGCAGGGTAAGCGCTGTCTAATTTCTAAAATTGTTTACCATCTCTGGTGTAGTTACTTCTGGAGTTTTCTGAAGCAACATAGTCAGTTATTAGTGTAACTTTGTCCATACCTGTTAAAGTGCATGTGGTCCCCAAAAGCACGGTATCGACAAAGCATACTGTAAATGATGAAGATTTTATTAACACAAGACGTGTCCAGGGTGGTTTACGGGGGTCGAGAACCATAAAGTCTGTTTAGAGTCAAAGGCGAAGGTACAAGAGGGGCAAGGCGTAGAGGTGAGCTCCTGGGAAGAGCAAGAGGTCGATGATCATTAGGAGTCAAAAGAATACAATGCAAGAAAACACTACCAATAAACAATGCAGTCGTTCCGGCGACGTGGTGGAGACCCAGCTGGCTTAAGTAGGCTGGTGATCTTGATTGCAGCCACCTGCAGCTGCTCTACCCCTCTAGTGCTTGGCCTGTAATTGGATTGGATTGGATAACTTTATTCATCTCGTATTTGGAAAATTTCGTTGTTACAGTAGCAAGAGGGTGAGGATGCAGAAATAGGAAAGGCATTTTAGACATAAATAGATAGGTAATACGTGAGTTAATAAATAAATACATGAATAAATATATGAATAAATAAGCGTGTTGCTGAAATATATATATATTTCAGCAACACGCTTATTTATTTATATATATATATATATATATATATTCATGTATTTATTTATTAACTTACTTATTACCTATCTATTTATGTCTACATATACATACATATATATATATATACATATACACATACGTGTACATACACATATATATACATACATACACTAAGATGTGCATGCATGCATACGGTAGGTCTTAACAGGTTTGTTAAAGAGCCTGACAGCTGATGGGAGGAAGGATCTGCGGAAGCGCTCCTTCCTGCAGTGAGGTTGCAGCACTCTATTGCTGAAAGAGCTTCGGAGGGACTCCACAGACTCATGCAGGGGGTGGGAGGTGCTGTCCATGATGGACATCATCCTGGTCAGCATCCTCCACTCTCCCACTTCCTCCACAGAGTCCAAAGGACAGCCTAGAACAGAGCTGGCCCTCCTGACCAGCTTATTCAGCCTGTTCCTGTCCCTCTCCGTGCTCCCGCATCCCCAACAGACCACTGCATAAAACATTGTAGATGCCACCACAGTGTCGTAAAAAGTCCTCAGCAGTGTCCTGCACACTCCAAAGGACCGTAGTCTCCTCAGTAGGTAGAGGCGGCTCTGTAGACTCTCGTCCCACATGCCCAGCTCAGGCTGAGCCTGGCAATACCAAACTTATCCAGGTATGACCAATGAAGCTAACCCTCCACCTTAGGCACAATGATCTTTTTACAGAAAAATACCCGAGCAAAATTTGAAGATATTAAAAGAGCCTCCTTAACAGATGGAAGAAAAAAAATCAAATATCAAAAACACAAAAAGAGTTAAAAAGTAGGGAGAGTTTGAGGTTGCATGCATTGGCGCCACCATCTTGTCTCTTTCCCCAGGTACTGCGGTTTCGTCCGGCATCTCTAAACATGCATGCTAGGCTAGTTGAAACTTTAAATTGCCCTTGGAATGAGTGTGATCTTGAATGGTTGCCCGTCTCGTTGTGCCCTGAGATTGGCTGGAAACCAGTTCACCTAAAACCACCTAAAACACCACCTAGTGCCCATTGTTGGCTGGGATAGGCTCCAGCATTCCCCGTGACCTTTGTGAGTATAAACGGTTGAGAAAATGATTTAATGAATGAAAGTTCAACTAAGTTGTAAACATAAGTCAGTGTTTCTGATAGTTTCTATAAATTGTAAACTATACTACCAATCATATAAAGAAAACACAATCAATGAACTGAATACATTTGTGCAATTGTAGGTGCACATGAGGGAAGTGATGTCTGCAGTGTGGTTGCAGGGCTTGGATGTGAGCTACCTTAGAGAACAGGTAATGTGATGATGCAGGCTTTCCTTTTGTGTTGTATAATGTTCTGTCTAAGTTTCCATGTGGAACTGATATTTCTTGCCAGGCCAGGTTTTAACTTGTGAATGCATGTTCTCAATCATTTAGGCCTTGGGGGAGCCGCTTATGAGAGAGGTGATCAGGGAACACTGTCAGTCAGCGCTAGCAGAGAATCAGCCGCAAGGTGAAGCTCTTCTTGCTGCTTTCAAGCCTCGAGGTTACTCTGAGTGCATTGTTATTGTCGGCGGAGAGGATCGGAGGTAAGATACCTTCTAGTTTTGTTTTGGTGGAAATAGTGTCAAACTCCACTGCGATCATTTTCACCAAAAGAGAAAATTTACTGTATTTTTCAGACTATATGGCATGCTTAAAATCTTTTATTTTTTACCCCAAATTGCCAATGCATCTAATAATCCATTCAATGCACCTTCCTGTATTTAGGAATTTTGGTTAACTCATTCACTACCAAACATGCAGGGCTGCCAACTACTCCGCAATCCGGGACTCCGGACAACCTCCCTAAACTCCGCAAATCCCCCCAAATTTTCACTTTTTTTTCTGAAGCAACCATTTCGGAAAAGTACCAAATTTCCAATTTAAATGCCTCGAAATTCACACCATCGCTACGGCTTCCGCCATTTTGATTCAACTGCACTGTAAACTGGAAGAATTCGGTAACACGAGTGCATTGTGAATCTTCCGAGTTATAAGTTCAGTTCTGATGAATGATTCGTCTTCTGCGACTTCAGCGTGGCAATCGATCCGGAATTGATTACATAGGTAGCCTCTATCGCTTTAACATTTACGTATTATTAAGGCTAAACCAGCAGTCTTTTGTTTTGAAACAAATTCTATCAATTCCGGGGTTGTTCTGAAGGAAGTAGGAGTATTACATGGCACAGGTCAGTCTTATCAATATGCCTGCTTGGGTTAAGTGCAAAATGGATGGCAATTTGGATGAAACTTCTAATGAAACCCAGACACTCACAGAAGTTTATTGGTTCACATTCAATGAAATATCCCATGTTGAAGCCATCTCCAAAAGGACCGACATTTGCACATTGCACAACATGAGTGCGACATCAGTGTGACACATGTTGGAATTACTGACTGTAAAACGCATGTAGAAGGACCCAAACACAACGATAAACTTATTTTCATTATGCTGTACTTTTTCAATAGATTGTAATAACACAATATTTAGATGAATGTAAAAACATGATAATAACAGTTTGTTTTAAATTGTCCTCCGCTTATTTTCTTTTTACATTTTATATCAATTTTGCGTGAATCGGATTCACTCCGGAAATGTGGGATAAGGGTACTCCTGAAATGGGGTCGACGGAGATCGGTAGGTCTGTCACAACACATTCCCTTCTTTCACGGGCCACAGTTTTGTAATTACATAAACACAGAAATTACAAATAGAAATATTAGATTACCATCTTCCTTTTTTCGTTCTTTAGTTATGAGCAGTTAAACATCATTATCAGTATTGTTTATATGCATATGGTAATGAATGAGTTATTGATCCTGAACTCATTGAAAAGCTCCAGGGAGCGACTAGGGCAGCGCTAAGAAGTCGCTCTCAGCTCCAGAACCTATGGTTGGCGACCCCTGCATTGAGGCACACAAAAAATATATTTGCATTCATTTTCATGAATATCTACCAGTTTTAGAACCATTCATAAATCGTAATTACTTCTGGAAATCCCATTTCCGTTTGCCAAAATGGCAACGTATAAGTCCCGGCTCTATATACAGTGCGGCAAATAAGTATTTAGTCAACAACCAATTGTGCAAGCTATCCTACTTCAAAAGATTAGAGAGGCCTGTAATTGTATACATGGGTAAGCCTCAACCATGAGAGACAATGTGGAAAAAAACCCTGAAATTCACATTGTTTGATTTGAAAGAATTTATTTGCAAATCATGATGGAAAATAAGTATTTGGTCAATACCAAAAGTTCATCTCAATACTAGGCCAAACATTTTCTGTAACTCTTCACAAGCTCTTCACACACTTGCTGGTATTTTGGCCCATTCCTCCATGCAGATCTCCTCTAGAGCAGTGATGTTTTGGGGCTGTCATTGGGCAATACAGACTTTCAACTCCCGCCACATATTTTCTATGGGGTTGAGATCTGGAGACTGGCTAGGCCAGGGGTGGGCAAACTATTCCACAAAGGGCCGCAGTGGGTGCCGGTTTTCATTTCAACCCATTGAGAGGGCACCTTTTCACCAATCCGGTGTCCTACAAGTGCAATCAGTGGGGTTGCAGTCAGGTGCTTCTTGTTTTCTGCGGGAATCTCATTGGTTAAACTTCTGTGCTATATCGGTTGGAACAAAAACCTGCACCCACACCGGCCCTCGAGGACCGGTTTGCCCATGCCTGGGCTAGGCCACTCCAGGACCTTGAAATGCTTCTTACGAAGCCACTCTTTGTGGTACTCGGACGTTTGATCGCCGGACGTTTGATCGCCGGACGTTTGGTCGCCGGACGTTTGGTCGCCCGGAAGGTTATTGATAATTACCATTTAAAATTGTTGCTCAAATTCCCTAAATACAAACTGCAAATTATTATTTTGTCATACTTAATGCCCTATTAATAATTAGGCTAAAGAAAAGCGCCAAATTTCCCATACTTTTATGTTACCCATATTGTGTTTTGTTGGAGAACTTGTTAAGACCCTGACTGACGTCCCTTCCTAAGGGGACAACTCATGTACATACACACTCTTATACACTCACACGTCCGCTCAGTGAAACTGCTCAGGGCCATTCTTGGCTTTGGTTGATGCGTAGACCGTGTTGTTTGGTACTCGGACGTTTGGTCACCGGACGTTTGGTCGCCGGACGTTTGGGTCCGGGCGACCAAACGTCCGGGCGACCAAATGTCCGGGCGACCAAACGTCCGGTCACGACTCTTTGTTGCCCTTGCCCTGGCTGTGTGTTTGGGATCATTGTCATGCTGAAAGACCCAGCCACGTCTCATCTTCAATGTCCTTGCTGATGGAATGGCCCCATTCATTCTTTCCTTTACACAGATCAGTCGTCCTGGTCCCTTTGCAGAAAAACAGCCCCAAAGCTGATGTTTCCACCCCCATGCTTCACAGTGGGTATGGTGTTCTTCGGATGTAATTCAGTATTCTTTCTCCTCCAAACACAAGAATGTGTGTTTCTACCAAAAAGTTCTATTTTGGTTTCATCTGACAGAACACATTCTCCCATTCCTCTTCTGGATCATCCAAATGCTTTCTAGCGAACCGCAGATGGGCCTGGATGTATACTGGCTTCAGCAGGGGGACAAGTCTGGCAGTGCAGGATTTGAGTTCCTGGCGGCGCATTGTGCATTGATAGTAGCCTTTGTTACTGTGGTACCAGCTCTCTGTAGGTCATTCACTAGGTCCCCTTGTGTGGTTCTGGGATTTTTGCTCACCGTTCTTGTTATCATTTTAACGCCACAGGGTGAGATCTTGCATGGAGCCCCAGATCGAGGGAGATTATCAATGGTCTTGTATGTCTTCCATTTTCTAATAATTGCTCCCACAGTTGATTTCTTTACACCAAGCATTTTACCTACTGCAGATTCAGTCTTCCCAGCCTGGTGCAGGTCTACAATTTTGTCTCTGGTGTCCTTAGACAGCTCTTTCATCTTGGCCATAGTGGAGTTTGGAATGTGAGAGACTGAGGTTGTGGACAGGTGTCTTTTATACCGATAATGAGCTATTAATATAGGTAACGAGTGGAGACTTTGTTAGACCTCATAAGAAGTTAGACCTCTTTGACAGCCAGAAATCTGGCTTGTTTGTAGGTGACCAAATACTTATTTTTCTCTCTAATTTTGAAGTAAATTCTTGAAAAATCGAACAATGTGATTTTCAGATTTTTTTTCCTTCACATTCTGTCTCATGTTTGAGGTTTACCCATGTTGACAATTACAGGCCTCTCTAATCTTTTCAAGTAGGAAAACTTGCACAATTGGTGGATGACTAAATACTTATTTGCCCCACTGTAAGCAACCTATGACTAATACTAATTCAGAATTAGCGCTCCACATCCCATAATGATGGCGTATTTGTAATGCAGACATGACAACAAGTGAATTCCACACACAATGCCTAATTGAGCAAGTGAGAAGGGAAACGCTAGCGCGGAAAATAACAACAATTTATATCAAACATATATTTTCATTCACAGAAAAACACATAAGTGCATACATAAAACCCATAATAAGCACCCGCCAAAAAATTGTGCTGATAGTTTATATTGCACAGTACTGGACACTACGGTTTCCTCCCACATTCCACATGCATGCGTGGTAGGTTGGGTGGACACTCTAAATTGCCCCTAAGTATGAGTGAGCGTGAATGGTTGTTTGTCCCCTTGTGCTCTGCAATTGTCTGCCCACCAATTCAGGGTGTCCCCCGCCTCGTGCCCGAAGTCAGCTGGAATAGGTTCCAGCCCCCTGCGACCCTCGTATTCAGAAAATGAATGAATGAATATTTTCTATTACGCACATGCAATTGGGCAAAAAAACTAATGGACCGGAGAGTTTAATCGCAGCGACCTACAGTTACACCCAAACCACAGTCTTTTGTCCCATAGCGCGAGAAACTGAAAAAAGGACAAAACTAAGGCTTCCACGTTTGTCCTTTATACGTTTATTTATGAATATTTCCGTCAAAATGATACTAAATTTCTCCTCTTTCAAAAGCTCCCTACGTCGCCTCCTGAAGAGTACATCGATGATCCCATGCCTCTCAAATCTGACGAAAAAGCCTTGGACTAAAGCTCCTAATAACCAGTAATTTTTAATTTAAATTAAGCAGAGAGGAACTATTTATTTTTGTAGATATATATTATATTTAGATATACAGTAATACCTTGACATACGAGTGTCCCAACATGCGAGAAATTTGAGAGAGCAAATTTTTTCCCTGAGATACGAGACAAATTTGAGATACGAGCATACGAAACGGTCCCTGTTATGGCCGCCAGGCGGCCAAGTATGCGAAAGGCTGCGTATTAGAACAGCATCACTCTGTCTTTCTCGCCCCATCTCTGCCGTGTAAAGATATCTACGAGCACCAGCCATACAGTTTGCATTTTTTACATGTTTTTTATTGCGTTAACCAGTGCAGAATTAAGTGAAAATACAATGGGTCCAAAGCAAGCCGGTGCAATGAAGGTTAGTGAGAAGAAAAAACGTATGATGATAATCGATATTAAGCATGAAATATTAGAAATTTGCAAATGCATGCGTGCAGAAAAAACGTGGCCGGATGATTCGCCTAAAGACGTTTCGCCGACGGACGTTTGACAGACGGACAGGTCGCCGAATGGACGTTCCACCGAACGGTCATTCGGCCGAACGGCCACAGAGCACTGTGCTCAGTGAAAAAACCTTCCAATGTTTGTGGGGCTCAAATTTGAAAAATTTCTGGAGCTGCAGAAATTCAGCAGGGCGTCGTCCAACCCAGTCCGCTCACGGTGCACTATTCTCAGATAGGCTCAGGGGGGACCCCCGCCGATTTTTAAAGTGCTCAAACTCGGGAAATATATGGAGCTCGATAATGAAACTCAGAATGTGTCATTAAAATCCGCCCACGAAGCACTGTTCCCGGGGAGAAACCCCTCCGATGACCGTAGGGATATGATTTACCTACTCGGCGGGCCAGATTAAAAATCCTAACGGGCCGTATATGGCCCGCGGGCCGAGGTTGCAAAACTTGTACACACACGATCCGGGGGCGGGGCGAGCGCGCGAATCCCGTTTCGGTGAAACCTCCGTTTGGTGGAACGTCCATTCGGCGACCTGTCCGTCTGTCCAACGTGCGTCGGCGAAACGTCTTTAGGCGAATCATCCGAGTACCCAGAAAAACACGCTTGCACTCACATCGCAAGGATTTCTGCATGGGTTCAAGCTGAAATGCTGCGAGTGTGTCCAGTGCACGCACACGCCACCATGCGTAATCCGCGTGATCATGAAGCGGCTAAATATCATGAGTCGTGATCTTTAGTTTTGTCAACCGTATCGTTTCATCAAATGCTTCTTCGGAACGTCCCCCATAGTTTTTTTCTTTTATGAGCGAATTGATTTTATCTTGGAAATCCACAATCGCAAATCCAATAAATGCAATTTTCTTCTTAATTTGGGATGGGAAATTTGGGTTCGTGGGCAGACTATGGCTGTCAGAATGTGATGTAGATTTTTCAACCTTTTTACAACTTGTAAATGGCGCAAAAGCGCTAAACATGCAGTTCATCGCAAAAAGACTTTTTTTAAACTTCGTGAGTTAAACACTGATTTTCTTTGTAAACGGGATAAATATTTAATAGCTGGTGTGTAAATATTATCGTAATTAATAATTTTTTGTGGCCTAAATTAAAATTGATTTACTTGGCGAGACAAATACATTTTTGGCACAAAAAATAATTTTTCCAAGCCCTAGCATAGTTTCAATCAAACAATGATGTAAGAATTATATCTTAAACTGGGATAGGCTCCAGCAACCCTCGCAATTCTTGCGAGGATACGCGGGACAGCGGATGAAATGATTGAAAAAAATGTAGGCACACCTATTATATTTACTGTCCTTGTCAATCTGGCACTAACATAAGTGTTTCAAAGTTAAATTCCAGTGGGTACAATTTTGTTTGATCCATACAGGACCAGGAAGCCCACAGCTGTAACTCGCTGCATGTGTCCACTCTATGACACCAACCGTCAAGCCTGGATTGACCTCCAGCCTATGAGCGTCGCTCGTCTAAGCCATGGAGTGGTTGCTGCTGGTATGTTACAGTGCGGCAGAGTGTGATGATGAAATCATGTTCTGACCCTGTTAATTTTTTTTCAGGATTTCAACAAAAAAAGATACATGTTAAAGGCATGGAAAAAAGTGCTTATATAAGGATTATTTTTAAATGTTATTGTTTTTCCTGTGTTATAGAGGGATTTCTATTCGTAGTGGGTGGCACAAATGAGAACAATATAGTCTTGGACACTGGTGAGAAGTATGACCCAGACTCCAATATATGGAGCCCCATACCCACAATGTTACAGGTATTATGACCATTTTCTGAATCTCTTTTCAATTTGTAATCGAGTGCTGTGAGGCATTACTATTTCTGAGCGTAATAAGTAATATTTTAGTTTAGTTTTGTATCAACTCAAGCTGGGCGATAAAACGATAACGATAATTATAATGAAATAATTTTGTCAACAATAATATTAAAAACTTTTGATAAAAATGAGATAATGTAAAACTGTAATTGCATCACCCGGCCACCACTGAGAACAAGGGCGCTGTTGCAAGATGAACGCTAGTTCCAGACCAACGCTCAGGAGAAGAAGAGGATAATGAGGGAACTTGTTTTTAGGATGTTAGCAATAGAGGCTAACACGGAGCATTAATGCAAAAGGACAATAACACGGCCAAAATAAGCCATTATCAGATGCAGGACAACACCAAACCGACCCACTAAAAATCAAGTGAATTCTCCCTGGCATTTTCTGTCCTTTTTTTAAATGCCTCATGAATACCTGTGCACAAAGAGAAAGAGCGGCCTTATTGAAAATGTCCTTAACCCATTGTCCTCATTTGAGGACAGCCTGTAATATTTTTCTTACTTCATATCAAGGTGTTTCCCCATTTTATGTACATTTTCTGAAAACGTTCCAAAAATCTAAAATGTGTTCTCTCTTGGTGAAAATGGGTTAACTTCTTTATTTTATTTTTTGTAATTGGCCATATGTGAGGTAATTTTACAGTTTCTTTTTGTGAGGCTGAAAATAGTCTGCTTGTCAATGGTGATGATGTCTTCCGTTGATTATTTTATTTATTTCACATAGCACAGCAACTTTTGGTTTGCAGGCAACAGTTTTTGGCATAGCGCCCTAGCTCTTGCTAGTATCGATCCACAACACTAATTATTATATAGATTCTTCATATATTTTCACCCATTACCAGTTTAACTTTATAGCCTGTTGCACGGGTTCTACAAGTTTTTGAAAATTAGCTTGTCATAATTGATTGATTTTTCACATGTTTAAGCACTTTGGCAACAGTAAAATACAGCACACATCACATTTTCCCTAATGTTAGTCTCTTGCCGTCTTTGCATTTGTCTAAATTGTGTCATAACAGGGTTTTTGCTACATATTACTTTGGGGGTTATTTTTAAGTGCCAGCTAACAATTTCTTAACAATCATTTTGCATTGCACAAAAAAATGTGAACCATGACTACAAAAAGGAAAAGAAGAATAGAGTATACAGTAATCCGTCGAATATCGCGGTTGATGTAGACAATACATGGCCGCGATAAACGAAAAACTGCCGAGTAGGATCATCCCATTATTACTACCAAAATACATGTTTTTGCGCAAGTACACAAGCACAATTATAATGGAGTGTATTTATCAAAAACTACAGTTATAAGCAGATGAAAAGACTGTAATGTAATAATATAAAAATAAAATCCATATATCTATATATAACAAATTATAAATACTTTAAATACTGTACTCACAGTGAAAATAGTTCCTCTCCACTTGATATAAATAAAAAAATCAGGTTAAAGGGCGTTTTAGGTCAAGTTCTCCTGCACAGACTAGAAATTGAAAGGCAACCCCCTTTCAGTGAGTTACAGCTTAGCGTTCGGGATGTAACAGTTTAAGAAACAGTCCTTTGTGTAGGCTTTCGTAATCGGGCTTTCCGGTTGTTCATCCGAAGACCGGCAGCAAGGTTATGTTCTTGTTTTTTTAAAGCACGAGGATGGACGAAATTATAGATTAAGGGTGGCTTTACCATGAAGCCCAGTGAAATGAAATTGTGAAATGGAAAGCGAAATGGAATTTAGGATGCCGTCTGGAATTACACCCCTGATTGGTTACAGGGACATCTACAGGCAGGTCTGTGTTATGACGTGTGAATTATCAACTTTGTAAGGTGTGCCGAAAATGAACATGGTCCATGCTTAAAAAATGACAAAAAAAAATCCTGATAAATGGGAATTATGCCTGAATGCAGAAAAAAATGTGACATTTATATAACATGTTACCAGATGGAATCACAACTGGCAAAAACCCTTGTTGGCATGGAAACAATCTGTGGCTTGATTTTTTTTAAATCTTATTTTATTTTATTGTCACCACTTACTCAGAGGTTGAAGAGCACACACTGAACTCACCCTTCACTTCTATCTCAATTACAGACCTCTAATGTGTCCTGACTACAGGCTGTGGTTTATGATGTTGCTGTGGTGATTGTCATTCGACAGTCACACCGTATAAACATCTGTCAGAGTCCTCAAAACCACATTTGTGGCAATAGATTTATAGTACTACATTTGATCACATTTTAACTAGAATATACCAGCTGTTTTGCATCTTTAGAAGTCACTGATTGTGCAAGATATCCCTCTTAAAATTATTTCCTACTTAATTGTTGAAAGTTTATTGTACCTGTACAGATTCAGCCCCGGAACACAATTGAGCCTCATCCATGATTTTATTCAAGTCAAACAAACATCTGATTTGCCTCGTACAGTCATACCTTGAGATACAAGCTTAATGCGTTCCGGGACTAAGCTTGTTTCCCCTAAAAATGAACTAAATACAAGTTAATTTGCCCTTCCCTCTGAAAAAGGATATTACAATGGAAAAACATATTTTTATTGATTTTAATTCACCATCTATTAACAGAGTAACAAATAACTAGTGGTTATGATGTTTAATAGTTCGCGGATGGGAGAGAGAGTTGACGGATGCGCTCGTAACGTACCATAAACTTTGAATATAACTTAAATGAACTTAGATTCCAATACACACTTAAAAAAAAGTATTAATCTTATGTTACACTAAATTTAAACCTTCTTGTGCAATAACCATGTTACGATCGCGCCGCATCGTCGTCGGGAATATATTAGGACCCAGCCGCGGGAAACGGGAGTTGAATCGAGGCAGTTAGCTTCAAACGACATCCTTTAATAAATCAACAGGGATCTATAAATCAACAATGGCTTGGAAACAAAACGGCAGCATGCTGGGCGCATGCTGGAACAGAAGTAACGATCCGACAATGGTACTATGACTCATTGATCCTTAAACACAAAAACAGGAAGCAATCAGCAGATTGACCGCAGCTGCTCTCTGACGGCACATCAGGAGGGACAAACAGGCCGCTCCTGACAGTACCTCCCGTCTAACGGACGGATTCTAGACGTCCTAATGCCGAATGTCCATGAAAAGCGAAAAACAAAAAGCAGGCTGGGCTCCTTTCTCATCGTCCGGGGGGCGTCCCCGCCAGCCCGTGAAGAGACGAGGGAGGGGCCGGTCCGGCGGGCGTCCGCGCCGGCCAGTGACGAGGTGTAGGAGTGGCCGGTTCGGCGGGTGTCCGCGCCGGCCGGTGACGAGGCGAGGAAGTGGTCAGTCCAGTGGGCGTCCGTGCCGGCCGATGACGAGGCGTGGCCGGTCCGGTGACGAGGTGTCAAGGTGGGTGGTCAGGCGGGCGTCCGCACCGGCCTGAGACAAGGCGTAGAAGGGGCCTATCCGGCGGGCGTCCACGTCGGCCCTTGGAGAGGAGAGGGAGTAGCTGGTCCGGCGGGCTTCCCCGCAGGTCCTTTAAGTGCTGGCCAAGCCCCCTGCCCTTAACAGACACCAACATTTTAGAACGGTCGTCAAGCACCTTACCCTGGCTGCTCGGGGGGCCGCCTGCCCCCTCGGCCGGGAGGGCCGGAGAGTCGCTCTCGCCGCCCCCCTCGTCCAGGGGCGCCGGAGAGTCGCTCTCGCCGTCGCCGGCCCCCTCGTCCAGGGGCGCCGGAGAGTCGCTCTCGCCGTCCCCGGCCCCCTCGTCCAGGGGCGCTGGAGAGTCGCTCTCGCAGTCGCCGGCCCCCTCGTCCAGGGGCGCCAAGCCGAGTCCCAACCGACAAAGATTTGGCGTTCCAACGGGGCCGATGGAGGCTGGGGATTCTCCCTCCATTGAGGAAAAAACTCGTTGGAGTCTGAATTTAAATAACTTGGGCAATGAACTGGGGGCGTCGGAACTTGGGTATTATGACTTACCTGTGCTGGCGGCCCAGTGCGACGCGTTGAGCGGAGGGTGGGTTTAAAGGTGGATAGAGGCTAAGAATTACATACTAGTCGAGATTCCTCCGCTGCCAGAACGTCTGAGGTGCCCACACCACGGCGTGTCCATTATAAACTCCCCAAAAGACTTTGGGGGGCTTCTCGCTGAATCCATGTGGTCACGGGGCTTCGAGAAGGGTGGCTGGCGTCGACGAGAGCGTCGGCGCGAGCGTGGGTGGCCTCCCGCTGGGTCCATTATGGTCGGATCGTTCTGTTACGATCGCGTCGGCGCGGCGCAATCGGGAATATATTAGGACCCAGCCGCGGGAAACAGGAGTTGAATCAAGGCAGTTAGCTTCAAACGACATCCTTTAATAAATCAACAGGGATCTATAAATCAACAATGGCTTGGAAACAAAACAGCAGCATGCTTGGTGCATGCTGGAACAGAAGTAACGATCCGACAATGGTACTATGACTCATTGATCCTTAAATACAAAAACAGGAAGCAATCAGCAGATTGACCGCAGCTGCTCTCTGACGGCACGTCAGGAGGGACAAACAGGCCGCTCCTGACAAACCAAGGCAATGAGGTTAATGCATTCCACCGCAGCTTTCGAGGCGAACCTCCTGCTTCTCCATACGTATTGGCAAGCCAGCTCATTCACGTGTACTACACTACTCATGTTTATCGATTATTTCGTGCTTAATATCGATTGTCAACATACACCTTTTCTTCGCACTACCCTTCATTGTGAAGAATGATGCGCTGAATCATAAGCAGTCTCTCCAGTCTCGGCCACCTGGTTGTCTCGAATGCTCATATCCCAAAATCTGTCAAGTATAACAAGACAAATATTTGCTCTGAATTTTACTCATATCTCAAGTTCCTCATATGTTGGGGCACTCGTATGTCAAGGTATTACTATACAGACGCTCCCTTACTTACGAACATTCAACTTACGAACAACGGTACATACGAACATGTCTGCAAATTGCGTTTAAGTGCAAAAATGTTCGCAAGTCCAATTTAGTATTTCGCGCCTTTTTCGGAGTAGTACTTCTTTCCGCCGCTAATACCGATGCCTGGCGCTGTGAGAGCTCAGCTCACCCAGCATCTACCTTCTTCTTCGTTGCAATGCGGAAGTGCGTGAATGTATCTCCAGTGTGCAAAGAACCTTTTTCATTTGTATCATTAAATATCTCATGCATCCAATATTGAATATGGTTGGTAAAAAGCTAAAGGCTTCTATTGAGGGAGTTGCAAGGAAGAGGCAAGCCATTTCATTTGAAACGAGTGGCAATAATAACGAAGCTTGATGCGCGTGAGAGTGGTGAGCTTTGCACATATACAACTTGAATCGTTCGACCGTCAGTGCCATTTATAAACAGAAAGATCGAGCAGCAGGACCCAAATATTGAACGTTGCACAAAGTTTGCAAATCAATTGAATGATGCCATACAGTGCTACCCCATCATTTATGATGAAAAAAAGAAGAAAACTGTGCAATCGTCATTAGGTCGCTTCTTTTGGCCAGTTTCTAATACATAAATCTCTCTCTCTCTACAGTACTGTACATATTCTCTCCATTTTATTAAATGTTTTTTTTTCAGTACAAACCAATGCGTGTTACTTATGCAAGCCTTAAACATACAAATGCACTTATATAAACTTTCAATATACTTATATCGGCCTTAAACATAAATTATAATACAAAATATAGCACTGAATCAACTTACAAACAAATTCAACTTATGAACAATTGCTCGGAACCATTTGCGTTCGTAAGTAGGGGAGCGTCTGTACAGTCATACATCTATGCCACATGTGTCAAACCGATTCCGCCATGGGCCGCAGTGGGTCCTGGTCTTTGTTCCAACCGATCCAGTGCCGACATTTTAACCAATCAGGTGTCTTCTAAAATAAGTAGCACCTGACTTTAATTAACTGATTACACTTGCAAAATGTATCCTCTTGTTGAGTTGGAATGAAAACCTGCACCCACTGCGGCCCTTTGAGGACCGGTTTGACACCCCTGCTCTATACAGTCCTACCTCTATTTACGAATGCCTCTAAGTACAATATTTTCAGGTTACGACATTTTTTATATGCAAATGAGCGACTCGAGATACGAAAAAGATCCAAGTCATGAAATCCCCCCAAAAGTAAATGCATTTCCTTATCCGTTATTTTATTTTGAAAATATTGTTTCGTATGCATTGATTCTTACTTTAGAACCTCGCTACCATCTACTGGGCTCTCATTTCATTGCTCTCATTCGATCTCATATAATGACAATAAAAACATTCAATTCAATTGAATTGGCTGTCTCACAACAACCACTATTAATGTTTCAAGTTTATCTCTTACATACCTGTCCACATCGGCTGAATGCTCCCCTTATTAATGATTGCAATTGCGTAGTTAAGCGATTAAAAACAGTACAAATGCAACACGGCACATATTTTCACTCACACACACACGCACAAACACACACACATAGGGCACACGTAAAAGTCCAAAATGTACTACAGAGTGGACGGCTTTCGGCCCTGGTATAACAGGCTCTTGCCGCCATCTGGCGGACAAACATGGGTATTACGTCTCCCATTATAACGGCCACAGAGGGAACTATTTCATCAGCACAGGCCACATTTTCATTTGCTTTATTCATTTTAAGACAATAAATCATTTCTATATAATTTTCTCTCATTTTTGTGCTTCCTCACATCTTTCATGCAAAATTCTGACATTTTGACCAATTTTAAAAGGTTTAGTTGGTAGTTGTGTAAGGACCGTGGAACAAATTCAAGAATTAACATATAAAGTACTGCTCTTCTTACGAAATTTTCAAATTACGAAAAAAGTTCTGGAACCAGTTAATTTCGTAAGTAGAGGTACGACTGTAATCAAATTCACTCAGCACCGAGTTGGTTGGATTGGGAGGGGTCATTTGGCACTGAGTTGGCAGGAGAAGGCATCACCAAATATCCAATATACCACTTGACGAACAGCTGTTTATTTAAGTTTATGTCTAAGCCAGGGGTGGCCAAGTCCGGTCCTCGAGAGCCGTTATCCGCTCTGTTTTCCATATCTCCCTCCACCAACACACCTGAATCAAATCATCGGGATTGGTATCAAGCTTCTGGACAGCTTGCTGATGAGTTGATTATTTGATTCAGGTGTGTTGGTGGAGGGAGATATGGAAAACAGACCGGATTGTGGCTCTCGAGGACTGGAGTTGGCCACCCCTGGTCTAAGCAATGCTGTCGGCTCCACACATAGGAAGTTGTTGTTGGCAGAGAGCTTGATGTGATCATTAAAAGAGCAAGTTATGCATGTTCATAAATATAAATATAAATTAGTCAAACTAAAGAATTGGAGATCCTGCGATGTGGGTGTTGTGCGTTCATTCATCGCAATGTCGCGATACAAACGAGACATCGTTCAGTCCTAACGGAAACCAACAGATTAGATCAAATCTTACCGTCATGTGGTCAATCAATAGTACCTTTGGCAATCAACTGGTAGATCGTGATGAATGTAATGAGCACCTCTGCTTTAGGTTAAATGTAAATAATTGTGTTAATAGTTTTCATAACATATGTAATTGATCTATGGCTCTTGAGTTGAATTGAATTGAATCAAATCAATGTGAATGTAATATTTCCTATTCATTCATCCATCATCCTTGTAAGGGTGGCAGGAGTTGCTGGAACCTATCCCACTTGACTTCGGGCAAAAGGCAGACAACACCCTATGTAGACTGGTCGCCAGTCAGCCATATTAATATTGCCCAATATTTTATTTAAAACATGTCACTTTTTCCTTTATAAAATATTTTTCTTAACAAGCTGGGTTTATTTTTTTACCCTCACTACATTGCAATTCCAAAGAAAATCGAAACTCGCAGTAAAAGCTTTTTATGTGATCTTTGCATTCTGTTTGAATGACTGTTTTTAATATCTGATGATACTGACTTGCAGGCTCGACAGAACTTTGGAATGGTGGAGCTGGATGGTTTGATTTATATTCTTGGCGGGGAGAACGGAGAATGTGAACTGATCACTGTAGAAGTGTTTGATCCTCATGTCAATACCTGGAAGATGCAGACCAGTATGACCATGATTCGTAAGGTAGCACACATTACTTTTACACCAAAGAACAACTTCATGAAACAATACTTCTTAATTATGAAATACTTTTCATAAAATACTTTATTTTCATGAAATATTTAACAATGAAATTAATCATGCAGGGTATTCATCAGTGATAAGCACTTCTGTCTCAGTTAAGAGGTTCAGCTCAGGCCCTCTGGTTTAGAACAGGAAGCGGTTCTAGTATTTCTGTCGCCTGTCACAAAAACCAAGCAGCAACAAGTTTATTGATCGACAAATCACTTGCCGAGACGTTTAAAGACCCATTATCACAGATTTTTTACACAGTAATTGTTAGGTTTAAACACCAGACATTTGTATCACCAATCTGAAAGAAGGAAAAGCACAGAGAATTGAGTGAACTTTATTCAAAAATGAGAGGGTCGGGGACTGCTCGCGTCTCAATCCTCCGACACACTCTGAAGATGTCTCCTCTCGCCAAGTCTCTTATTGTGTTTTGGGAGTGTCCAAGTTACAGGAAGTTTCAAGCTGATCAAAGGAAAGAGGGAGTTCTCTCCCAGTTACAAAAGGTTCTTTGATCATGACCATATGCTCTTTTAAGGTAACACCTTTACAGTCTCTTTCCCGATCTCCCCCAATCTTCACACAATGGTTCAAACAGGCTCCAGCCCCCTGGGGTAGTTCCTCTTTGTTGAATAAGGTGAAACTGACCCCCAGGGCTCAAGACACTCCTAATTCTATTAACAAGCATTTCGACAGTCATACCAGAATCAGGATAACTTCTTTACAATAATTCCAACATTTCCCCGTTTATCCGGATTCTGCTATAAAATATCATCACCCATGACCTCTTCTTTTCAGATTTTCGCATCACAGGATCACCAAAATAACAGAAAAACATTACACTCAAAAATCAATGCCATAGTCTTTAGGATCTGGGAACAGGTCAGGCAGTCCCCTGAACTGCATTTCCTCATCATCCCCAGATCCGTCGTCATCATCGTCATCGTCCCGTGGTTCGCCTCCAGATGTCAATAAGGCATACATTTCTGATTTGACTGGTTCTATGGCATTTGTTATTAATCTTTGACATAACGCACGAATACAGGGAATGCAACAACATCCACAAGTTGTGAGAATGGCAGCAAAAACAGCGATTGACATTAGAACTGATACAACCAACTGTTTGTATCTGCCAAACATGCTACCAAATTCGTCCCACATTGAGGTGTCGATTCCAGAATGTTCCTTCATCTTGCTGTTGAGGGATCGAAGGCCCTCCAGGGCCTTGGTTAAGCTCCCGTCAGCTGCTGTGTTGTTCGGGATGAACGTGCAGCATTGGTCGCCAAAGATGGAGCACACGCCACCTTTCTCTGCCAGGAGCATGTCAACAGCAATCCTGTTCTGGAAGGCCATCAAGGAGGTAGCCGACAACTGTTCATGGATGGCTGCAAACCCTTCTTCCGTCCTGTTCTGGAGTCGTGCAATTTGGTCAGCGAGCTTATACTCATCTGGTACACCTCGGGGAACCCCGATGCTGTCGATGTAGGTTGGGTCCCCATCGCCCCATCCAAGAGCGGACCGCTTGGCTCTGCCATTCCAGTGCTGAGGCAAGACGTTTCCTGCTACAGTGACCTCTCAGGAGCAGACATCACTTGTTTTCCAACTCGAGTCTCTGTGGGCGGGGCGTTCAGACACGCCCAGGCTGTCACTGACAGTCCAGTCACTGACAGTCCAGTCACTGTGATGTGGGTGGCAACAGCTTTCACTGTGGCTTCTGTATAGAGGTGCAAAGTCTATGGGAGGTCAGGGTTAAGTGAGGGGTGCTCGTGGCTGGTGAGTAGACGTCAGATGAGTTTCTTCACGGACAAGGGTTTTGAGACCGTCCGACTTACAGTCTACTCAGAGTCACCTGTATCTCGAACTACCTTGACCTGAGGTTGGTGAATCGACTTTGACTTTTCAGCGATCTTTGCTGCTGTGGAGGTTGGTGAGTTAGGCCACGAATGGGTCTTCCCATCGTGGAGCGAACCAGGACTTCATTTTTATGACTCGGATCAGGATCCAGTCACCTGGCTACTCCACCTCCTGCAAGATAGACAAAAAGATCACGGCAGCTTACATGTTCTTTGGATAAGTTTCTCTCCTTCCTTAGTCTCTCGTCATGGGTCATCTTCCCATAAAGGAAGTTGGAATGGTCTTCCAAGAACTATCTCAAAAAGGTGTTAATCCCGAGCTAGTTGGCACTATCTTCATATACGTTTTTACCAGTGATAGGCGTTCTGGCCATGGCTTCTTTATCTCTTCCATGGTTTTCTTAAGCCTTGGTTTTATCGTACCATTTGTTCGCTCTACCAGTTGTTTTGCCATGTTTTGCACTATGCTGTTTGAAAAATGAGCTCCATTGTCACTCCAGAAGATTCTGGAGATCCCATGTTCTTTACAGATCAATAAAATAACAAATTAAACAGTTCCTACAAAAATTTTAAAATAGGTATTTATACCTCTTCATAATATATCCCCCCCTGTTGAGACATTTATGGCTCAATTTTGGAATACATTTTTGGTAGGCCCAGTAGGCCTTTAGCTTTGTACAGTTCGTCTGCAGACTGTTCTTGAGATCGGCTCAGTTTTGTTGTTGTCTTCAATACATGCTTAACATTTGCTTACAGCTATTTGGTTGGGCTTAATACCCCAATGAACAAAAATCGCAACATTCTTACTTATTCCATCACTATAGTTTGTGAACATTTAAATACCTTATCAGTCAAAATTAAACATGCTAGCTGATATTCTATTTTGATCACTGCTTCCTTGTTAAGATCAAAAACCCATATTTGTTTTTTTCCTTTCCTACAATTACACAAATTAACTAATCATACTAAGAATAGGAAAAATACAAAAAGCAAACCAGGCTGCTTTCTCCTCAGGAAAACAGCTTTCCCGTTCTCTGTAACAGTTTAGATTCACATAAATTAATATTCAGAAACACAATGCACACATTTATAATTCTGAATAGAATTGAACCCAGTAAAATGTAACCACCCCTTGTTTGTCAGGGTCAATAGTTCTAGCATAATTGTGTCCTTTAGAGCAAGTAAAGCCCATTACTTTTAAAATGCATACTAATCAAGTCCCAATTCAATTTACAATGTGTATCGCGTTGCATATTAACCTCAGTTGTTTTGTAATTCAAAATATCCCAAACTAGTAGTCTTATTATCAAATGTAACATTCCATTGTCTTTGGAGTTTGCCAATCATCTCCTATAAAACTTTCTTAATCAATATTTTTCAATATTCAGGCATAAAATTAAACTCTAGTTACATTTCTATCCATTGTAGTTTCTCTTTCTCTCTAATTGTTTACTTTAAAAATATGTAAGAAGATCTAGTCTCAATTGTTTACTTTAACTATCTGTAAGAAGGTTTAGTCTCAATTGAAACGCTTTTTTTATGGAGACAATAAAACCAACTTAAAAAGTTCCTTATGGCTTACAGCATTGCTCCCCGAGCAATAATCTTTCCAATCAATATTGGAGTATTTGTCATTACGTCTGATTACGTCAAAAGTTTATCTTACCTGTCTCCTCAAACGTTTCAACTGAGAGAACCTTCTTACAGTGCACAAAATGGATCCGCATCCTCCTGTTCAGCTATTTTCATGTCTGCTGGTTGGTCAGGAACACTTGTTTTGAGCACCCAGGCTCCCGGGACCCCCGTTGGTCCAGTTTGTTTCCTGTTGAGAAGTACAGTCTCCTTCTGCTAACCCAAAATTAATGCGTTTCTTTAAAGTTTTTTTTTCTTTTATGCAGACATATGATTAGCCTCATCCTCCAGTTCCAATCGTGTAGTGAATAATGGCGTTTGGTACATTCCACCAAATTGGATTTCCATTTTTTTTTTTTTCCTTTCGGAACGAAATATGGAAACTTTTGTCAATTCAGTCAATTATTCTGTTAACACAATTTGGATGCCATTATCACAATAAATCAATAGTACTTTGGAATTTCGTATCAAGCACTGTCTTTGTTTTTTTTGTTTTTTCTCAGTGCTCCTCAATTTTGCATAGCAGATTTGTTTCTCCACTTCAAATTTCACATTTGGAGTACTGCTGCTTTTACCATTAAAAATTTCATTGGCCTAAACAATTTTCCATAATTTTCATCAAAAATTGATTTCAAATTTCTAAATCATTTTCCACCTTGATATCTGATTGATTAATTATATCTTGGTGGTCGGCCAATCAAAAACACAAAAAGACAAACAAACAACCATTCATGCTCACACTCATTTTCAGACATCAGTGGTCTGCAATTTTTAACTAGTGGAGAGCGCCATCCCCAGTCTGGGGCTCCTTGGCAGCTAACCACCTTTTTGCTGTGCTATCAGCCTAATCATTCTCAAAAGAAATAGGTTAACGTCATTTGGTTGACATCAACTGTTTGATGCTAATGCAATTAATATTCTAATAGTCATTAATATGACCCACGCTAAAGCATATTTCACCTGCTCCGGGCAAAACAAGGAATGTCTTTCTGTGCACCGAAAAACATTCCATGCCTCTTCCGTCCTAGGGAAATCATGCCTATCCTAAATCAATTATTTTATTCTCAAAAGAAATAATTTACTTAAAAATTTGGATGATTCTTAATACTTCAGTCTAAATCGCAAATCACTCTCATATTTCTAAAACCAACAGTTAAAGCTCTGGCTGAATTCCTATCCGCTCTAAGAAGGCGGTTTTATTTAAAATAAGAGCCATTTTCTGTGCTCACTGTTACCTCAATTAAAATTTAGGGAAAATAACCTTTCACTAGGCATTTCCTAATATAAATTTCAGTGTTTAATAAAGGACCCATAATTTTTCACTAATATATCATAACACTATCAACTATCTCTCTCTCTCTCTCTATATCTCTCTAAAACTCTCTGTCAACTTTCTCTGTCTCTCTCTCTACCTACATCTCTCTGTCTCTCTCTCTCTCTACATCTCTCTAAAACTCTCTGTCAACTTTCTCTGTCTCTCTCTCTACCTACATCTCTCTGTCTCTCTCTCTCTCTCTACATCTCTCTAAAACTCTCTGTCAACTTTTTCTGTCTCTCTCTCTACCTACATCTCTCTGTCTCTCTCTCTCTCTACATCTCTCTAAAACTCTCTGTCAACTTTCTCTGTCTCTCTCTCTACCTACATCTCTCTGTCTCTCTCTCTCTCTACATCTCTCTAAAACTCTCTGTCAACTTTCTCTGTCTCTCTCTACCTACATCTCTCTGTCTCTCTCTCTCTCTACATCTCTCTAAAACTCTCTGTCAACTTTCTCTGTCTCTCTCTCTACCTACATCTCTCTGTCTCTCTCTCTCTACATCTCTCTAAAACTCTCTGTCAACTTTCTCTGTCTCTCTCTCTACCTACATCTCTCTGTCTCTCTCTCTCTCTACATTTCTCTGTCTCTTTCTCTCCCTACATTTCTCTGTCTCTTTCTCTCTCTATCTATCCCCCCCCCCCCCTCGTCGTGCTCCCTGCTTGCGAGTGGAGCCTGTTACGAGGAGTGGGCTGAACAGGGGGCCACTGTTTCTTAACAGGCCTAATATATATATATATATATATATATATATATATATCTTCTTATCTTATTTATCCGCCTAAGTATATTTCTTAGTCGTTTCTAGTCTTATATTGCGCAACAATCGAGATTTATGAACGCATCACAGCGTACTTATATATATATATATATATATATGTATATATATATATTCATATGAAGATTACTTGCATGCGTTTATAGTTTTTTTCTATTTTTTTTCCCTTTATATCGAGCTCTTTCAGTATCTTGGCACTGTATAACAATATCTTTCTTCTCTTTCCTCTTTGCCCTGCCATCTGCATCCACGTTTTGGTTTGATCAGAACCTTGTTTTTGCATTTTTACGTCGTTTTTTGTTACAATATTTTTCGATTTTTTTGTTGTAGTTAAAATGTATTTCCTTTCACACTTTTACACTTTCATTCCTTTTAGTTCGCTTCTTTGTTCAACATAACCAGGACTCCGCCAACCTTTACAGAATTTAATTAGTCTTTTTCAACTAAGGGGGTCTGTCCGCCTGCGGAATTTTGTTTGTTGGGTATTCAATACAACCTGGACTCCGCTATCCTTTACAGAATTTAATTAATCTTTTTCAACTAAGGGGGCCTGCCCGCCTGCGGAAGTTTGTTGTTTGAATTTTACCTGATAGTGCCTAGGATTGTCAGGGTTTTTATTTCCTTTTTTTTAACTTCGTTCTCTATTTTACTTCGTTCTCATTCATTCCTTTTTTAAATAAAATTTACTCACGATTCTCTGTGTCCTTGGTTTTCCCTTCAACCTTTGGACCCCAGCCCGTAAGGAAGAAACAGTCCTGGAAAAGGATCTTTATGCTGTGGCCACAGACTTTTCTGGATCTTGCTCACCCGCTGGGATCAACAGGTATCTTCGGATCCGGCTCGAAGGACCAAGTAAATGTTAGGTTTAAACACCAGACATTTGTATCACCAATCTGAAAGAAGGAAAAGCACAGGGAATTGAGTCAACTTTATTCAAAAATGAGAGGGTCGGGGACTGCTCGCGTCTCAATCCTCCGACACACTCTGAAGATGTCTCCTCTCGCCAAGTCTCTTATTGTGTTTTGGGAATGTCCAAGTTACAGGAAGTTTCAAGCTGATCAAAGGAAAGAGGGAGTTCTCTCCCAGTTACAAAAGGTTCTTTGATCATGACCATATGCTCTTTTAAGGTAACACCTTTACAGTCTCTTTCCCGATCTCCCGCAATCTTCACACAATGGTTCAAACAGGCTCCAGTCCCCTGGGGTAGTTCCTCTTTGTTGAATAAGGTGAAACTGACCCCCAGGGCTCAAGACACTCCTAATTCTATTAACAAGCATTTCGACAGTCATACCAGAATCAGGATAACTTATTTACAATAATTCCAACAGTAATTCAAAGATAAAATCTTGTCAAAATGTATTAAAAATAAACTATCAAGACTCACAAAGATTTATAACTATTGAAATTGTACAATGTAATATTTTGGATCGAACTAATGTGTTACTTTGAAGGGAAAATCTTAAGAAAAATCATCACAAGTGGTATTTCTGAGATACAGTATGAATCAACAGCCCATTATTAGGGTCAATATCATAAGGAAGTTAATATGCCTGTCTTTGTAAATGCAAAATATCAAATTATTCCATTTGAAAAAAGAAATAAGTCTATCTTGATGAGAACCTGATGCTTTCTCATTACAGAAATTACAATTTTCGTACCAGGTTACCAAGTACCAAGTTTCGTACCAAGTTTAAGATGTTATGGCAGCCAAATTGCTTCTAATGTCAAAATATCTAAATTATTTCGATGGTTCATATTACTCCATTAGTTGTCACTTTCGAACAAGAAATACAACGAAAAAAAATCTATATTAGCGAGTTAGCTTAGCGTTGCGATGTTCTTTGATAGCGCTCATCGACCCAGATACTCCGGTCAGAGAGTGAGACGAAGGCACACAGATGATTCATCAGCTTCTTTTATATCAATTCCAAGGAATTGACAATGGAGAGCATTCTTCTTTGACAACACATTATAGTCAACTTTGATGAACACTGAATCAAACTCTGCTGGAAACGTTCGCGGTTTCTCTCTACATAAGACTACAACTCAAACTACAACTATTGGACCCCAAGCTGGGTGTCTGAACGAAAAGAAGGATATAACCTGCCTTTTAATGAAAACAACGGAAAACATAGGAAATTTATAACAATCAAAGTGGAATTTTGTTTTATTTCAAAATCAAGGCTACTCGCGTCTGGCCAGATAGAGCACGTTTAACTAGGTTCATACTTCAGCGCCCTAGGTAATATGGCTGCCTGGGATCCAGGTAAGATGGCTGTGCCCCGAGCGAGCAGTGACGGGAACGTGAGTTTTTTCCCGTTTTAAGCAAGATGCGTACGTTTTTTCTTGAATTTCATTCATATTTCTCAAAATAAATTTTGTTTAGCGTTTTATCTTTTATCTTTTCTCTATTTTGAAATAAATGAAAGTATTGGCCGAATTCGCTTACGTCATGACGTCACGCTCCAACGCAGAGGCCATTTTTGACATAACGTCATTGTGTCACAGCGCCGTCAATTTTTTTTGCATGTCCTGTTTTTATGCGCATATAAGATGTACCCTCTATTCAGTCATCATTTTTTGTCCAACAAAAGTGGCTTATATGCAAGTAAATACGGTATATATCAACATCGACCTTTAAAAATCCTATATCGGTTGACCTCTAGTTGAAACCTCCAAATGCAGCACTGGACTTATGTAATAGTTCAAAATGTATTCATGACAATACTGTGACAGTTCCTTCAAAGCCGTGATATGGAGCAGATAGGTTGAGAGTCCAAAGAATAAGGAATTTTTGCAAGTCTTCTGTATTATTTAATTAACATTTTTTTTTTCTTTCAAAAAAACTTTCTGAATCAAGACATACAAAGTAATTGCACGTTCTTTCCATTACATGAAAAAAACCTCACAAATAAAAAGATACATAATTCGCAGTGGTTCACTCGCCTGACTTTGGTGCAGGCTGGTGGCAGTATGATTGTGGGTGCGGATAGTCATTTGTCTCTGTGTGCCCTACAACTGACTGGGGTCCAGATGGTCATTTGTCTCTCTGTGTGCCCTACGACTGACTGGCGACCAGTCTAGGGTGTAGTCTGCTTTTCGCCCGAAGACAGCTGGGTTAGGGTCCAGCAACCCCCGCAACCCTTTTGAGAATGGGCGGTATGGAAGATAAGACATGAGACATAATTCACATTAAGGCGGCCCGGTGGCACGAGTGGTTAGCGCCTCGGCCTCCCTGGGCCTGCGTGGGTTTTCTCCAGGTACTCCGATTTCCTCCCACATTCCAAAAACATGCATGGTAGGGTGATTGGATACTCTAAATTGCCCCTAGATAAGGGGGGTGAGTGCATGGTTGTCGGTCTCCTCGTGCCCTGGAATTGGCTGGCCACCGGTTCAGGGTCTCCCCGCCTCTGACCTGGAGACAGCTGGGATTGGCTCCAGCAACCCCCGCGACCCTGATGAGGATAAAGCAGTTTAGAAAATTAGATGAGATGAGAATATTGATGCTATTTATCTGTTACTAAAATATAAATACATAATAGTATTTTTTTCTCCCCATTAGATAAAAGATGAAAAATCTTACCCACCATCCTACTTGACAACAAATATTAGTTCAGTAAAATATGTGCCCTGTATCAGTCTTGAACAAGGGTCACCAATTCCAGTGCTTGAGGGCACCTATCCAGTCTGTTTTCCATGCCTCCCTCCTCAAACTCACCTGAACAAAATTATTCAATCTCTCCAGAAACTTGGTAACTATCCTGATTACTTGATTTAGGTGTGTTGGAGAAGAGAAATATAGAAAAAAAACTGGATAGGTGCCTTCAAGAAGTCAGTGATGCCTGGTTTTGATTAATCATACAGGCAGAGGCACTGAAGCAAGACAGTCAGATGATGCCCAAACACAGATGGTCGCGGCATTACTGAAGCACCTGGAATTTAAACAGTTGCCTGGATCATTTTTCATCACCTTCATTGGCATTTTCCTGATTTGACAAGTTTTTTCTGAAAGAGACAAATGACGTTGTGCCTCAGATGTGCCAATTTGCCTAAAAATTAGCAGTAATTGGGTTTTACTTATACTACTTGTTTCAGATAGTACTCTGACTGCCTGATACTGTCAGTCGCACTGAAACCCTTGGCTCTTCCTTAACGTTGTGTTTTATTTTTGTGTCTCGTATGTATACATAAGTGTGGGATGTTAACTGTATGATGTCTCCTCACCCAGGTAGGATGCTATGCTTCCATGAATAAGAAAATCTATGCCATGGGTGGTGGTTCGTATGGAAAACTTTTTGACTCAGTTGAAAGCTTTGATCCCAAGACCCAGCAATGGACAGGCCTCTGTCCACTCAAGGAGCGAAGGTAATCATCTTTTTGATTGTCACAATATACATCAACTATCTCTTATTTTTATCAACCAAATTGACCTTTTGCAAAAGCTCTGACCCACTTAGATATTGTTGCTACTCTGTCAAGCTTTGAGACTCTGATGTTACAATCTATGGGAGGAAAGCATACACTGGAATATGCTAGTGATTTGTTTTGGAGCAAACCAAAGCATTATCCTCCAGATTGAGACAGAAGAGTTTGTAGAATGCAGCGATTCCCGTCGCCCTTCTAAGGCACTGGGATTTTGTAGATGCTGTACAGGCTAGGTAGGAGGCAGTTGATTATCTTTTGGGCTGTGTTGATCACCCTCTGCAGGTTAGTGTTCAGTTGCTCCTTCCTGAGTATTCTAAGGAAATGTAGCCTCTGCTGCGCCTTCTTGATGAATGCTGTGGTGTTTTCCGCCCAAGTGAGATCAGCAGAGATGTGGACTCCCTAGGAATTTGAAAGTCTCCACTCCCTCCATACATTCAGGGGAGACTGAGTAGCCTTGTTCCGTCGGAAGTCCAGGATAAGTTCTCTGGTTTTGGAGACGTTGAGCGCCAAGTTGTTGAGAGCGCACCACTCGCTGAGTTCTAGGACCTCATCTCTGTATGCCGTCTCATTCTCCCCTGTGATCATCCCCACTACCGTTGTATCGTCCGCAAATTTCACAATGATGTTTTCAGGGTGCCTGAGTCTGCAGTCGTGTGTAGAGAGTGTAGAGTAGTGGACTCAGCACACAGCCTTGTGGCTCAGTGCAGCATGGAGGGTGGTGGTTATTGCATCTTCGGTGGATCTATTCGGCCGATATGCAGACTGATGCGGTTCGTGGATGAGGGAAGACAGGCTTTGATGTGTTTCAGTACCAATTTTTCAAAGCACTTAGTGATTATTGGTGTGAGAGCTACTGTGTGGTAGTCACCCATAATGTTAGTGGGTGACTTCTTGGGTACTGGGGTGATGGTGGCCAGACAGGCTGGGACATGGTGAGTCGATTTGGGTTGACCTCCTTGGCAGAGGCTCAACCAAACCCCTGAGACCGACTCACCGAACCCCTAGGGCATGGATAGGAAACCTACGGCTCGGGAGCCATATGTGGCTCTTTTGTTAGGTGCATACGGCTCTCCGCTAAACTGAGGTCAAATATGGGAACCGCTGTTGAGAGAGCTCAGTCCTGAATGCATCAACAATAGCGTTACGTGGTCATTGTGGCGCCGACACTACCTCGAGTGCGGCTTTAAACATTTTTTTCTCTCCATTAGATTCTTCTGCATGCATACTCCCAGTGATTATCATTGATGAGCAACAGCGTGACAATGTTGTCAAAAGATCTGAGAACATTGGTACTTTAAAAGTGGGGACATTACTACAAATAGCACACATTTAAGTATATTTTTCCTTTCCCCTTCCTGGGGTTGACTGCACGGAGCACACTTCTCACATCCACTACCTCCACAGTGTGTGGGGTGAAGCTTCTTCCCGAGCTTGGTGTGGGATGTACTGGAGGTTGAGGTGGTGTGACTGGGAGGTAGGCTTGGGGCAAAAACGTTGTTTAGATCCCCTCCCAGTGCCGCATCTGAGTCCGCAGGAGTCGCAGCTCGGCCCTTGTAGTTGGTGAGGGTATGCTCTGCCACATCATTCGGGGGTCGTCAAGTTGCCCTTTTATCTTCCCCTTGTAGTCTGCTTTGGCAGCCTTAATGCCTCGCTTCAGGTTGGCACGAACTGCGTTATAGAGTCCCCTGTCGCCGGATCTGAAGGCTGCATCTCGGGCTCGGAGGAGTGATTGGACCTGGCTGGTCATCCACGGTTTCTGGTTTGGGTACACCGGGATGGTATTCTCCACAGTGACCGTAGCCATGCATTACTTGATGTAAGACAGTACTGTCTGTGAAGGTTCCTAGGTCCTCATGGTGGAAAGTTTCCCACTTTGTCTGTTCGAAGCAGTCTTGGAGTCGGGGGAGGGCGTCGTCAGGCCATGTGATAATGGTTCGCCTTTGTGGCTTTGATTGTCGTCCAAAGGGAGTGTATGCTGGAGCCAAGAACAAATAGACGTGATCTGACTGTCCCAAGTGTGAGCGTGGTTTTGGTCTGTATGTGATGTTCGAGTAAACATGTTCCAGAATTTTATCCTCTCTTGTTGGACATTTCATGTGCTGGTGAAATTTCAGCGGAACAGTTTTGAGATTTGCCTGATTAAAATCTGCAATTATGTGCACAGCACTTGGTTTGGTGTTCTGGTGATTGATTATTGTGACCATTAGTAGGGAGAGAGCGATACTAACCTTTGCATCCGGTGGGATGTAGACAGCAGTAATTGGATTGGATAACTTTATTCATCCCGTATTCGGGAAATGTCATTGTGACAGTAGCAAGAAAAGGCATAGTTATAAGTTAGACAGTACAGTGGTACCTCGAGATACGAGCTTAATCCGTTCCGGGACTGAGCTCGTATGACAAGATTCTCGTAACTCGAGCGGAAATTTCCCATTGAAATTAATGGGAAACAAATTAATTTGTTCCAACTCTCTGAAAAAAACACAAAAAACAGGATATTGGATTGAAAAAAATGTTTTATTTCTTATAATTCGCCATATATTGACAAAGTAATGGGGAGGGGGCTTTATCCACGGCAACAATGCACTCGTAAACGAACAAACAAATTTAAATTAACTTGGATAACTATATACAGACACTCAACGTTTAATGTAACTTCAAACAAAACTAAATTCTAAATTTGTTGTAATCTTTTTTACCTTACGTAGTTCTACGGGTTGACACCACCTAGCCGCTCCGCCGAAGTCTTCAAAACGAACGCATCAAGAGTTGTTTGTTTTTGTCTACCCTTCAAAATATTTCGATAATGTCGCATACAAATGTCATCACAATAGGATAACGCACGACCACTTGCCAACGAGAAATAGTCTTTAAAGAACGATCGCGGGAGCATCTTTCCTTAGAAAGAATAACAGGAAATACAATAGTTGAGCTCCCACGTATTGATTGTGGGTAATGAAGTTTTATTCTGAGAAAGGTTGCCATTGCCTATGGGTGTTGTGTGCACGAGTATACTTCATTACTCAGAAAGCCCTCTTTTTGCCCGCGCGTTGTGCGTTTCCTGGTCCTAGGAGGAACTCGTCTGAATTAATCGTTCTGTGCTCGTAGATATTGTTATACACGAAAGATATGCAAAAAAAAAGGCCATGGCCACCTGGCTTGGTCGCATCACGAAATTTTCACCGCATCACGGGCGAATTATTCGATCAAAATTTCCCCCGTAAGACGAGCATTTTGTATGACGAGGTACCACTGTACAGTCAAAGGCCGCAGAACAACAAAGCAAAAGCACAAAGTACAAAGCAAATCAAAGTCAATGGGATCATTAAGAATCACCAAATCAAATAATTAAGACAGAAAAGCAGCAAAAACACAAAACGAGCAAGAGTGGACGGAGCTACCGCCACCGGCTGCCACTTGAACGGCGCCATCTTGGTTTCGGTAGCAAAAATGGAAACTCAAAAAGACGTTGTAAAGTTGGAAAAAAACTGGAACCACACACAGGAAGTCTTCCACGAGATGGGGAACTTCTGCAGACTGGGACCGAGGTAGAGAATATGCAGAGTCACTCTTCCAAGCTTATCCGCACAGTTCCTCAGTAGTCTGGAGCTGAAGAAAACAGCAGCAGGGCAGAACTCCTCGACTCCGTTGCTGGTAAGCGCCGACAGCTCTTCCATCTTATCCCCCGATGGAAAGGTTGGTCAGAAGCGTTACCTCTTCTCCCGGCACTTTTGTCCAGCTCCGAAACCCTGGCGGCACCGAGGTGTTGCTCCCTCTGCTGCGTATTGTAACAGCTAGTCCCATGTGTGTGACAGCATAGGCATGGCTGAATGGTTCCAAAAAAGAAGTAGCCGAAAGAAGCCAGGCTAACAGAACAAGGAAAGTTGTAAAAACATTAAAGTAAAAAGTATAAAGTACAAAGTAAAGTAAAAAGGAATGTATTATGAAATATTAAAATGTAATTAAGAAAATATAGAAGGGCTTTAAAACACAAAAAACATAAGTGTGTACAGAGCTACAGCCACTGGCTCCCGCGTGAACGGCGCCATCTTGGCAACAACAGCTATCTCTCTGGGCAGAAAGAAGGGTCTGCATCTCACCGACGTGAATTCTTTGTATGGGGAACAGTGTATAACCAGAACAGTGCTATTGTTACACCATCCCTCATTCACATAAATGCACAGCCCACCACCTCTTTTTTTCTTGTGTTGCTCGTCCTGTCTGATCTAAGTAGCATGCTCAGTTTTATTTCAAACGACGTGTTTCTCATTAGGTTCGGATCAGTGGCCTGTGGCATCGGTAAGGAGCTCTACGTATTTGGTGGAGTAAGGAGTCAAGAGAACGACAACCCAGAGCAACGTCATATGATGACCTGCAAGTCGGAATTCTACCATGATGAAATGAGGAGGTTTGTACTGTACAGTGGTACCTCGGCATACGATCGTAATCCGTTCCGAGACTGAGATCGTATGTCGAGCTTTTCGTAACTCGAGCGAATGTTTCCCATTGAAATGAATTGAAAACAAATTCATTCATTTCAACCCTCTGAAAAAACACCAAAAACAGGATATTGGATTGGAAAAAATCTTTTATATCTTCTAATTTGCCATATATTGACAAAGTAATAAATAAAGAGTGGTTTAATAGTAATAAATTGTGTTTAATAGATGTAAAATTAGACGCATTTCGCGGAGGGGAGAGACAACGACACACATAGAGGCGGAGGGGGGGGGGGCTGTTCGGGGGACTTTATCCACGGCACTCGTAAACGAACAAACAAATTTAGATTAACTTGGATAAATATGTACAGACACACAGAATTTGATCCTAAAACCGACAGTCGGCACTCATGATTTACTTTCTTGGGCCGCACAAAATGATGCGGTGGGCCAGATTTGGCCCCCGGGGTGCCACTTTGACACCTGTGCCCTAGACTGTTCGCCAGTCCGCTATAGGCCACACAGAGAGACAAATGACCATATGCACTCACAATCATACCGCCACCAGCAGGAATCGAACTCACACCTGCCTGCATCGAAGTCAGGCAAGTGAACCTCTACACCACGAGGCAGCTCTGAATTAATTATTGTTAGGTATAATTGTTCAAAAGACAGTTTTCACAAGATTTTAATGTCAGCTCTTACAGTTTTAAAATCACACAAAATGTTTTTGTTGTAGATATCTTTTCTTTGAACGGCAAAATTTACCTTGCATTTACAGGTTGAAGTTTGTATATCCTAACGTGCTTGATGATCTCTTTTGTTTTATTTTTGATGCCCATCTACAAGTTATTGTCTGATCATCAGGCTGTTAAAACTGTGTACTTCCTCTCTGTAGCTCAACCAATTGAAACCACTTCTCCAAAACACTTTGTGATTCACAACGTTGAGGAAACTGCGTGCTTGTTACTGTGGCTGTTTTCAGACAGGGCCAGGCCAGATTATAAATATGTCTTAAAATTAAGTTTGTGTTGATGGGTATACACTTTGAGCTCCTTCGATCCAGGTCCCAGTCTTCATGGGGTTTGATGCCCGGAGCGCCCTCCTTATGTTATGGCAACAGTGAGAGAGTGTGTGGAGTTCAGAAGACATGCTACATAGAGTTGCTCTTTTTCAAAGGAAGCAAAAATACAGTTGCTCAGTTGCCTCTGCTGTAACGTCATTCTTGAATTTGTGTTGTTTTCTAAACCTAGCCACAACTATTGAGCCGTTTTAGTAGAGTTTATTTAATACTTTGGAAAATCTTTTGTACCCTTTTCCTGACTGATACATCTGAATTGTGAATTTGTCTGGATTCTCTGTAAGCATTAAGTGATCCAGTGCTTGACCTCATTAAACTTAAGCTTGAATGTTGTTAATTAATTCCAGAACAATAAGACGGTGTGCGCACTTGTTCAACCACATTTTTTCGCATCACAACAGGTAATATAAATGATGTAAAACATTCATCTTGGCCACCCAGTGGTGCAGTATTTCTTCCGTAAGACTTTGTTACGGGCAGGATGATTTGATTCCCACTCGCTGGCGGTGTGATTGTGAGCAAATGTGATTCTTAGTGTCTTTGTGCCCCAATTCATGCTGACCTCCGCCTCCTGCCCATGGTTTATCATTTTCCAACAATAAACTATTATGTAGCATATCATCAGGTGTATTAATGGGGCAAGAACACATCTGTTGTATCTCACGCTCCCTGTAAGGCTTTTTTGATGATGATGTGCTTTTGTGCAGATGGATGTTCCTCGATGACCAAAATCTATGTATCCAGACGAGCTCATCATTTGTCTACGGTGCTGTTCCTGTCGGGGCCAGCATCTACGTAGTGGGAGACCTGGACACCGGTCGGTGAAACATCACATCAACACAGAAAAACAAGGTTGTCTAAGCAACATTACTCTTTATAATATAAGTGCATTGCCTGTGATATGTGCACAGGTACGAGTTTCGACTACATTCGGGAATTTCGCCGCAGCACGGGCACCTGGCATCGTACCAAGCCAATGTTAGCCAGCGACCTTTCTAAAACAACCTGTGCCGCTCTGCGGATTGCCAACTGTCGCCTGTTCCGCCTTCAGTTGAGTCAAGGCATGTTTCGAATCAGAGTTTGAATTGAGAAATTAAAAAACAGCTACATCTCTTCTTTTACA
Source organism: Stigmatopora argus (assembly GCF_051989625.1). Lineage (NCBI taxonomy): Eukaryota > Metazoa > Chordata > Actinopteri > Syngnathiformes > Syngnathidae > Stigmatopora > Stigmatopora argus. Next base: position 4,968,007 of record NC_135389.1, on the reverse strand, counting down.
TTTGCACACTTAGAAGGTCCAACGAAATATTGTTGGTTTTGGTTTTGGCAAGTGATTGAACACTGAAGTATTTAATCTGTTTGTTATGTTCCTTTTTTTAGGGAGGATTGGTAGTAAAGGAAATTATCACAGCATTTTATTTGTATGCTTTTTTAATATGATATTTTATTGATCTTTTAAATCATTTGATTGATTTATTAGTTTTTGACAGGCTGTTTTTGACCATTTTTTAAATTGAGGTTTACCGTGTTTTCTCGCATACACGTGTTTGTTGCTAAAAAAAAAGATGACTGAATCGAGGGCACGGCTTATATGCGCACAAATTAGGCTTAACATGCACAAAATGCCGTAACGCAAGACAATGCGGCCGATACGGTCATTTATTTCAAAATAGAGAAAAGATAAACAGATAAAGTGCTTAACAAAATTGACTTTGTCGTCTACGAATGAAATTCAAGAAAAAAAACGTATCTTGCATGAAACTTGAAAAAACTCACTTTTGCCTGCCATTGCTCGCTCAGGGCGCTGCCATTTATTCTAGGGATGACAAACTAGACCGCTACGGACACACTTCCTGGTTGTCCTGCTCACGTGACTTCCTTTTTTTATTTTTCCATGTGCAAGTAACAACACCCTTTCGGGAATGTGCAATCCAGCAGACGATCCTTTCAATTCATAAGTATCTCAGACATACCACGTGCGATGATTTTTCTTAAGATTTTCCCTTCAAAATAACAAATTTTATACGAGAGAAATTTTTACAATTCAAAGATTTTAAGACAATTTTAAGGGTGCGGCATATACGCGGAGGTGGCTAATATGCGAGAACATACGGTAATACTTTATGAGTGATTTGGGAAACACTGGAAAAATATTAGTATTGGGTACTTAGAGAAATGATCTAATATTGTATACTTTTTTAACCGTCCATGGATAATTGATTTATTCATTTGGCAACTTTTCATAGAACACTGGGGGTGCACGTTGGGTGGGGAGTAGACTATAAAGACATTAACATTTTATTATTGTTTTTTTTAAATGTTGGACATATAAATATTGTATTGTTTAATTTGTATAATCATATTTCTGGGGGAAACTGATATCATAAAGCACCGCAATGATATATCGGCTACCATGTCTACCTAACAATTGACCCTTCAATAAGTCCCGCCCAAAACCACCTTTCAACAATCATAACTTAGCAACGGCAACTGAAGCCGTAGTTGCATACATATGGGGCACCGTCTATAAAGCAGCACATGATGAAAATAACTGCAGCATTTTGTTAAATTGTTCATCTTTTATTTGTGCACATTTACAAAATTTTTTACAAGTTTAAATATTTATTTCTATATAGTGTGGTTGATAAATTCAGTTTAAAAGTTTAATCCAAAACGAAATATTTATTAAATAGAAATCTTATATCTAAATATTAAACCTGAATAATATTTAAATTAAAGCAGGGAGTCCTCAGCTTACGATATACAACTTTATGACGGCCAGTCAGTTTGTCATTCATTACCTCATCCGCTATTAAGTCCCCTGCAGCATAGTTTCTAAATAGCTAGTTCACAGTGCAAGTGCAGGAGCCTATCCCAGCTGACTTTGAGAACGAGGCCAGGGACCCAGCGAATCGCAGGGCACAAGGAGACTGACAGCCATTCACGCTCATACCTAGGGGCAATTTAGAGTAATTAACCAGTCTAGCATGCATGTTTTTGGAATGTGGGAGAAAACCACAGTACCTGGAGAAATCCCACACTAGCTCAAGGAGAACATGCAAACTCCACACAGAAGGACCAATCTGGTATCGAACCCAGGACCCCAGGGTTGTTAGGCAGACATGCTAACCACTCATCCACCGGGTCATCATCATATATAAATAAAATATTTAAATTATAACTATTAGACCTGGTATATCTAACTCTTGAATTGAGTGAACTTACATTTCTAGCTGTTATGCAAATAAAATTTCCAAGGATCGGAAGTAAGAAAATAACAGCTTGAGAAGCTCAGGCGGTTTTTACGTTGTCAAATAATGATCAAAATTACTCAATGGCAGCAACAAATGTTGGAAATTTAACAATATCCATGTTTAGATAGGGCGGCCTACTGGTGTTAGTTGTTAGCGCGTTGGCCTCGCAGCTCTGGGGTCCTGGGTTCAAATCTAGGTCATGTCCACCTGTGTGGAGTTTGCATGTTCTCCCCGGGCCTGTGTGGGTTTCCTCCAGGTACTCTGGTTTTCTCCCACATTCCAAAAAACATGCATGATAGGCTGATTGGACACAATAAATTGCCCTTAGGTATGGGTGTGAGTGTGCATGGCGGTCTCCTTGTGCCCTGCGATCGGCTGCCCACTGATTCAGGGTGTCCCCTGCTTCTGGCCTGGAGTCAGCTGGGATAGGCTCCAGCACCCCCTGCTCCCCTAATAAGGATAATGCAGTTCAGAAAGTGAGATGAGATGAGAGATGAGATGTAAAGATACAAAATTTGAGGAACTTTAAAGTGTATTTTGTGTCACTAATGTGTAGAGCCTTGTGGCCTGTCTGACAAGATCATTCAGATTGAGCTTCTTCACAGAGACTTCTCCATAAATACTCGCAAGGAAATAATTTGTTCCAAGGTCAGATGTTATTGCTAACTACAGCAGAGTTGCTATTCACAGAGAAGTGTACAAAATTAATTGAGTTAGGTTTGTTGTGGCAGCCTGGCAGCTGAGTGGTTAGCGTGTCGGCCTCACAGCTCTGGGGTTCTGGGTTCGAATCCAGGTCAGTTCATCTAGGTGGAGTTTGTGTCTTCTCTCGGAGCCTGCTTGGGTTTTCTCCGGGTACTCTGGTTTCCTCCCACATTCCATAAACATGCATGGTAGGCTGATTGGACACTCTAAAATTGCCTCTAGGTATGAGTGTGAATGTATCGGTCTCCTCGTGCCCTGCAATTGGCTGGCCACCGATTCAGTGTGTCTTCTACCTCTGGCCCGAAGTCAGCTGGGATAGGCCCCAGATCTCCCCACTACCCTAGTGAGAATAAAGCAGTTCAGAAAATGAATGAATGAATAGATTTGGGGTCTCCAAACCTTTCCTCAAGGGTTTGTGTTTTGTTCCAACCAATCCAGCAGAGACAGTTTAACCTGTGAGGTTTCTGCTAAAACAAGCAGCACCTGACTACAACCAATTTATTAAACTTGGAAGACTCCAGATTGGTGAAAAGGTATTCTCTTGTTAGGTTGGAATGAAATCCTGCACTCTCTGTGGCCCTATATGGAATAATAATATAATAATAATAATAATAATCGGACATAGGCCATGTCGTCATTACCACAACACAAAAAAAGCCTACTTGTCATCACACGCAGAAACTGCGTGTGACGAAATTGATGGTGCTTCTCCATAAGCTACGTTTAATCGGCAAAAGACCTAAATAAGTGTAAGTTACGGACTTGTAATTTGTCATTCCGCTGTTGTGGATACAGGTCGCTTACCTCTCGATTACCGCACACTGTCTGACACTTACCTTACTGTCTGCCACTTACCTTCCTTCAAGTCAGCCAGCGGGAGGCAGATCACCAACCAACCATCTATTCATATGCCGCAGAAGGGAATGTGTGGTATGTTAGCGCGAGTTCAGATGTCTGATGGATGTGGGGAAAAAACTGTCCTTAAGCCTATTTGTCCGAGCTTTGTGGGACCTATAGCGTCTGCCAGAGGGCAGCAGCTGGAACAGATTGTGACCAGGGTGGTAAGGGTCCCCTATGATGTTCTTGGCTCTGCTGAGGTAACGCGGGCTGGCAATGTCTTCAAGTGAGGGCAGAGAGCAGCCGACAATCCTCTGGGCAGTGTTAATCACTTTCTGCATGGCCTTTTTGTCTGCCGCCGTGCTTCCAGCGTACCACACTGTGATGCCGTACGCCAGGATGCTCTCTACAGTGGTTCTATAGAAGGTTCTCAGAAGATTGGAGCCCAAGTTGTTCTTCCTAAGTACCCTGAGGAAATGGAGTCGTGTCTGAGCCTTCTTCACCACTGCCGTGGTGTTTGTAGACCATGAGAGCTTGTCCGTGACGTGGACCCCCAGGAATTTAAAGGACTGGACCCTGTCTACACATACTCCATTTATGAGGAGTGGGGCCAGATCTGTGCCGTGTTTGCGAAAGTCCAAGATTATTTCTGTAGTTTTCGTGGTGTTCATTGTGAGATTGTTCACCGAGCACCACGAAGACAAATTGTTGACCTCATCTCTGTAAGCCGACTCATCCCCTCCTGAGATGAGTCCGACCACAGTGGTGTCGTCAGCGAATTTGATGATGGCGTTAGACTGGTGGGTGGGTGTACAGTCGTAGGTGTACAGGGAGTACAGAAGAGGACTCAGTACACAGCCTTGAGGGGAGCCAGTGCTTAGTGTAATGGAGGAAGAGAGGTGGGGACCAAGTCTAACAGTCTGTGGTCGGTTGGTTAAGAAGTCCTTTATCCAGCAGCAGATTGAAGAGGATAGTCCAAGGTGGGAGAGTTTGTCAGTCAGAATGTCCGGTTTTATGGTATTGAAGGCTGAGCTGTAGTCAATGAAGAGCATCCTCACGTAGTTCCCAGGGTGTTCCAGATGGCTCAGTGCTGTATGAAGAGCAATGGCAATAGCATCATCAGTGGACCTGTTTGCTCTATAAGCAAACTGGTGAGGGTCAATTGAGGGAGAGATTGTATTTCTGATATGGCGGGCTACCAACTTTTCAAAGCACTTCATGATCACAGGCGTGAGGGCAACAGGCCTATAATCATTCATGCTGCCAATGGTTGGCTTTTTGGGGACAGGGATGATGGTGGCAGATTTCAGATAGTTCCAAGCAAACATACAAGCTAAACTCAAGTCCTTTTTAAGCAATAAATAAAATAATAATAAACCAGCACCCTGTGTCTTTAATATTAGTTTTACCTGTTCTCTTATGCACTTGCAGTCCTCAGGTCTTCGTTGGTACAGTTTGTGCATCTGTTGTGGCAATCTAGTGCAAGCTCAAACAATCTTTCTGGGAACCCTATCCTCATGCAACGTAAAATGAAAATGTACAATTCAGCAACAGGCTAACATACCAGAAAACAAAAACTATCGGGAGCCATAAATGTTTATGTAAATGTTACTTTTTATGCTAAACATATGTATACCGTATTTTCACGACTATACGGTGCACCACATTTAAAGGCGCAGTGTCAGTAACGAGTGCTTTTGCTGTATTTGACACACACAGGATGCACCGTATTTAAAGGTGCAGCCAGGCATGGCAAAACATACACCATCTTAAACATACGGACACACGCTAAAAACACGTTTTTAAAAAGGCAACGGAAGCAAAACTGAGTTCGGTTGTACTTTATTTAGCCATTTTACAATGTACTCACGTCATTATCACCCACAAATCCATCAAAGTCCTCATTTTCTGTGTCCGAATTGAACAATTGTCCAAATGAGTCATCGAAAACGCCGGGTTCCCTCTCTTTGTTCTCAGAGTCACTGTCATTGCCATGTGAATCCACAGAAATGATGCCGGCTTTGGCAAAAGCTCGAACAACCGTGCAAGCAGACACGTTCGTCCAGGTGGCCACAATCCATTCGCAAATCGTAGCATATCTAGCCCGGCGCTGCCTGCCACCCTTCGTAAAGCTGTGTTCACCAGCTATCATCCACTGTTCCCATGCCGCTCGCAACTTTGCTTTGAAAGCCCGGTTCATGCCGATGTCCAGCGGTTGGAGTTCTTTAGTCAAGCTTCCGGGAATGACGGCAAGCTCTGAGTTCATTTTCGTGACTTGGTTTTTCACCGCTGATGTGAGATGAGCACACATGGAGTAGCAAATCAAAAGTGATGGTGAGCCGTAAAAAAAGCCATGCGGTCGCTTGACATACACCTCACGTAGCCATTCTCTCATTTTCTCCTCGTCCATCCAGCCCTTTGGGTTCGCCCTCACGATGACGCCGGCTGGAAACTTTTCTTTCGGCAGCCTCTTTCGCTTAAAAATCACCATAGGTGGCAGCTTCTGCCCATTAGCATGGCAACCGAGAACGACAGTAAAAGCCGACTTCTCGTGCCCCGTTGTTCGTATCACTACCGTGCTGGTCCCCTTCTTCTCCACAGTGTGGTTCACCGGGATGTCGAAAGTCAGCGGTACCTCGTCCATGTTCGTTATGTGGTTAGGTTGTATAAGTTTGTCGTAATCTTCTTGGTGCAGTAGGTGCGGAAAACGACTAGCTTTTCAATGTAGTCCGCTGGAGGTTTCTGCGCCACGGTTGTCCTCGCTCTAATGCAGGGGTCTCGAACTCAATTTACCTGGGGGCCGCTAGAGGCCGAGTCTGGGTGAGACTGGGCCGCATCAGGATTTCCACAAGAAAAGCACTGATAAAACATTCCAACGTTATCAAATATCTTTATTTTTTAACAAAAAATAATGAATTAAATAAATTAACTTAAAGATGAATAAAAAATAAATCAATCAGTAATACAAAACCAAATAATACTAATGAGCATACAGTAGATATACACTGGCTGGCTAAGTAGAGAAAATGAATTATTTTTATTCCGTTTCAAATGTCTGTATTAACAGCTCTTTAACCTTTAACTTTCTGAACTTGAATGGAACATTGAACATCAAATATTCTGAACACGGCTTCTTTTGCCTACTCCTTGCTGCTAGAGACCTGGCAGCGCTTCTTCTCACATAGTCACATTTGGCTTGAGGGAGGAAGCTGTGGAGACCCTCAGTAGAGCTTGAAGATGCTCATCAGTAAGTCTGGACCTGTACTTGGACTTATTGAAGTTCAAGGTGGAGAAGAGCTTCTCACACAAGTATGTGCTCCCAAAAAGGGACATGGTCCGCTTGAACCTTCGGGAAAGTTCAGGGAAGCTGGGGGTCAACTCTCTCAAAAATTGCCCAAGCTTGTCTGCTTCTCCACTCACCTCCCTGAACTTGGCTTTGAGTGCAGAGTTGCACTGCAGGTCAATGAGCTCCATTTGAAGCTCAGGAGGGGCATCTTGCACATCAAAGGAGAAGGGGTCCGCAAAAATTTGAAATGTGGCTTTGTGTGTCTTGAAGTCTGCAAATCTGTGATCAAATTCCTCCTGTAGCTTCGAAATGGCCTCAACATACTTCTCACCACTGAATGGTGTGCCTGCATCCACGAGAGCCTTGCATGCTGGGAAATGGCAAAGGTTTGTCTGAGAGAGCTGGGCTTTCCATAACACAAGTTTAGTGCAGAATGCTCTCACGTTGTCATAGGCAGCACTGACAAGTTGCCCCTGGCCTTGTAGCTTCTTGTTCAGTACATTAAGCTCATGTGTGATATCAACAAGAAAAGCCAAGTCCATGAGCCATTTGGGATCACTTAGCACAGGATCAATCAACTCACAAACGGCGTAGCTAGCTTTGACTGCTGCATTACTGTCTTTGGTAGCCTTCTTGAAGAGATCCTGTTGCCTCAGAAGACGTGTTTTAAGACTGGCAACCTGGTTGGCTCTCTCATCTCCCTGGTATTTTTCGTACTCCACAGCATGTCTCGTAGTACAATTACGTTTCAAATTGTATTCCTTGTGCACCGCAACTTTTTCAGTGTAAATGAGACACGTCGGGGTGCCCCTGTGTTCAACAAAGAAATATTGCACTCCCCACTTTTCTTGAAACTGTCTGTGCTCATCACCGACCTTTCTCTTCACGGCAGGCTTTGAAAGAGACATCTCTGGGGCTCTGTAATATGTTTTTCCACTTGGAATGAGTCTCGGGTTGATCTTTCACATTCAGTCGCGCGGGTTTGTGGCGCATGTGCACTTTCGCTCTCCGTTTCAATTGCGGAGATGGCTACAGACACTGACACAGGCTGGATCACGGATCATAGCGCCTCATTCAGTTCTATGGTGAGAGCAGCGGAGGAGTGTGCGCGCCGAGCGGAGTGATCGGCCTCACGGCTTCTCCTCCGCCCAGCTGATTGGAGGAATGAATGAGTGAGTGAGCGAGGCACTGGACAGCCCGGCCGATGTCCCGCCCTCCAGAGCCGTATACCTCACCGTGATTGGTTCATTCAGCTCCGAACCAAAGTTCCCTCTAATTTTTTGTTGGTCTGAGCAGAAAGACAACCTCCCCGAGCGCACTGAGTACCAGTGTGAGCGACATCATCGGTACTCGGATGATTCGCCTAAAGACGTTTCGCCGACGGACGTTTGACAGACGGGCAGGTCGCCGAATGGACGTTCCACCGAACGTTCATTCGGCCGAACGGAGGTTCCGCCGAAACGGGATTCGAACGCTCGCCCCGCCGGATCGTGTGTGTACAAGTTTTTCAACCTCGGCCCGCGGGCCATATACGGCCCGTTAGGATTTTTAATCCGGCCCGCCGCCGGTGTTGTCTAAATTATAGTAAAAATCAATGTTCGTCTACCATCAATGGCAGTCCGGGAATAAGCACTCTTGGGCAGGCAGATGTAGCAGAACCGAGCCGTAAAATGACAGCAATCGGGTCAAATCCATCCTAAAACAGCATTTAATGATTAAATACAAATACTGGATGATATCGCGATGGAGGCAAAAAAACGTCTATAGACGTCCATTCGCCAAACGGCTCAAAATGCTCTCAAATTCGGTCGAATCCAGCTGAAAACAGCGTTTAATGATTAAATACAAATACTAGTATTTGTATTTAATCATTAAACTAACAAATACTAGTACGACCTGTCCGTCTGTCAAACGTCCGTCGGCGAAACGTCTTTAGGCGAATCATCCGGTCACGACATCATCATTGCTCGCTATCGGCACACCAGTATCACACCTGCCACAAGCAGGTGCATGTCAATGTTCCCTCTAATTTTTCATGTAAAACAAGAAAAACATGAGTGGACAGAGCTACTGCCATCATGGGGAAAGGGGTAAAAAAAAAAAAAAAAAAAAAAAAAAAAATTGATCTTTCATATTAAGACGGGGGCCGCAAATTATCGTCCCGCGGGCCGCAGTTGGCCCGCGGGCCGCATGTTTGAGACCCCTGCTCTAATGGATATATGGTGCCGTTTCATAAAGCGAATGCACCAAGACCGACCTCCTTGAAAATGTTCAATTTTCAATTCTTCCGCTAGTGCTTTTGCCCTCAGTCGATTGGTGACTGTGGAGATGTTTCTCCTAGCTGCTCTTAGACCAAGAATCCACCGCTCCAGTTGATCTTCCAAGCCGGGCCACCTTGCCTTGTTCCCACGGAAACTCAGCTTCCTCTTATTGACTTGGCGAAGCTCGTTCTCCTGCTTCCTCCATTTGCGAACCATAGATTCGTTTATGTTGAATTCCCTCGCGGCTGCTCTGTTCCCATGTTCCACTGCATAATAGATGGCTTGAAGCTTGAACTGAGCTTCGTAAGCGGGCCTCTTTGTATTATTCATTATTCATTTTGCAATAAAGCACATGCCCACACCAGTATATATAGGAACCTTGTAGGGGCGTGGCTTTAGCGTCTTCTCACACACACCCTCCGCAAGCCTTACCCCACCAATGTCCGCCTTTAGCGTCTGACCCCACCCACGTCCGCCTTCTCTCTAGAAAATTAAAGACTTTTTAGTGCGCCTTGTAGTCGTGAAAATAGGGTATGTATAGATATAGTATTTACATAATGTTTTCCTTTATACATTTGTTCTGAACATGAATGGTCAAAATGTGGGCTTGTTGATTCCTAGAATATAAACCATGCCCAAAGACAGTATATTTCTTAAATATATGTTGCACTCCTTTCTGTATACGGTCTACCTACGAATGCCTCTAGTTACGAAAGTTTCAGGTTACAATTTTTTTATATGCAAATGAATGACTTGAGATACAAAAAAGATCCAAGTTAGGAAATCCCCCAAAAGTAAATGCATTTCCTTGTCCATTCTTTTATTTTGAATTCCCTTTATTAAGCGATTAAAAACTACAAATGCAACGTGGCACATATTTTCACACATACACATACAGGGCACAAAGTAAAAGTCTAAAATGTACTACAAAGTGGACAGCTTTCGGTCCTGGTAGAACGGGCTCTTGCCGCCATCTGGCGGTCAAACACAGGCATTACATCTATAACGGCTGCGCAGGGAGATATTTCACCAGCGCAGGGCACATTTTCATATGCTTTATTTATTTTAAGACATTAATAAATAATTTCATTATAATTGCAATTAATGCTATTAATTTTTATTTTTTTCTTAAATTCATAAAAATGTGAAAATCCACGTAACTCGTAAGCGGAAGCCACTCTTGCTACTAGGAATCAGCACTGAAGTTAAAAAAACATATATTTTTTAATAGGGGTGACCCTACTTTGCGATTTTTTGATTATCGCGGCCATGTCTGGTCTACATTAACCGCGATATTTGAAGGATTACTGTACCCACAACTTCCGAGGCTATTGTAATGGCGATGTTTACATGCAAATTGTCACTTAAATAGTTGCATATACATGGATTTGAAATGAAGAACTTTATAAAGTAAAGGAGTATGTCAGGTTGCCGCAGTGTTTGGCCTTTGGCTGTAAGAACAGAATGGAGGGTTCCTAATTAAAACATTATTTTTCTCCGTTATCGCCAAAAGTTGTGATTTGCATATTTATATCCTTGGACCAACCATCTTTTACAGGAAGGTTTTTTTACTAGGACTTCTATGTTCTTTTAAACTTCCAGACAGTACGGTGATAGTGGATTCCTGTGCCATAATTTGAGGTCTTTGTAGACATCATGCTCCTTTTTCTAATGCTCTGTTAACCGATGAGAAAAATCAAAAACCAAAAAAATAATCAAAAGGTTTTTTTTCAATCTTACAAAACTGTTTTTCTTTTCATTCCGTCATGTGTATTTCCAGTGAAACTGTCAACAAGTCCTTAAATACACTCTTCACTGTTAATGGTTTCTTCTGTAAATGATTCATTTGCTCTAATGTTGTAAACGACATGACGTGAGTTTGATTATGACTGGTGAACAGTGGACACTGTTAATATGGGGGCATATTTCATTGGTTGTGTTTAATCAGTTACTGTAACTACAATGACCTACTGTACTGTTCTCTTACGTGTATTGGCACATTATGTCACAGGACAATAGTACAGTATTCATCTCATAATTATCTTTTAAATTCAGATGTTTTAAATTTGGGTTAGTTTAATATTGAGCTCTTTGACATGTATGTAAGTGTGTTTTGGAAGATATGTCAAGAGAAAGCACCTCAAAAACTAATTTGCAGTTCTGCTTTTTATTGACCTTTCCTTTATTACTGTGGATCAATAGATCACTGTCACCATACACCTCTCAGATGCAAAGTGATGAACTTCCATATAAGATTATGTTATTGGGTTTAAAATGCAATAAAATGCATTCCCCCAATAGGCTTCTCCAAATTGTAGCTTTATAACATCTTGCTCAATGTAAAATGATGAACTTTATTATTATTATTTTTATTATTATTAATATTGAGTGGAATAAAACCATAAATAACCCTACACATCAATACTGTTATTTGTTGTCTTATTTTGGCAAATTGATGCTAATAACAAGGGTTCATTTTATCATTTGATCAAGCTGTGGTATTTTTAAAGATATGTACATTAACTTTACAGGCCCAATTGCAATCAAGTTGGGGCATTGTTAGTAAGAAAAAAGAATGCTGTAAATTGCTATATATATATATATATATATATATACAGACGCTCCCCTACTTACGAACATTCAACTTACGAACAACGGTACATACGAACATGTCTGCAAATTGCGTTTAAGTCCAAAAATGTTCGCAAGTCCAATTTTGTATTTCGCCCCTTTTTCGGAGTAGTACTTCTCTCCGCCGCTAATACCGATGCCTGGCGCTGTGAGAGCTCAGCTCACCCAGCATCTACCTTCTTCTTCGTTGCAATGCGGAAGTGCGTGAATGTATCTCCAGTGTGCAAAGAACCTTTTTCATTTGTATCATTAAATATCTCATGCATCCAATATTCAATATGGTTGGTAAAAAGCTAAAGGCTTCTATTGAGGGAGTTGCAAGGAAGAGGCAAGCCATTTCATTTGAAACGAGTGGCAATAATAACGAAGCTTGATGCGCGTGAGAGTGGTGAGCGTTGCACATTTAGTACCATTTATAAACAGAAAGATCGAGCAGCAGGACCCAAATATTGAACGTTGCACAAAGTTTGCAAATCAATTGAATGATGCCATACAGTGTACCTCATCATTTATGATGAAAAAAAGAAGAAAACTGCAATCGTCATTAGGTCGCTTCTTTTGGCCAGTTTCTAATACATAAATCTCTCTCTCTACAGTACTGTACATATTCTCTCCATTTTATTAAATGTTTTTTTTTCAGTACAAACCAATGCGTGTTACTTATACAAGCCTTAAACATACAAATGCACTTGTATAAACCTTCAATATACTTATATCGGCCTTAAACATAAATTATAATACAAAATATAGCACTGAATCAACTTACAAACAAATTCAACTTATGAACAATCGCTCGGAACCAATTGCGTTCGTAAGTAGGGGAGCGTCTGTATATATATATATATATATATATATATATATATATATATATATATATATGTATATATATATGTATAGATATATGTATATATATGTGTGTGTATATATATATATATGTATATATATATATCAGTGGCGGGCCGTCAGGGCCTTCAAGGCCTTCTCTGCTGGCCTAAGAAATATCTGAATCATATTATATTTTGTCCATCAATACTTATTATTCCAAATGGTCTGTTAGCTTCCTTTCATTGCTTTTCCCCTGGTTGCACTGCTTCCAGATGTGTGTTTTCATATTGAAGCATATAACCAATCACATTTAAGCCATTATTTGTTGCCAGGATCAGAAATCTGCCTCAAAGCCTTCACAATCAGTTCTGCGGGCTCTGCTGCATTAAACAAGACTGTTGCTTTTAACCAATCAGATTTCAAGTTGGCAACCCCACAATGCTTTTTCATTGGCATTGGCATTTTGCTGGCTGTGATACGTCATTGCTTTCACCAACTATTATTGGCTTGCTATAGAGAGTAGGCGGGCCAAAGCCATAGTGAGGCAGCCAGAGATCGCAAACTCCACCCACAATGGCCGACAGAGCAAAATAAATTGATTTTGTTGCAGATTTGCTCACAAAGCTATTTTCCCGACGAACTTTTCCAGAAAAAAAATGGACATCATTAAGAAAGGGCGGTCAACTCCGAAGCTAGCAAGCCTGTTACAGCCGGGAATAGGGTGTGTGCGCCACTTTCAGTGCGCTAACTTAGCTGCACAAGCAAATATATCGTTGTGTTTATTTAAAACCATTTTCAAGACGGACTATGCCGGAAATGTGACAGGACAGGCTCGACTTTCATCATTAGCTTTGATGGCGATAGAAAAGAAGGAAGAAAGAAAGGAGGATGGATATTGTGTACAGTTAAAAAGGATTTTTGGCGAGTATAATATGGCTATATTCCTAAATAATATTTCAATTGTGGGCCCGGTTCTGATATCTGAAAAGCTCCAGTGTTTGTATTTAATCACTAAATGCTGCTAGGAAGTGGATTTTACGCCAGTTTAATTTTTGCCGTTTCGCCATTGACGTCCATTGCTGTCTTTTCCCGGTAAAAATAACCCCTCTGGCCTGGTTGTAATGTCTCAAAAGCTCCAGTATTTGTATTCAATCAATAAATGCTGCTAGGAAGTGGATTTTACCTCATTTTAGTGCATTTTTTGCTGTTTCACGTATGGACGTATATGGACGTATCGGTGTTCATCGCTGTCTTTTTACCGGGGAAATGATACTCCGGGCCCGGTTCTGATGTCTAAAAAGCTCCAGTATTTGTATTTAATCAATAAATGCTGTTTTCGGCTGCATTTTACCCCATTTTCGGGCAATGTTTTGCCCGTACGCCATTGACGTTCATCGCTGATTGATCGCATTGATTTATTGATTGTTTTCTATGTGTCGCAGCTGTATCTGCAGTAGAGGTTTTATAGCCATAAAATAGTTTTTGAGGGTTGGATTGATACGTTGAAGGCGCTACCAGAAAATGCACGGACCGCCACTGATATATATGTTTTTATATATATATATATATGTTTATATATATATATTTATATATATATTTATATATATATATGTTTATATATATATTTATATATATATATATATATATATATATATATATATATATATTTATATATATTTATATATATATATATATATATATATATATATATATATATATATATATATATATCAGTGGGTGGCGGTCGGTGCATTTTCTCGTAGCGCCTTCAACGTATCAATCCAACCCTCAAAAACTATTTTATGGCTATAAAACCTCTACTGCTGCTAGGAAATGGATTTTACCCCATTTTTGTGCATTGATTTATTGATCATTTTTTATGTGTCGCAGCTCTAGCTGCAGTAGAGGTTTTATAGCCATAAAATAGTTTTTGAGGGTTGGATTGATACGTTGAAGGCGCTACCAGAAAATGCACCACCCGCCATATATATATATATATATATATACATATATATATATATATATATATATATATATATATATATATATATATATCAGTGGTGTGCCGTCAGGGCCTTCAAGTCCTTCTCTGCTGGCCTAAGAAATATCTGAATCACAGACTGATGTTAATTATATTTTGTCCATGAATACAGACGCTCCCCTACTTACGAACATTCAATTTACGAACATGTCTGCAAATTGCGTTTAAGTCGAAAAATGTTCGTAAGTCCAATTTTGTATTTTTTTCCGAGTAGTGCTTCTTTCTGCCGCTAATACGCCTGGCGCTGTGAGGGCTCAGCTCACCCAGCATCTACCTTCTTCGTTGCAATGCGGAAGTGCGTGAACGTATCTCCAGTGCGCAAAGAACCTTTTTCATTTGTATCATTAAATATCTCGTGCATCCATTATTGAATATGGTTGGTAAAAAGCGAAAGGCTTCTATTGAGGGAGTTGCAAGGAAGAGGCAAGCCATTTAATTTGAAACTAGTGGCAATGATAACGAAGCTTGATGCGCGTGAGAGTGGTGAGCGTTTCACGGGCATACAACTTGAATCGTTCGACCGTCAGTACAATTTATAAACAGAAAGATCGAGCAGCAGGACCCGAATATTGAACGTTGCACAAAGTTTGCAAATCAATTGAATGGTGCCATACAGTGCTACCGCATCATTTATGATGAAAAAAAGAAGAAAACTGCAATCGTCGTTAGATCGCTTCTTTCGGCCAGTTTCTAATACATAAATCTCTCTCTCTCACTTTCTCTCTCTCTCTCTCTCTACAGTACTGTACATCTTCTCTCCATTTTATTAAACGTTTTTTTCAGTACAAACCAATGTGTGTTACTTATACAAGCCTTAAACATACAAATGCACTTATATAAACCTTCAATATACTTATATAGGCCTTAAACATAAATTATAATACAAAATATAGCACTGAATCAACTTACAAACAAATTCAACTTATGAACAATCGCTCGGAACCTAACTCGTTCGTAAGTCGGGGAGCGTCTGTATATATATATATATATATATATATATATATATATATATATATAAATATATATATATATATAAATATATATATATATATAAATATATATTATATATATATAAATATATTATATATATAGTTGTGGTCAAAAGTTTATATATATATATATATATATATATATATATATATATATGTATGTAAAATAGTAATTATATACTAGTAGTTGAAGCTTTCCTCTTCATATCAAAACGCCAGCGGTTTTGTAGCAATCGAAGCGATTAGGCGAGATGTGGCGGCTGTGGGAGGAAGAGGAGGAGGTGGAGGAGGAGGAGGACGCAGCCTTCGGCAGACACAAGAAGAAGGCTCATCCGCTCGCCTCCCCATTGACGTCAGTCCAGTATCACATGAACCAGCAGCGACCAATCAGCGCGGCGCTGCTGGAGAGAGCTGGCTCATTTACAGCAAGATAGGGGGAAAATACAGAATAAAAGGAAACCGAGCCATTGAGCTTGTAATGAGCACAAAATCCCACAGAGGAAGCGAGGCGCGCAGCAATTGGAGCTTTCTTTCCGTTTCGTCCTTCTCGCCGCGTCTTCGTGCCGCTGGATTATTGCTTTTGGCTCGCTGGCGGCGGACGAAATGGATAAGGCCATGGCCTTAACATATTGAATCGCTCACTCATCGGCGTCGGAGGGGAGTCGAGACGCGTACCGCGGACACATTTCATGGAGCATTGTGCGGGGAGGAAAATGGTGGACTGTTTACAGTGTGTCATAAAAACCTCCCCCCGTTTTGATATCCTGCCATAATCGTGTTCGGAAGACACTTTGGGCTCGGCCTCGTCTCTCTCCAAAAATTAGTCGTGTTCTCTCCCCACTATCGCCGACAGATAGGTATCGGTAGGTACTCCCTCTACCCCCTCTCCCAGCTCGATCAGACTGCTCAAATTTGTTTATATATTCATGTAGGTGTCTCGCGCGGGTTGTCTTCTCGTGTCAAGCGACCCCCTTCTCTCTTGTCCTTTCGGGATTACTAAAATATGGATTTCAACAGCGCCGGCGGTGGCAACGAGCTGCACAATAACCAGTTTTATCAGTGCGAGGAGAGCAAGCCATTACTGGGGGACATGACAGAGGGGAACAATAACGTCAAAGTTGCCACGGGGCCGTGTAAAAGGAGCCTCCAACACTGCAGCAGCAGCGGGATGCGCTACAAACTGCTCCACGAGGGCGACATCCAGGTGTGCGTGGTCAAACACCCACGGACCTTCCTGAGCAAGATCCTCACCTCCAAGTTCCTGCGAAGATGGGAGCCGCATCACCTCACGCTGACAGATAGCAGCCTGACCTCCGCAACGGTGAGCATCCCCATTTCATTCAGTAGTCGCCGAACTATTCCACAAAGGGCCGCAGTGGGTGCGGGTTTTCATTCCAACCCAGAAATAGGACACCTTTTTTTCACCATTCTGCTGTCCTACAAGTGCGATCAGTGGCTTGCAGTCAGGTGCTTCTTGTTTTCTGCAGAAATCTCATTGGTCAAAGTGTCTGTGCTGGATCGGTTGGAACAAAAACCTGCACCCACACAGCGACCCTCCAGGACCGGTTTGGGGACCGCTGATTTAATTCTTCTCGTTATGATTTGCTGTGCCTCGCGTTCCACGGGCGGTGTTGTCGTTTGTCTTTTCTTGTCTGAACGCAGTTGACGAGAGCAAAGATTATGCACAATCTGTTTGACGCAGTAGGCAAGAAAGCAACGTCAGCGTGTGGATAGTAGTGGCGGTGTGTTTGATGGGGACAAATCTTGAGTTTAACACAAGGACTTTTAGCTTTTTAGTTACATACACCTTGCAAGGGGGGCTCAATTGTCTTGGCATGTCGCACAGGTTTGACCCTCAGGCCCTCCTATATTATTTCATTGGCTGCCTGACATTGACAATGATAGGCGTCCAGTTTATTTTGTCACGAATAGTGATATCCCGGGGCGGCCCAGCAGCTGAGTGGTTAGCACGTCGGCCTCACAGTAGGGGACCTGGGTTCTAATCCAGGTTGGTCCACCTGTGTGGAAATTGCCTGTTCTCCCCGGGGCCTGCATGGGTTTTCTCAGCTTATTCCGGTTTCTTCCCCCATTCCAAAGACATGCATGGTAGGCTGATTGGACACTCTAAATTGCCCCTAGGTATGAGTGTGAGCGTGAATGGTTGTTTGTCTCCTTGTGCCCTGCGATTGGCTGGCCACCAATTCAGAGTGTCCCCCGCCTCTGGCCCGAAGTCAGCTGGGATAGGCTCCAGCACCCCCCACGACCTTAGTGAGGATAAGGCGGTTCAGAAAATGAGATGAGATATCAAAATGTTTTCACATTTTATGTGAATATTCTGTAAACGTTGCAAAAATCAAAAACCTCTTGTAACTCGTAGTTACATAGCAATTACATTACAGCGCCTTCTCTGTCTCTTATCTAATTTTCTGAACCGTTTTATACTCATTAGGGTCACGGGGGGTGCTGGAGCCAATCCCAGTTGTCTCCAGGCCAGAGGCGGGGCACACCCTGAATCGGTGGCCAGCCGACCGCAGGGCACAAGGAGAAGGACATCCATGCACACTCGCACCCATACCTAGGGGCGATTTAGAGTGTCCATTCGGCCTACCATGCATGTTTTTGGAATGTGGGAGGAAACCGGAGTACCCGGAGGAAACCCACACAGCCCCAGGGAGAACTCCACCCAGGTGGACCAACACTGGACTTGAACCCAAGACCTCAGAGCTGTGAGGCCAACGCGCTAACTACTTACGCCACTGGGCCGCTTTCCTTCTCTGTTTTTAGCCAAATTATTTATTTTATAACAAGTATTCCTTTGTTTAGTATCCATACATCGTTTTAGTTTTCTATATTTATTTTTTTAAAAGTCAGCTAGAGAGACCACACATCGTTTTATATACAGCAATACCTTGACATACGATGAATTTGAGATATGAGTCAAATTCCGAGCAAATATTTGCCTTGAGTTACAGGACAATTTTTGATATACGAGCATACGAGACAGCGAGGTGGCCGAGGCTGTTTATGAGAACAGCATGGGACTGTCTTTCTTGCCGCAACTCCCTCGTGCAAAGATCCTTTTGAGGATGTTTGTGTGCATCATTTTTGGAATATTTTTAAGGCAAGACAAAAGCGAACAACCTTCGATAGGTTCCTTTTAAAAACTTTGGCTGAAACTCAGGGTGGAGGCGTGGCGAAAAGAAAGGTAAAAACATTTAAAACAAAATTAGAATTAAGTTTAGTGGAAAGTTAGATTGAATTTATTTTTGAGTGTATCGTAATCCAAGTTCATTTAAATTTGTTTATTTAATGTCACGACCACGTTGCCGTGTAAAAAGTCTGTCTCTCTCATACTCTCTTTCTCTCTCTCTCTCTCTCTCTCTCTCCCCTGCCGCACTGCATTTTACTGAATAATGTCTCTTTTTGGTCTCCAACATCATAACCACTAGATAGTTATTAGTTACTCTGTTAGTAGATGGCAAATCACAACAAATAAAAATGTTTTTCGATTCCAATATCCTCATTTTGTTGTTTTTTTCAGAGGGTGGCAACGAATTAATTTGTATTTAGTTCATTTTTATGGGAAAAGTTGATTTGAGATACGAGTAAATCAACACACGAGCTCTGTCGCGGAATGCATTAAGCTCGTATCTCAAGGTATTACTGTACTTTTTTTTTTTCAGCAAGAAAGAAGCCCGACCCAAACCCGAAGTAATGATTGACCTTTTAGGCCCAACCCAAAATTTGGGTCCAGTCGGCTCGGGTTTGGGCTTAAGATCTCACCTCGACTCAACATACATACCATACTACAATCGCATCGAAAACAAAGACTACATGTTGTTGAGTGAATATAGTAAACGTCAAGTTTGTTAACAAAGCAATAAGATATAACAGTAATCCCTCGATTTTCCTGGATAATGTAGGTACTTAAAAAAAAAGTAATCGTCCACAGAAAGCATCAAGAAATTTCCGCCCTTGGTTGTGACTTCTGGTAAAAACATCTTACCTTCAGTTGAAGGTAAAGTCTGAGTATTTGGGCTTTATCTTTCCTTAGCCAAGTAAAATTGATTATGATTTACATTTTAAATTAAACACATTTGGCTAGGGATTAGATAGGATAGGATCCAGCAAACCTATGACCCTCATGAGCAATGTTCCCTCTAAACTGCACGCGTGCGCAATTGCACACTACTCTCGTCTTCTCTGCGCACAGCAAATCATATGGAGCGCACAAAATAAAATCCCATTTTTTATTTTTTTATTTTTTTTATTTTAGCTGTGAGACCGACGTGCGAACCACTCATCCGCCAGGCCGCCCATTCATAGATATTAATCATTACATTTTATTATTACTAAATCATTTATGTGTAGTAGACATACACCTGCTTATGGCAGGTGTGATACTGGTGTGTGCCCATAGCGAGCAATGATGATGTTGCTCACACCGGTACTCAGTGTGCTCAGGGAGGTTGTCATTCTACCCAGACGAACAAAAAATTAGAGGGAACATTGCTCATGAGGCTAAGCGGCTTGAAAGATGAATAAATGTAACTGATAGTGTTGAATGTGTACCTAGTATTGTAAGAAATTCATTCATTTTCCATACTGCTTATTGTCACAAGGGTCGTGGGTATTGTTTTAAATTGAGCTCTTAAATAAAATTGAATAATTGCAGACATTTGTAACATTGGCAAATTCTGCCTATCATTTTCCAAAGAGCCAATATGGTAGTGTCATGAAATGGACGATTTACACACACCCCTACTTAGGATTTGTTATCCTACAATCTTGTGTTAGCACGTTATTTCTGACACTAGTGTACTACCAAGTCATAAATGTTGTGAATGATAACATCACTAACACACACAATTCACAGATGTTAAAAAACAACAACTGATAAATTATGGAAAGCAAGGCACTGATGGTGCCTCACTTTGAAGCAGGCAGCGGGGTATCAATTCACACTTGGTGTGTGTTAGTTTGAATGGTTGTCCATCTCAAAATGGATCTGTTTGTCCAGTTTAGGGTATAGTCTGCCTTCTTGCGCTAACCAGATGGGATAGGCTCCTGCACTACGCAACTGTGACCAGGATAAGTTGTTGATGGATGGATTGGGGGAAAGGACATACACTGCACATTATTGTAGCGGCATAAAATTAATGATAATACTTGAACAGTATGTTACTGTGTTATAAAAAGTACATAGTAACCTTCAATGTGATGACGCTGGTGAGATTAGATGTTCAGACTAAGAGTAAGTCTATATCTGGTAGAAAGGGATTGTGGACAAGTGTCGGACTAGCATTGGATCATCGATGGAATCTTCAGGGGGCGTCGTAGTGGCAACAGGAGGAGCTTCTTTCTGCAAGAAGTTTTCGGCACACGGAACCTGGTGACCGCTGTTTCTTTTTTTGCACAAATATGCTGTTGTACAAGGACATGACATTGCCAAATTCAATGGCTCCGACTATGTTGTCATCAATCTCTTGGACCTGTTGTTGAAAAATGCATCCCATATTAAAGATCTCCTGCAGATATCTTAAAGAAGACCACGTTCTTTTGAGTGGCTAACAAGCAGTGTGTTAACGTCCTCTCGTCTTGCCAGCTCCACTGCCTTATCTACTGCGTCAATACCTGATACAAAATGTAATCCTGATTCATTCTTTCATTCCTCAGAGTGGGGGCCGGGTGTCTTAGTCCACAAAAGAAAACATTTATTTTGATTTATTCGCAGCATACACAACACGCGTGCATCTCCAGAGGGGAATTGCGTTGACCTCCCGTGTGTCTCCCTCTTAACCGCATACATTAACGTGGTTCCTAAAGGCGAATTTTGTACAAAAGAACGCCACAGTGTAGATTCAACTATGCCTCAATGGCGTGCTACGCCTCAAGGAACGTCAATATTTAAGAGGCGTTTTAATGGAGACTAAAAATCCAAACAAAGCTGGGATAGGATCAGTGTAGTCTTTCTCCACATGTGATGTGCGCAATGCGAAATTCACTCGCAACAAAAGAGAAAATGGTAAGATGTTGTCCTTCTCAGCCTTTTATATTATTTGGCGCGTCACTGTACCCTGTCTTCCGCTTGCGAGTTTCAGCGTGGATTTTGACATTTTATGAACTTTTTAAAATAATTAATTTTAAAAAATCGCGATATACTGAAGCCGCTAAATGTTGATTCGTTTGCTGCAATAACTTCTCGCATGATTCTCATCATGTCAAAATTTGGCTGTACAAATACCTTTTAGCTCTCATTATTGTTTTTTTTGTGTTAATTAGACAATCTAGTAAATCCCTAATTATGCACCTAGGCTTGTTGGGTGGCTGACTTTGAGGGAAGATCCCGATTAGATATGCACCATAGCCCAAATGTTAAAAGTAGTAATCGGAAACCATAATGTTCATGTAATAGTGGCTACTAAAATCTGTATCACAATTGACCTTTCCCCAACCTAGGTACGGTTGCGAAGCCGACATGCTTTGTGTTTCCAGGCATATACTGGAGTGTTTTAAGTGATTTATTTTTTAACAATGCAAGGCCTGCATCCTCCAGATTGAAGCAAAACAGTGTACAATATGCAATACAGGGATATATTCAAAATATATTAAAAAAAAGAACTGCATCAACCTATCGAGGCAAAAGCATAGATGTTCAATCAACACAGAGAAAAGCAAAGATTTTGAATACTAAGGTGTCCATTCACAAAATTTTACATGGAAAAATAAAAACTAGGTTCAAGGCGCTTTATTAGGATGCCATGTTTATTGAAAAAGGGGAAGCATCGCTTTTATGTTAGTGTACGCATGGAACGGACTGTGAATGAAGACTTAAAATTAATCTTTATCCAATGCAACAGTTATACTTAGATGTTATAGCGATGGCATCCTAGTAAGATATATAACTTTGTATCAGTAACTCCAACGTTCATATTTAGTTAAATGAATGTACGTGCGTCTACTAAAACATTTTAGACGAGACAACTCGCTAGTTAGTCTCTGGGGTTCTTAATCTTACCTTAAAATAACACCTTTGTATGCTTTTGGGGGGGGCGAGAGATTAAGCTGGAAGAAACGCTGTACATCTCCATTCTTTGATCCACTGAAATCCAGTTATTTTTTTGGATTAGGGGAGGGGAAAGAACAACATTCATACTGATATACTCCTGGGGTACCTCATTTTTGGTGAGATATTCCATAGGCTTATTACATCATCATTTTGGACATCCACAGAATGTTGATCATTTTTTTTCTGTAGTTTTATGGCAGTTGATGATATTAAAAACACCAAATCAAATAATTATACAATCGTACAATGGGGCATCAGAGAGTTTGTTGGACATGCTACCATAGCAATGGTCTGTAGGATGTATGTTTGGTTGATGGTTGTTTAGAACACAGAATTAGCGAAAGGTCATCAAAATTTTATCACTTATGCGGCCCGATTTTATCTCCTTTGGCACAGTCTCAGGTTTGTTTATGGCACCCTGTGGTTGAAAATCTAAGGTGAAGCTGGGGTTATAGTGATTTAAAGCATACCTCATCGGCCTTAAGTTTGAGATGTTAACACTGTTCTTAAAATTTAAATCGTTGTTCCAGTCCACTTTTGTGATTTAGTTTAAGTTTCCTAATTGTTGTTGGTGAGGACACAGTCTTTTTGGTTTAGTAAAAGCTGAGTTCAGTTGGAGAATATGGTATGAAGCATGATTGTGTGTGCGTGTTTTTTTATGTGGGCAGAAAAACAAGACTGACCCATTTTCTGCAGTTGTTCATTTGCTTTCAATAAAGAGGCTAAACACAATATTCTAGGCAAAATGTGTACAATAACAAAGGTAGCTTTTAGAGACTCAGCACAGCCGCCAACATTTCCCAGAGTATGAAATGATGTGAATTTCTCAGCATAAGTCGTGGTGACATAGCATTCAGAAAGCAAGGAGGCTTCCAAAACATCTCAAATTTTCATCTTTCCAATTACTACAACTAGCTAACAAAGCAATTAAACAGTGCTTTTGTGCACAAGCTGGGTATGCGAAAAGCTTGTCAAATATGCCATCAAAAACCAAATGTGCATCATATTTACGTAAGAAGAGTGATAGAACGAGCACACTTCCTGTGTTGCGAGTGGCTCACAAAAGGCTTGAGATGAAAGGAAACTGGGTGCGGCACATGCATGAGGGGTTCATTGTAGAAATATTACCCTGGCCTTTCACCAAGGCATCAGATTTTTGTGCAAGATTATTACATAAAACATATTGATAATAGTGTTTTACTTAAGTATAGTTGGGTGGCTTTAAATGAAATTTTGCATCATTTCATCTTACATTTGAAAAAAACCCTGTATTTTTAGTTAGTGGAGTGAGTGTAAATTGTCCTTAGACGAGTATATTAATAGAACTGTTTTTTGTCTTAGCCGCTCTCGCTCTATACCAGGGGTCGGGAACCTTTTTGACACAGAGAGCCATAAACAATTCCTATTTTCAAATTTTATTTCTTTGAGAGCCATACTCAGAATTTAATTTTAAAAATGTGAAAATGAGATGTGACTTTTTTGGGGTCATTTTACCACTTTTAAAGTACTAAATGAATTCTTCAGCACTGTTGCGCAGTTGCTAACCAATGAAAATATGCGTGCAGAAAAGTCTGATAAAAATATAATTTAAAAAAAGATGATTAAAGTTAGAGGTACTGTCAGCGCCATAGTGCCGACGTGACACTCCTATTGGTGCATTCAGGACTCGGCTCTGTCACCAGCGGTTTAAATACATATTTTACCTCACAGGTTAGCGAAGAGCCACATGCACCCATCAGAAGAGCCACATATGGCTCCCGAGCCATAGGTTCCCTACCCCTGCTCTATACCATATTTATTCGAGTATAACGCGCAAAAAACTGCCCTCCACCGGTAAAAAAGTCCCCTCCACGGCTGTTATTATGGGAGACGTAAAACCTGTCTTTGTCCGCCAGATGGCGTGAGAGAACCCGTTCTACCTGGGCCCAAAGAAGGTAACTTTATATCCCCCTCTCAGAGGAGATAATCTACCTTCAATTACAAAAGCCACCCCTCTCCAAATAGCCTTTGGGAAGTTTATAGGGAAGGTTAAAATTTTTAAAAAGTTGCTCTAGAGAAACGTTAGCGGGGCAGCCGCTAACTCGAGTCCGCTTAGGGAGCGCTATCCTCGCTCAAGAAGAATGGAATCAATTGTTTGGTGAGTCTGATGATGATGAATCAGACTTGGAAAAATTTTAAATATTATGATGATGAATTAGACTTTAACGATTTAAAATTGTAATTTCCATTTGAGAATTTTGTTCAAATAGGTAGTTTGTTTTACCAGGTTTCCGTACCATATGTTGTGAATACATGTTTTGTCATGGCAACAGCATTTGCCAGTTACCAGTACCGAAGCAGTCTATGGTGTGAGCTGAGAAAAACTGAAAAAAAAATGATACAAATTTTTAGTCAAAAAAAATATGGGTGCATGTTATACACGGGTGCACGCTATACTCGAATAAATACGGTACATCAAATTGCCAGATATCGGCGCCGATAACCAGTCGATATAAAAATCAACAAAGTCCCCGCAAACCCAGGAAGACTGGTTTTGAATGCCCTAGTTTGCCAATTCATTTTGAACGAGGGTTAGTGTTCATTCGCCCTCTTCCAGTCAAAATGAGTTAACATAGACACTATTGTAGTAAAAAAATTGGTAGGAGTCTGTCTGTTCCTTAAAAAAAAATACATTTAAAAAAATGGCGATATATCGATTATTGGTGAAACATATTAATAACCTTTTGGGATACAAAGTACCACAATTTATAAACAAACATATTGGTGAAACATATTAATAACCTTTTGGGAAACAAAGTACCACAATATATCAGAATTTCAATATGTTGTCACACCCCTAATTATGATAATGTCTAATTCATAAATTTCCACAGTTACAGTGCAGATATCTCCTCTGGTCTATAACCATTATGCGGATGACCATACTGAGCAATGCAGAGCTAAGAATGTTAATATCTTTGCTTTAATAACTTTGTAGTGGACAAGTGAACTGGTCAACCACAATGTCACAAATTTAGTCAATGATTTTGATAGAAAGGGTCGAGAGGATGTCCTTTTATATGTGCAACCATCACAAACAATTACAGTGGTACCTTGACATACGAGTGCCCCGACAAACGAGCAATTTGAGATACGAGTAAAATTTTGAGCAAATATTTATCTTGAGATACGAAACAAATTTTGATAGACGAGCAGACAGCGCAGCGGACGAGGTAGGCTGCTCATAAGAACATCATGGGCACTGTCTCTCTCCCCGCAACTCCCTCGTGTAATGTCTCTGCGAGCACTGGGCACTGTTGCATTTTTTCAGTGTTTTTTTTTCACGTTAGTCAGTGCGAATGGCATATATACCACTTCTCGTTGACAAGTGCTCATGCGTTATCCTATTGTGAAGACATTTGTGTGCATCATTTTCTGAATATTTTGAAGGGAATACAAAAGCAAATGACCCTCGATAGGTTCCTTTTAGCTGCATCTGTGTTGCATTTTTTCAGTGTTTTTTTCCCCCGTTAGTCAGTGCGAATGGCATATATACCACTTCTCGTTGACAAGTGCTCGTGCGTTATCCTATTGTGAGGACATTTGTGTGCATCATTTTCTGAATATTTTTAAGGGAATACAAAAGCAAACGACCCTCGATAGGTTCCTTTTAGCTGCATCTGAAAGTCAGGTGGAGGCGGGGCAAATAGAGCCAACCCGGCCGGGAGAAGAAAGGTATCAAAATTTAAAACAAAATTAGAATTAAGTTTAGTGTAAGGTTAGATTAAATTTATTTTTGAGTGTGTCTGCATCGTAATCCAAGGTCATTTAAATTTGTTCATGTTATGTTACGAGGGCGCTGCCGTGCAAAAAGTCCCTCCCCTACTTCCCCCCTCTCTCTGTCCATCTCTCTCTCCCCCTGTGAAATCTGTATAATTTTAGTAGTATTATACACATTTTAGTAATATTAAACCACTAGTTATTTGTTACTTTGTTAATAGATGGCGAAGTAGAAAAAATAAAAATGTTTTTCCAATCCAATATCCTGGGTGTTTTTTCAGAGGGTTGGAACGAATTAATTTGTTTTTAGTTCATTTCTATGGGACACGTTCGTTAGAGTTACGAGAATATCGACATACGAGCTCAGTCCCGGAGCGCATTAAGATAGTATCTCGAGGTACCACTATATTTTGATTTATCCTGATTAGGTTCATATGTTATGTACGGTTATACAGTAATACCTTGACATACAAGGAATTTGAGATACGATTACAATTCCGAGCAAATATTTACCTTGAGATGCGAGACAGATTTTGAGATACGAGCATACGTCTGTACAGTGGCGGTCCGTGCATTTTCTAGTAGCGCCTTCAGCTATCGGAATCAATCCAACCCTCAAAAACTATTTTATGGCTATAAAACTTCTACTACAGCTACAGCTTCAACACAAAAAATCATCAATAATAACCTCATACAATTGAAATATTATTTAGGAATATAGCCATATTTTACTCACCAAAAATCCTTTTTAACTGTACACAATATCCATCCTCCTTTCTTTCCTACTTCTTTTCTATCACCATCGAAGCTAATGCAGAAAGTCGAGCCTGTCCTGTCGTAAATCTGGCAAATGTTTGTATTCGATTTAGTGCTGAAAATGTTTGTTCCCGGTTGTTCCAGGCTTGCTTGCTTTGGAGGTGTCCGACCTTTCTTAATGATGTCCAGCTTTTTTTTTTTAAATGGCTTTGACAGTAAATCTGCAAACAAATCCATTTCTTCTCCTCCAGCCTTTGCGGGTTGACAAAACCACTATTAAATCAACACAACAATATATTTGCTTCTGCAGCTCGCTCCAGATACAGTTTGGTAGCTCTGGCTAGTCCACTCTATCACTAGCCAATCATAGTTGGTGAAAGCGATGACGTATCCCTGCGCCTGCGAGAAGTCCTTGGTGTCACCAAATCAAATTCTGATTGGTTAAAGCAACAGTATTATCGACGCTTGTTTAATGTAGCAGAGCCTGCAGAACTGATTGTGAAGGCCTTGAGGCAGATTTTTGATCCTGGCAACAAATAATGGCTGAAATGTGATTGGTTAAATGCTTCAATATGAAAACACACATCTGGAAGCAATGCAACCAGGGGGAAAGCAATGGAAGGAAGCTGACAGACAATTTGGAATTATTTAATAGGTATTCATGGACAAAATATAATTAACATCAGTCTGTGATTCAGATATTTCTTAGGCCAGAAGAGAGTCTCTCCTGACGGCACACCACTGCGTCTGTATGATTTCAGCGCACCGTCTTTCTCGGCGCATTTCCCTCGTGTAAAGATCCTGTAGGAGCACTGGGCGGAGTGTTGCATTTTTTCCCGTGTTTTTGCGATAGTCCGTGCAGAATTAAAGGAAAAACAGTGGGTCCAAAGCAAGCAGGTGCAATAAAGGGTAGTGCGAAGAAAAGGCAAATGATGACAATCAATATTAAGCACGGAATAATCGAAAAACATGAGTGGTGTACGCGTGACGGGGCTCGCTCCTCAATACGAGAGTTTTTCAACAATATGCACCATCCTGAAGCAGAAGGACGCTAATAAGGATGTCACGTCACTGGACGGAGCGTTGTATTTTTTAAGCAAGCAGGTGCAATGAAGGGTAGTGCGAAGAAAAGGCGTATGATGACAATCGATATTAAGCACGAAATATTTACGAGTAGTGTACACGGAACGGAGCTGGCTCGCCAATACAAGAGGAGTACTTCGACAATACATACTTGGGCAGAATTATGCTATAAAGGCTATCTAGCCTTCCAAACGACTAACCATAATTTCCAAGCTGCGCAGTGACATTCATAACGAGATGGAGAGCCTTCTTTTAATATGGATAAAAGATAAACAGGAGATAGCATGACCAAGTTGATAATATGCGAAAAAGCTAGCGGAATTTATACATGAATTTAATAGCAAAGCAAGCATCTGAAAAAGGGGAGCCTTCAACACCACCAGAACCCTTCATTTAAGTTGAATTTATGTTTACGTATGTTATGGTACGAGCGCGTTGCCGTCCAACAAGTGTCTGTCTCTCTCTTTCTCTAGCTCTCTCACTCTTACTCTCTCTCTTTAGCTCTCTCTCTAGCTCTCTCACTCGCTTTCTCTTTTGCTCTCTCTACCGCACGCACCCCACGTTGTACTAAATATAATGTGTCATTTGAGTATTAAACATCATAACCACTAGTTATGTGTTACTCTGTTAGTAGATGGTGAATTAGAACCTATAAAAACATTCCATTTCCATTGTAATATCTTCTTTTTGGTGTTTTTTTTTTCAGAGGATGGGAACGAATTAATTTGTATTTAGTTACATTTCTATGGGAAACGTTGATTTGAGATACGAGTAAATCGACATACGAGCTCGGTTCCGAAACGCATTAAGCTCATATCTCAAGGTATTACTGTAGTACTCTGGGCTGATTTTGGCTGTAAATGTGCATTATATGGATCAGAAATATGATCTAGCTATCATTATTTTCCAAGGCAATAGCAGATGTTTGCAAATATTTTATTTGGATTGATTAAAAAAATTAGTGCGTTCATCAAGGGCAACAACAATAGAATATTTACTGCTAAGAGGGTCAAAGAAAAGGACCTGGGATTTTTGGAGGGCAAAATGTGTCTCTAACCAATTGATCAATAATCATAATGATCCAGGATTAGAATGATGAACAATTTTTGTTGTTGATTTGTCGTTTGATCATGGCCCCTTGCTACAGTTTTTTTGTTTACTTTTTGAATTAGCTTGTTAGCAGAATCCACATTGAGATTGAAAAGTTGCTGATCTAAAAAAAATATAGGAATGGATAACAAGAATTGTGTTCCTTTTTTTTATTCATGCCACGTGTTTTCTGGAAAGCACTTTGATACAGCTGCTTCTCTTAAAAATGTGATGAAAACACAAGTGAAAATTTTAATTACACTGGTTTAAGATGTAATCATGTAAACGTGGGCATGATGAATTTATGACTGAGGCATTCAGAAGTACTCTAATTTTGCTAATTGTATCACTGTATTCACTCGCATATAAGCCGCTTTTGTCAGACAAAAATGATGACTGAATCGAGGGTACGGCTTATATATGCTTAGTTTTTTTTGTTTTATTTCTTGTTCGAAAGTGACAACTATGGGAGTAATATGAACCATCGAAAGAATTGAGTTATTTTGACATTAGAAGCAATATGGCTGCCACAACATCTTAAACATCTGGCAAAAAAATGTAATTTCTGTAATTAGAAAGCATCAGGTTCTCATCAAGATAGACTTATTTCTTTTTTTTCAAATTGAATAATTTGATATTTTGCATTTACAAAGACAGGCATATTAACTTCCTTATGATATTGACCCTAATAATGTCCCTTTGATTCATACAGTATCTTCTAAGATTTTCCCTTCAAAGTAACACATTTGTACTCCCCATTAAAGCCATGAACATGGAGGTGAAAATTGGGAATCAGGGGGCGGCTTATATGCGAGAAATTCAAAAATTTTAAGGCAATTTTAAGGGTGCGGCATATACGTGTAGGTGGCTTATATGCGAGTAAATACGGCAACTGACATCATTCATCATTCATACTTGCATTATCGGTGCCAGATTTTTTCTGGTCATATTTTTAAAACGGTGTTGTCTCTCTAATTTAGTGAGATGTTTGAACTGCTATTATGTTTCTCACTTTAGTCAAGAACTGAACATTGTTGTCCTAAGTTTCACAAAGTTTTTTTTTTTTACATAAGAAATCAACAATAGCAAACCCAGATCACAGGAAACAAACTCCCAGCATTCTCATATTTAGGTATTGTAGGTCACCCGCTTGTGTTCTTCCATGTTCACGAGAAGCAGTTTAGTTCCTCATCTAGTGCAGAAGTGTCTTTCAGAGAAGTGACAATTAAATGCCACAAGAACGTCATCCTAGAGAGTCCAGACAAGTTGTCTTGGTATCATTACGTTCCTCAACATATCACATGACATGTTTATCCTCATGTGTAATCACTGTGTTTGTTACATTTTGGGTCTTGACCAATTCAATATGACCACAGTAATCCTTCAATGTCAATTAAATGTTAGAACTTTGGATTATTTTTTTAATATGAAAACAA
This sequence comes from Stigmatopora argus, assembly GCF_051989625.1. NCBI lineage: Eukaryota > Metazoa > Chordata > Actinopteri > Syngnathiformes > Syngnathidae > Stigmatopora > Stigmatopora argus. The sequence goes on along the minus strand of NC_135389.1, from coordinate 4,937,268 downwards.
GGCACGGGTATGAAATATATTCCCTGCTTGAAAACAGGAAGAACTTTAACCATTCGGAACATCGTGGTTTTCGTTGTGTGTGTTGCAAAAATAGTGGCTGAAGAACTCGTGTTTCATGTCAATACATGTGACATATTTAACCTTTGACCAAGGGAAAACAGAAGGATATAAATAGTGTATGAGAGGAATAAAATAAATGTGAGAGCGTAAAGAAAAGAACACTTAAACACAAAAACACTCATTTATTTTGCAAGACTGCTGCAATAATTTAGGGTATCCGTATTTTTCTCCCCATACAATCTTTAATACGATATTTTAAAAATCCACATTTAAAAGTTTTTCATCAAGAAAATATAATAATATCCTCCATTACTATTACCATTAATTGCAGTAAAATGTCAAAATTCCCCTATGAAAATAGGTTCATGGTGACCTGTTTGTGCGAAAACAAGCATATTGACAAAACAAATGTCATTACTGTAATCCCACAAATTTTGCGAATAATGTAGACCAGACAAGGTCCCGATAATTGAAAAACCGCGAAGTACGATCACCCCTATTATTACCACCATACTACGTTTTCGCACCTATACAAAAATACAGTACAGTAAGTGCAAATATATATATATATATATATATATATATATATATATATATATATAATAAAGTGTGGTTAATATTAAATGTTAGTGTTATATGCATATGATAAGACTAATGTATTATAACGAAATATAATCCACAGTAATCCCTCAAATATCGTGGATAATGTGGACCAGACGTGGCCGCGATAATCGAAAAACCATGAAGTAGGATCACCCATATTATTACTACATTATACTGTATTTATTAAATATTACAATTATAGCTATATGAAAAGTATTATGTATTAATATCTAAATATAATCTATATAATATTCTGTAAATACTTTAAGTGCTGTACTGACGGTGAAAATATTTCCCATCCACTTGATTTTAAAAACTCAATTAAAAAAAGTTATTGGGAGCTTAAGTCTAAGTCCTCTTTGTCAGATTCGAGAGTCAATGATTCATCGATGGACACTTCAGGAGGCGCCGTAGGGGCAACAGCAGAAGCTTCTTTCGAGGCACAAGGAACATAGCAACTGCTCTTGTACAAGAACATGACGCTGTCAAGACCATGGACAAATTCAATGGCTACGACCATGTTGTCATCAATCTCCTAGTGGAGTTTCCTTTTGAGTGACCCCATGCAGTGTGTTGACTTCCTATCATTATGCCAGCTTCAGGGCCGTATCTACGGAGTAAATCCCTCATAATGCTGAATTGTTTATTTATTATTTCTTCATCCCCATCCTCGCCGTTGTCCACTGCCTCATTTCGATGAGGTCCTCATCAGTTGGGGTGGTTGAGTAGCTAGCCAGCAGTGTTTTGCCGTCCTCCACTGTCATGTCTGAGAGGTTTTCAATGGCTACCAACCGAGCCATCTTCATGGCCTTATCTACGCCATAATACCCCCATAGTTCTGATTTTTTTGCAGGGCCAAAAATTTACCGTTAGATATCCTGAATGATAGGGCATTCTCAATCTTAAATATGTTTCTATTCCTAGTGGTTACCACTTGATTGGTGCCCATGGAAAAGGATATACAGTGGTACCTCGACATAGGATCGTAATCCGTTCCGAGACTGAGATCGTATGACGAGATTCTCGTAACTCGAGCGGACGTTTTCCATTGAAATGAATGGAAAACAAATTAATTCGTTCCAGCCCTCTGAAAAAACACAAAAAACAGGATATTGGATTGGAAAAATGTTTTATTTCTTCTAATTCGCCATCTATTAACAAAGTAACACATAACTAGTGGTTTAATAGTAATAAAATGTGTTTAATCTAACTAAAATTGGGCAGATTTCGCCGACGGGAGACAGAGACGTTTGTGGGGCGTGGGGGGGTGGTTTTCGTTCTTTTTCCACGACAACGCACTCGTAAACGGAACAAACTAATTTAAATTAACTTGGATTAATATATACAGACACTCAAACATACGTTTAATGTAACTTTACACAAAACTGAATTCTAATTTTGTTGTAATCTTTTGTTACCTTCGTTTTCCGGGTTGGCGGTTTGCCACGCCTCCACCCTCACGTTCGCTATCGATGGACTGTTTGCTGTTGTATTGCCTTCAAAATATTCCCAAAATGATGCAAACAAATGTCCTCACAATAGGATAACGCACGACCACTTGCCAACGAGAAATAGTCTTTAAAGAACGATTGCGGGAGCTTCTTTCCTTAGAAAGAATAACAGGAAATACAATAGTTGAGCTTACCCACGTATTGATTGTGGGTAATGAAGTTTTATTCTGAGAAAGGTTGCCATTGCCTATGGGTGTTGTGTGCACGAGTATACTTCATTACCCAGAAAGCCCTCTTTTTGCCCGCGCATGCGTGTTGTGCGTTTCCTGGTCATAGGAGAAACTCGTCTGAATTAATCGTTCCGTGCTCGTAGATATTGTTATACACCAAAGATATGCAAAAAAGATAGTGCCATGGCCACCTGGCTTGGTCGCATCACGAAATTTTGATCGCATGACGGGCAAATTATTCGATCGAAATTTCCGCCATAAGACGAGTTTTGTATGACGAGCGGTCGTATGACGAGGTACCACTGCAGTTGCTGATTTCCGAATGTTCGCTTCTTCTTTCTTGATGTAACACATGGTACATTCATTTATGCCGTAATGGTGTGCTACATGGTCATATTTATTACCCGCTCTCAGCATATCTAGCAACTTCACTTTTTCGGTCACCGGTCATCTTTTGTTTTTTCTTGGGCTCATTGGATGCCTTAAATGGCGCAGGATCCCAAAACCAAACAAAGCTTAAATAGGCTCTGCGTAGTCTTCCTCTACGAGCCGATGTGCGCGATTAGAAATCCAAACCAAACGGGCAAAGGCAAGGTGTCGTCTTCCTCCATGAGGTGATGTGCGCTATGCAAAATTCAATCCGAACATAACAGGAAAAGGCAAGATGTCGTCCTTCTTTACTTTTTATATCATTCGGCGCATCATTCTTTTTTTACGGTGAAATTTCGGTTTTCTGATTTTCCAGTCACAAAAGTGCAGGTAGAGTGGTACCTCAAATAAGTGATCCAATTTAGCGAATCCCCCAAAACGTAAATACATTTTCTGTATCCGTTATTTTATTTAGAAATTGTCTTGCATCCCGACTTCCTCATTTATTGTCACTTAGTTCTTTATTTGATGTTATCCATCTCGGAAAATCAAGATAAGAAAGTGGTGTGCGGTTGCCTGATATTGCAATGCTATGGAAGCAGAAGGAAGCATTAAAAGTGGCCACTCTTTGGCATGTCCTCTCGACGAGATGAAGAAAATGTTACCCCTTTGGAGTTCTATTTAATGATGTTGTTATGAATTCATCATTTGAAGTTGTTTAGATGTGTGTTTATGTGCATATGTTCATGTGGTAATGTTACCTTCCTCCTTCCACTGCACTGTACTCGTGCACAAATAGAAAATGTTTTTGCATGCTTGTTATTCATTTTAATTAAATTATTAATAAATCATTTTCTCTCACTTTTGTGTGTTTCTCACATCTTTTAAACAAAATTGGGACACTTTGATCCTTTGTATAGGGTTTAGTTGGTATTTTTTAGGACTTTGGAACAAATTAAAGAATTTACATATAAAGTACTGCTCTATTTACAAAAAAATCCAAGTTACGAAAAATTTCTGGAACCAATTAATTTTGTAAGTCGAGGTATGACTGTATAACTAAAATGGCACTAGATTTAGCCAGATTATGACAAATGTAATGAATAACACATTTTACTATTTTAATGTAACAAGACAAACCTTCCATCACAGTACAATAGTAACTGATAGATTAAACTTCAAGTCTTGTTAAAATAATGATTTGTTCAGTGTATCTATAACTGCTTTCTTTGGGTCACCAAATGAAGAAAGTGTACTTGGCAAAAACTACTGTTGCAATATTATTTATAATAATTTAATAGGTTTATCATTTTAGCACAATTGACTTCAAAATCTAATATGCTAATGTAAGTGTAGGTTGATAATCCAACTGGGCCGTTAAGAAGTTTGACTCTGAAGACTGAATGTAATGCACTGGTATAAATGCATCTGGTGGATCAGTGTGTGAAAAATAGGGCAATATGTTTTTTTCTCAGTTGGAAAACACGTGTCAATGGTTTGCAAATGCCCTCTGCTGCAGTACTACTATGCAATTTTGTGTAATTTTGTTTGGTCGTAGTTCATAAAATGATTCATATAATATTTGCTATATGCCCTCTGACAATTTTAAAAGGAGACATAAAAATGAGTCAAAGCAAGGTAAAATGCAAAAAAGAGGAACAAGGGTTAGAGAGGAGGCCTGATAAGAGACACAACTGAATGAGGGTTAAAGAGACTCTTGGGAGCTGTGACTGGCACTGGTGCATCTGCTCTGGGAAAAGGTCACTCGTATTATTAGTATGTACACAGATATCTATAAACAAGCAATGCATTTCTAATTACATTGCTGAATTTTGTTTAGATTGAGACCATTTACATCTTGAAAATTATTATCAATGGCAAAACAACTCCCTTAACTTTCATTGCCACAGTATTGCTGCATAGACAGTGTATTTTTATTTGCATCAGGAGGGCAATTTTAAAGCTGGCGAAGACCCCAAATGGCCTCCATCCTTTCTATTAGTGTGTTGTTGCATTAGTTTTCCTGAATATGACCAGTGGCTTGTTGATAAAACCCATAACTCCAAAATTAGCCAAGGTTTAATCCAATGTTTCTCAATCGTTTTTGATCAGCTGTACACTTTGTAAAAATCCTTGGGCAAACCAACACCTTTAAATCTTCTAATTTAAAACTTTGATGTAAAAATAAGTCATTTATCCGTTTTATTCTCGTAATTTTGACTTTTTCCCCCAATTTATTTAATCTCTTAATGGTACGCAAAAAGCAGTTTTGTGGTCACCCAGACAAAGTTGATGACATGAAACAATGAGTATAGCAGTAGTTTTTCTAATTTCCTCTGATTTTCTGAACCGCTTTACCCTCATTAGGGTCGCAGCGGGTGCTGGAGCCTATCCCAGCTGACTACAGGTCAGAGGCCATGGACACCCTAAATCAGTGGCCAGCCGATCGCAGGGCACAAGGAGAAGGACAACCATGCACACTCACACCCATACCTAGGGGCAATTTAGAGTGTCCAATCAGCCTACCATGCATGTTTTTGGAATGTGGGAGGAAACCGGAGTACCCGGAGGAAACCCACGCAGGCCGGGGGAGAACATGCAAACTCCACACAGGTGGACGTGACCTGGATTTGATCCCAGAAACCCCATAGATGTGAGGCCGACGTGCTAACCACTGGGGCCACCGGGCCGCAGTTGTTTTTATGTGAATTATTTAGTTCGTTCCACAGTCTTAAAAAAAAACTACCAACTAACCCCTTTTAAAAATGATCAGTCTCTCACTTTAGTATGAAAAATGTGAGACACAGACAAAAAATAAAGAAAGTGGTAAGAAATGTATTTACTAATGTATTAAAATGAACAATAAGCATGCAAAACATGTTCTATTCGCGCATTACAGTAATCCCTCGAACATTGCGGATAATGTAGACCAGACATCATTGAAAAACCATGAAGTAGGTTCACCCCTAATTATGACTACCAAACTGCATGTTTGCGCGCCTACACAAAAATACAAGTGCACAAGTACAATTATCAAGAAGTACAGACGCTCCCCTACTTACGAACGAGTTAGGTTCCGAGCGATTGTTCATAAGTTGAATTTGTTTGTAAGTTGATTCAGTGCTATATTTTGTTTTATAATTTATGTTTAAGGCCTATATAAGTATATTGAAGGTTTATAGAAGTGCATTTGTATGTTTAAGGCTTGTATAAGTAACACACATTGGTGTGTACTGGAAAAAAACATTTAATAAAATGGAGAGAATACATACAGTACTGTATACATACATTAGAGAGAGATATTTACTAGAAACTGGCCGAAAGAAGCGATCTAACGACGATTGCACAGTTTTCTTCTTTTTTTTCATCATAAATGATGCGGTAGCACTGTATGGCATCATTCAATTGATTTGCAAACTTTGTGCAACGTTCAATATTTGGGTCCTGCTGCTCGATCTTTCTGTTGTATGCCCGTAAAACGCTCACCACTCTCACCCGCATCAAGCTTCGTTATTATTGCCACTCGTTTCAAATGAAATGGCTTGCATCTTCCTTGCAACTCCCTCAATAGAAGCATTTCGCTTTTTACCAACCATATTCAATAATGGATGCACGAGATATTTAATGATACAAATGAAAAAGGTTCTTTGCCCATTGGAGATACGTTCACGCACTTCCGCATTGCAACGAAGAAGGTAGATGCTGGGTGAGCTGAGCCCTCACAGCGCCAGGCGTCGGTATTAGCGGCGGAAAGAAGTACTACTCGGAAAAAAATACAAAATTGGACTTACGAACATTTTTTGACTTAAACGCAATTTGCAGACATGTTCGTATGTACCGTTGTTCGTAAGTTGAATGTTCGTAAGTAGGGGAGCGTCTGTAGTTATTAAATATTAGTTATACACATGAAAAGTAATGTAATGTATGAGTATCTAAATATAATCTATAAATTAAAAAAATGTAAATACTTTAATACTGTACTCAGTAAAAATAGTTGCTCTGAGCTTCTTTCTGCGAGAGGTTTTTGGCGCATGTGAAACATGGTGACCTCCGTTTCTTTTCTTGTACAAATATGCTTTTGTACATGACTTGGTCAAGACAATTGCCAAATTCAATGGCTCTGAGCATGTTGTCAAGAATCTCCTGGAGCCGTTGCAAACTGTGTGCCATATTTAACATCTCCTGCAGTTGTCTTAAAGGAAGACCACATTCTTCATCCTAATTCTCGTTGCTTTCCTGCCTCAGGACCAGGACGACTTGTTGTAATTGATGGAAGAAGGAATTCTGCTGTCTACCAGCAAATTTTGAAAGCGAACGCCCGGCCCTCAGTTCGTGCGCTCAAACTCTAGCGCTCTTGGAGCATGCAGCATGACCGCGATCCAAAGCACACCAGCAGGTCCACCTCTGAATGGCTCAAAATAAAAACAACGTTAAGGTTTTAGAGTGGCCAAGTCAAAGTCAAGATTTAAATCCTATTAAAATGCTGTGGTGTGATCTAAAACTAGCTCTAACATTGCAGAATTGAAACAATTTTGCAAAGAAGAGTGAGCCAAAATTCCTCCAAAGCGTTGTGAAAGACTCATCACAAATTATCGTAAACGCTTGATTTTAGTTATTGCTGCCAAAGGTGGCACAGCCAATTATTAGGTTCAGGGGGCAATTACTTTTTCACAGAGGGCCAGACAAGTTTGTAATTTTTTCTCTCTTGGTAAATAAAATCATTATTTGGAAACTGCATTTTGTATTTCGTTGTGTTGTCTCTGTGTCATACTAAAATTGTTTTGATGATCTGAAACCTTTGTGTGTGATAAATATGCAAAAAACACAGAAATCAGGAAAGGGGAAAATACTTTTTCATTGCACTGTATATATTATAGTATTCCCTTGAATTTCACAGATAATGTTGACCAGACATAGTAGGATCAAGAAGTGTAGTAGATATTACACATTACACAATTATATAGATGTGTAAATACTTGAATGGAATGACTGGAACTTTGTGATCATTACACTTTTTTTATTGTTTCAGTCCACTATGGGACCATTTTTATAGGAGTATTTTCAAGTGAAAATGACAGAAAATTGAAAAAATATATGTAATACTGCTTTCTGATTTATGCATTTTTTCTTTTGTTTTCCTCTTGACTGATTGTCACACTGGAAACAAAAAAATCACCTTTTTCTTGTTTCTATGGTAACCCAGTCAGAGAAATAGGCACTCAGATTATGTTACCTCAACTGATGAAAACTTAAAGATTTAGATAAATTGCTATCTCATTGGGAAAAAGGAAAGATAGATGTACAGCATTGTAAACGATTAGATCGTTAGGTGGAGAGTAAACAAAGGCAGGAAAATCACCACATGCTCCTATAAAGGAAAAACTATCTATGGCAGAGGTATCCAATACATTGATCGTGATCCACTGGTAGTTGTCAAAGATGGTGTCATTCGATTCATGTTTTGATCTGGTGGGGAGGGTCTTTCCGCTAGTCATGCCTTGGTATTGCGTTTTGCAGACTTGCTGGTAAATCAGTCAAGCATGAGCAGGGAAACCAATGCCAAAGCCCCCGTTACCCTATCAACCACCCACCCTGGTGTCTAGCTTTGATTGTCATGCATAAGAGCAAGTAAGAAATTGTTTTTGCACAAGTCATCTAACCTCGTCTGGTTGGCAGTCAATCTCTTTTCTTGGCTGACTTTTTTAGGGAAAAGCTTCATTCTGTGTGAGTTTTCAATGGGTGCAAGTCAACAGAGCAAAACATCACATATATATTCTAAATTATTGTGTGCCATAGGTTTTCAATTTGCCAAAACACACTAATGCAGTATCAATTGGTGAAACAACTATCAAAACACATCCAACAAAATCAACATTGTCTGTTTCTGTCTGAATTCTTTTAGCAATGAAAATATTGTAAATCTATTTAAAAGGGCATTATTATTAAGTTATAATTATTAAAATTATATTGGGTGGTATTCTGTGTTTTTGTTCGAATTAACTGATTGCGTACAATGTGTATGATATCAAAAGCCCTTAAATTGAATCAAATAATTTGTGACATTGGCGAATATCGTTGTATATTCCAAGGAATTGGTATCGCATCATCATGAAATTGGTGATTTACGCCCATCGTATGTGCGAAAATTCATATAATAATAATAATTGGACATAGGCTTTATCATCATCATTGACTCGACAAAAGTCTAATTGTCATCATACCCAGAAACTGTGTATGACGAAATTGGTAGTACTTCTCCATAAGGTGCGTTTTCCCGGCAAAAGACCCAAATAAGTGATAATTTCGGACTCGTAATTTGGCATTCTGCCGTGATGGATACATCGCGTCACCCCCCGAGCGGATCACTTACCTCTCACTGTCTTTCACTTACCTTCAGTGGTATGGGTCCCCGATGATGTTCCTGGCTCTGCTGAGGTATCGAGGGCTGGCAATGTCTTCCAGTGAGGGCAGAGAGCAGCCGACGATCTTCCGGGCAGTGTTAATCACTTTCTGCATGGCCTCTTTGTCTGCTGCTGTGCTTCCAGCGTACCATACTGTGATGCAGTATGCCAGGATGGTCTCCACAGTGGTTCTATAGAAGGTTACCAGAAGCTTAGTGTTCAAGTTGTTCCTCCTGAGTACCCTGAGGAAATGGAGTCGTTTCTGGGCCTTCGTCACTACTGCCGTGGTGTTTGTAGACCAGGAGAGCTTATCCGTGACGTGGACCCCCAGGAATTTAAAGGACTGGACCCTGTCTACACATACTCCATTTATGAGGAGTGGGGCCAGATCTGTGCTGTGTTTGCGAAAGTCCAGGATTATTTCTTTAGTTTTTGTGGTGTTCAGTGTGAGATTGTTCACCGAGCACCACGAAGACAGTTTGTTGACCTCATCTCTGTAGGCCGACTCATCCCCTCCTGAGATGAGTCCGACCACAGTGGTGTCATCGGCAAATTTGATGATGGGGTTAGACTGGTGGGTTGGTGTACAGTCGTATGTGTACAGGGAGTACAGAAGAGGACTCAGTACACAGCCTTGAGGGGAGCCAGTGCTCAGTGTAATGGAGGAAGAGAGGTGGGGACCAAGTCTAACAGTTTGTGGTCGGTTGGTTAAGAAGTTCTTTATCCAGCAGCAGATGGAAGAGGATAGTCCAAGGTGGGAGAGTTTTTTTAGTCAGAATGTCTGGTATTATAGTGTTGAAGGCTGAGCTATAGTCAATGAAAAGCATCCTCACGTAATTCCCATGGTGCTCCAGGTGGCTCAGTGCTGTGTGTAGAGCTACGGCGATGGCGTCCTCAGTGGACCTATTTGCTCTATAGGCAAACTGGTGAGGGTCAACTGAGGGAGGGATTGTATCCCTGATATGGCGGGCGACCAACTTTTCAAAGCACTTCATGATCAGAGGCGTGAGTGCAACAGGCCTATAATCATTCAGGTTGTCAATGGTTGGCTTTTTGGGGACAGGGATAATGGTGGCAGATTTCAGGCAGGATGGAATGATGGATTGTTGCAGGGAACAATTGAATTTTTTTGTGAAAACTCCAGCCAGCTGTTCAGCACAGGCTTTGAGCACCTTCCCAGGTACTCCGTCAGGGCCAGCAGCCTTCCTGGTGTTCACAGACCTCATTACTAGTCTCACTTCCTGTTCCTGAAACTTCAGTGTATTGCTGCAGGGTGGTGGTGGGGGTGTTGAGACTGGGTCTGATTTGTCAGTATCAAAGCGTGCAAAGAAACGGTTCAGTTCCTCCGCTAGTGAGGCATCTGCGTTAACAGACATATTATTGTTATTGTAATTGGTAATATGTCGTATTCCCTGCCACATCTTCTTTGGGTTATTTCCTGTGAAGTGCTCCTCAATTTTCTTTGTATATGCTGTCTTGGCCTTTTTAATGCCATGTTGCGGGCGGGTGTCCAAGTATTCACAGGCAAAACTTAATTTGCTTGCTGACTTTTCATCAAAGAAAAGAATGTTTGTTTTTGTGTTTAAAAAAAAATGTACGACTTGTGCCAGAGATGTGAATCATAAGTCTGCCTAACGCTGTAGTGGTACTTAGGGCTGCAAAGAAAAAAAGGAGGGTGGGCGGGCATGTGTGTACACGTGCTTCGTGTGTGTTGTAGGTCAGATTCAGAATTGTTTAGGGAGGAAACATGTTGAGAACGGAGTGATAGCAGAACTCGTGGAGGCCTGTTTATGTTACACCAGAAAGGAAATCATCACAGTGATGTTCATTAACATTCTTTTATGACCAGACAAAGAATTACTTTTCTTTTAAATGATAATTGATCATTATTTGTGATTCATTTATAAATCATGTTTTCTGTTAAAATTTATTGTTTGATCAGATTTATGATTTGGCTTGAAAAAAATAATTACTTTTCCTAATATACTTGAGTGTGTGCGTGAATGGTTGTCCGTCTCCTCGTGCCCTGCGATTGGCTGGTCACCAATTCAGGGTGTGCCCTGCCTGGTCCCCGAGGTCAGCTGGGATAGACTCCAGCACCCCCCAGGACCCTTGTGCGTACAAGTGGTTCAGAAAATGAATGAATGAATTAGGCCTGGGCAAAGGACAAAAATTATCACAATTTGAAAAAATATATAAATAAAATTAAACCTCAGTCTATAGATAATTAGCACAATAACTCATCTCTTTACTTTTAAATTTAAAACTTCAAATTTCTGTGAATAAGTAAATACATTACATTCCTTGTTATTCAATTATGAAAGTAACTGTTATCTTTAAAAGAATAGAGAATATAAAATATAATTATTTTAAAAAGTATTTTTGTTGTTCTATTGTGCAATAAAGATAAGACAACACCCTCATTAAACTATGAAAAGTAACGAATAATATCTGTAGAAATTTGACAGGCATCGTTATTTTTATACATGTGCCTTCAAACCAAAAGTTGCTGTGCAGTATTAAATAACATAATCAATTGGCAAGCAGACTATTTTCAGCTTTACAAAAATAAACCATGTACATTTGCCTCACATGGTCATTTAATGTTTTTAAAACATTGGCTCAATTTAGCCCAAGTTAAACAAGTTTTAGACTTTTGCAACCTTTTCATAACATTTGCACAAAATAGGGGAACTCCTTTATCAAGCAAGAAAATAATTACAGGCTGTCCTCAAATGAGTAGATAGGGTTAAAATGGGTTAAGGACATTTTCAATCAAGCTGATGTTTGTGCACAGGTATTTAAGAGGCGTTAAAAAAAAGAAAGGAAAAAAACCTCACAGCGACACTTCACTTGAATGATTGGAAAATTCAGTGTACTACAGAAAATAGGAATGTGCTGAAACCTGAATGGTAACTTTGAGGGGACCGCATTTAACTAGTTCCTGAAGAAACATGTTGTCTGATAATACTTTTTTTATGTAGCAGCAGACAAAAGAATGGCCTTATTTTTGTGAAGCCACACATAAAATACCATGCACCAGTGTGGGGATGTTTATGTGAGCACTGAACCGTCTTTTCCTTGACATGAACACTTTACTTTTTACAAGTCTCTATCAATTTATTGTAGATAATTGTTTTGCACCATCTCCAACTACACATTTTATTCGATTCTTAATGATCCAATAGCATGAACATTCACCACTCTTAGCTTGTTAGATTTCTACGCCCCTCAAAAAATGGTTCAATAAATGATGCTACCATATATACATGGGATTATTCGTCTTGGTACATTTCTTGAAGCTTCAGATATCTGAGCTTTTAACCGGTCTCTACTTGTAATATATCGCATTTGAAGAAGACATAAACACACTGAGCTTTTGTTAGTGTTATTCAGAGCGAGTCAGCCAGTGTTTTTTTTAATACTTTGGTTCCAGATGACAGTTAATGTGCATGCTGTATTGTTAATACAGCTTCAAAAGTGTTGTAAATTGTCTTTTTTTTCTATCGTCCACAGCCCACTGGTTACATGGAGACATCATTGACCTACAGTGCCATTGAGGACTTGCAGCTGCTTTCATGGGACAATGCACCAAAGTACTGTGTCCAGCTCAGCTTCCCTGGTGGCACAGTCCTTCTCCAGGTAAAATTTATTTTAAAAAAAACTTCTTTAGAGTGTGTGTCAAATGTGGCAGCATACGTAAAGGGCTATTCATTCCAGAATTATAATCATCACATGAAGATTTGACCACATTTTTTTCCGTGACGTGGGTTGCCTTTTGATCATTTGATTCAGTCGAAACAGTCTCCGTCATAAAACCTCTGAAAATTTCACATGCAGTGTTTGATTAGGGACATGTGGAGGTTTTTTTTAATGCTTATATACAAATCAGTGCTATCAGGAAACAAAGAATTCATTCATTCACTTTCCGTTTCGCTTATCCTCACAAGAGAAAACCATATCAGAGCAGATGAGAGTACCAAAAAGGGAGTTCCCAAATTTGACACAGGCGTTAAACAATATCAATTGGATTATTATCTTTACCATAATCATGCTAATGACAGCTGCAATACTTTCATGACTATTATCCAAGACACAGTGTCTGTATTCACAAGAAAAATTAAAGCAAATCCATCAAAAAAGAACATCCTGCATGGTTATATGAAGACGTGCAGGCATTAATCTCCTAAGACCCAAACTCTTGCAAAACATCTATTTTTATTTTCTCTTTGATATTTAGCTTAATTGGGAAAACAAATAATTGTCCTTTTACATGTTGTAGTTTCTGAGAAAAATGATTTCCACATCATAAGTGGACGCCAGGCCTTTGTAGTCCAAAATTTAACATTGTAGTCTTGTGACAACTACAAATGTGATGTCCACACATGTGGACGCCAGGTCGTAGGAGATTAATCATAAAACGAGATCATGCTCTCAAAATATCACTTGAAACAAAAAGGATTAATGACACAGACAGACATTTACTTTTCTAAGAAATAAAGTAGTAAAAGAAATTGGAACTGCAAAATCTAATTTCTTTATCAACATAATTAGTACTGCGAAAGGGAACACTAAAGAGGTCAGAGAAGCACAAAGAAATAAAGGTTGAAGCAGTTGTAGGAGAAAACAATCTGTGACCCTAGGAACATAGGTACAACTTTAAATGATTATTTTATAGACTCCGTTAAAGAAATAACACCTAACATCCTCCAGTGCTAGGTCCCTTGTCTTTACATAAATGATCTGCCAATTTGTTGTCCTGCCAAATGTATGCCGATGATGCCGTTCAATATGTCCACACGAAAGACAAAAAACATGTTGCACGGGCACTCACCGATGCAATGACGAACGTGAATAACTGACTTGAAAAATCCCAACTACAGTGGTACCTCGACCTACAATCAGCTCTACCTACGACATGCTCGAGGTACGATGAAAATTTCAATCGACTATTTCGCCCGAGATACGATCAAAATCTCGAGCCTGCTAGCTCCCGCGATCACTCATTCAAGACTACTTCTCGTTGGCAAGTGGTCGTGCGTTATCCTATTGTGAGGACATTTGTGTGCATCATTTTGGGAATATTTTGAATGGAATACAACAGCAAACAGCCCATCGATAGCGAATGTGAGGGTGGAGGCGTGGCAAACAGCTAACCTGCCCAGAACAAAGGTAAAAAAATTAAAACAAAATTAGAATTCAGTTTTGTGTAAAGTTACATTAAACATATGTTTGAGTATGTCTGTATATATTAATCCAAGTTAATTTAAATTTGTTTGTTCGTTTGAGTGCGTTGTTGCTGTGGATAAAGTCTAAAACTTTACCCACAATCAATACGTGGGTAAGCTCAGCTGCTGCATTTCCTGTTATTCTTATCTAATACGAGGAGTATTATATTACTTCTCGTTCGCTGCTCATAACATCCAGCGGCACCGGCCCGCAAATCCATCCTCGCAATATTTCCGGTCGCAACTCTCTCTCATAGGCGCCGTTCAAAGCGGTTGCGACCAGAGCCATTACAACGAGGGAGTTGCGAGTCGGTGCCCCCGATGTCCCCACAAGCAGCAGAGCGATCGCTAATATGTACTACAAGACTATTTCTCGTTGGCAAGTGGTCGTGGGTTATCCTATTGTGAGGACATTTGTGTGCATCATTTTCGGAATATTTTGAAGGGAATACGTAGTACAACAGCAAACAGCCCATCGATAGTGAACGTGAGGGTGGAGGCGTGGCAAACAACTAACCCGGCCAGAACGGAGGTAAAAAACAGATTAAAACAAAATTAGAATTCAATTTTGTGTAAAGTTACATTAAACGTATGTTTGAGTGTGTCTGTATATATTAATCCAAGTTAATTTAAATTAGTTTGTTCCGTTTACGAGTGCGTTGTCGTGGAAAAAAAAACGAAGCCCCCACCCCTCCCCTTCTGTGCGTCTCTCGCTCCCCTAGGCGAAATCCACCCAATTTTAGTTAGATGAAACACATTTTATTACTATTAAACCACTAGTTATGTGTTATTTTGTTAATAGATGGGGAATTAGAAGAAATAAAACATTTTTTCCAATCCAATATCCTGTTTTTGGTGTTTTTTCAGAGGGTTGGAACGAATTAATTTGTTTTCCATTCATTTGAATGGGAAACGTCCGCTCGAGTTACGAGAAGCTCGTCATACGATCTCAGTCTCGGAACGGATTACAATCGTATGTCGAGGTACCACTGTAAAACAATAAATGTAGTCCAACAATTTAAGTACTTAGGAATCACTCTTGACTCTCAACTTGTCTTTAAATGACAGATAAAAGGCACTCTGAATAGAATTAAATTGAATTAGTCCAATTTTAGGTTCATTAGAAACAATCTAACTCCTGAGTCAGCAAAACTGTATTTTGGCACAATGATCATATCACACCTGACTTACTGCTTAAAAATTTGGTCACCGGCCTGCCAGACAACACTAAAGTCAATTGAAGCCATTTAAAAGCAAGCTCGGAAAGCATTGGGAAGAAAACCAAAAACGCACCACCACTGTCAGATATTAAAAAATACAAACGTCTGAACTGGGGCAATACTGTTAAATATGCAGACGCCACCTTAATACACAAAATCTTCCATCACCACTGGAAGATTTTGTACAAAAAAAAAATCCAACACATCAACAAGGGCTGGCTCTAGAGGTGATTGTGTAGTTCCCTTCAAAAAGAATGCATTCAACCAAAGCATCTTCTCTCCATACATGAACTCTCATCTCTGATCCTATTTGCCAATCATCTTAAAGCCTGCCTATTAGATGAACAAAATTGCGATCACAATGCTGTCTAAAACTGTGCTACTTGTGTTTGTGCGTGGGTGTTTGTGTGTGTGTAGATTTTCAAAGATTACGATTGTAAGGAAGTAATTTGGTCATAACCAGTAAAACAGGATTATTATAATTTTTTTATTAAATCAAATTGTTTGCGGAATTGAGGTGCTCAGTCCTGATTTTACTTTTAATCATGAAAATAAAGCATGAGTAAAGCTATTTGAGGAAAAATATGAGACACCTGTGACGACGACTCTGACATTCCTCTTATATGTCCTATCTCTTATCTCTGAAAGTGTTTGACAAATAACATGTTTTTATGTGTGACCCAATAGGCAGCCAACAGCTATTTAAGGGATCAGTGGTTTTACTCATTACAATGGAAGGTAAGCATGTTTTTTTTGTTTCACTGATATTTCTAAAGCATCCTGCGGAAGCCACTAGAAACTCAATTGAACTGTGCTTGCAGTAACTCTACCAGGAAGTGTTCATAAAAGTTTTCCGTGTCACTCACTTTGACTATGCTTTCTTCCTTTTTTTCCCAAATTCAAACCTCAAAACACACAATAAATTGTCTCTCGTCCAGTTAAGCTATATGCAGTAGGTTTTATGGGGGGAGGAAAGTGAAATCCGAAACTTCTACATGTGAACATAAACTTATTTCAATGAATGATTTGTGGCATTTCATGAATGTATAAACCAGAGCAAATGTAATACCATACAGGGTAGTAAATATTTACGCATAGATTATGTTGATAAGTTGATGGTATAACGATAATGACTACTGCAATCTAAAGCAAAAAAAAATATTCATAGCATTATTTTATTGTTGTAATATAATTTTAGTTAAACGCTTCTACATATAGTATAGAGCACATCATACTTGAGTAGACCCTCTTTGGAAAATAAGATTTCCATCATCTCAATCAATACAAAAGAATGTTTTTTTTTCACTTTCAACAGAGATTCATACTTTGCTTCAGTGATTGCCACCAGCAAATTAAATTTTTATGAAAACTGTTTGGTGCTAAAGTGAATGCTAACAAAAGATGGCATAATTTTGACCTCCATGACTTTGAAGGACATATCAACAAGTGTTCGATGCATTGAGTAACTAAGTTTACAACTTCCAATTATGTAGTTCTTTTCCATTTGTTCAGAAGTGAAGTCACGTTTATTTATAAAACCGTTTATCCCAACACATACTATTTCAATCGGCTTTGCAGGTTCACAATTTTGACACCCACTGATGTGAACTCCCAAAAGAATGAGGGAAAAAGCCGCCAAGGGGCACAGCAGTGCAGTTTACAGCATTAAGTTTTGTGGCATTTTCTCGTTAGTCAACTCTCCTCTTTGACACCTTTTTGCCCGACACTTCTGTAATGAAGCAAATACAGTAATACCTTGACATACGAGTGCCGCAACATATAAGAAATTTGAGATACGAGTAAAATTCCTAGCAAATATTTGTCTTGAGATACGAGACAAATTTGAGATACGAGCTTACGAGACAGCCAGGTGGCCGAGTACGCGAAAGGCTGCGTATGATAACAGCGCACTCTATTTCTCGCCGCATCTCCCTCGCGTAAAGATATCTACGAGCACTGGGTGTACAGATTTATTTTTTTACGTGTTTTTTTTGTGTTGATCAGTGCAAAATTAAGGGAAAACAATGGGTCCAAAGCAAGCCGGTACAATGAAGGGTAGTGAGAAGAAAAGGCGTATGATGACAATCGATATCAAGCAAAATGTACACGGGACTGAGCTGGCTCGCCAATACAAGAGGAGTACTTCGACAATACATAAACAGAATTATGCTATAAATGGTATCAAGCCTTCCATAACCAGAATTTCCAAGCTGCTCAGTAGCATTACATAATGGGATGAAGAGCCTTCTTTTAATATGGAAAAATATAATCAGTTAGCGGGTGATAGCGTGGCCGAGTCGATACAATGAGGAAAAAGCCAGTGGAATTTACATGAATTTAAAAGCAAAGGAAGCATCTGAATAGGGGGAGCCTTCAACACCACCAGATTCATTTAAGTTAAATTTATGTTTATGTTGTTTCGAGCGCGTTACCGTCTGTCTAGTGTCTCTCTCTCTCCTACGCGTTCTACTGAATAATATCATATTTTAGTATTGAACATCATAATCACTAGATAATTATTTGTAACTTTGTGAGTATATGGGAATTAGAACCAATAAAAATATGTTTTTCCATTGTAATATCCTGTTTTTGGTGTTTTTTCAGAGGGTGGGAACGAATTGATTTGTATTTAGTTCATTTCTACGGGAAAAATTGATTGGACATATGAGTAAATTGACATACGAGCTCGGTCCCCGAACACATTAAGCTTGTATCTCAAGGTATTACTGTAGATTTGTTTGTGGTTGAAATCTTGTTAGGGGAGGTTTTGTCTGCTTTTGCTCAATTGCTCGCATTTTTACTAAATCTTTGCAGGCATATTCTATCAATTTATTTTATGAAAGATAAATGTTCTCCTTTTCCCGTAAATCAATATTCTCCAGTGTAATTTGCTCTTCAAAATGTTCTTTCAGAACAAAAATAAGTTATTTTGTGAAATATCAGTTGCAGTTTACTGTCATTTTTTTCTGGATTTTAATGTTCTTTGAAGCTGTTTATTTTAGGATTTTTATGATAAAACCACAGATTTTTTCGGTCATTTATACACATTCTTTCTTTCATGACTTATTTTCCCTGTAGAAAAAGATCTACAAATACCGCAAGGTATTAAACAATCCAAGCCGCTGGGATGTAGTGCTGAAGGAGATCAGAGCACTGGTGGACATGGCTTTGACCTCACCACTACAAGACGAGTCTATTCATCAGGCCCCTCTACATATCATCTCAACTTTGCTGGCTGAGGTAGCAAAGCACATACTCAACCATGTGTAAAAAGAAACAAATCATCAACCATGTGTAAACTATCACGGACTTTGTCTTGTATGTTTTATTCTTTCCTTTTCATCTGGAGTAATATTTCAGATTATTTTACAGTACAAATTTATACGTAAAGCAGTCTGTTTTAGGATCAAACTGACTTTGTTTAAATAACATTTTACCATATTTATTTGTAGGCTTTGCTAGGTTAATCTAGGTTAAGAAATGGTACTTCTGGATTTAAAAAGGTCATAAAATATGAATCTGATTACCGTTTAGTTTTTGATAATCTGCAATGCCTACCTTGTCAGGGTTAATAAATGATTACAGTGGGTGATGAATGAATGACATTGTTAATATTTACGTGTGATTTTGGTGACCAGAGATTCAGGTTGCTTTATACATATTATTGTATTTTTACATATGGAAGATATTAAATATTACTATTATTGCGCTA
Source organism: Stigmatopora argus (assembly GCF_051989625.1). Classification (NCBI taxonomy): domain Eukaryota; kingdom Metazoa; phylum Chordata; class Actinopteri; order Syngnathiformes; family Syngnathidae; genus Stigmatopora; species Stigmatopora argus. Next base: position 4,917,994 of record NC_135389.1, on the reverse strand, counting down.
CATTTCAATTCCACTGTTCAATATGATCAATAATTGAAATGCTTTTAAGGAATTATGAAGTTCACATATCTTCCTACCAACAGCAGCTGCAATAAATAGTTTTTGAAATATTAAGGGGAAAAAACTAAAATAATTCTACATGTTATTTCTGGAAAGATATGTCAGTCAAGCACCGCTTATATGTGAATGCCTTTTTGTTAAATGCTACTTTTTTAGCCCCATTTTTTCTTCTTTCTGTGTATCATTTAATTTATATTATATTATACCTTGTTTGTCATCTTTTCACCCTTAGAACTCCAATCTCAGCACACAGGATCACGAGAACATCATTGTGGTAAGCGTGGGGGTCACATATGTATATAATTTATTTTTTGTTGGAGTTGTTGATATGAGCCATTTATATCAGATTTATTTTGTTTATCATTTTATCTATCATTTTTATTTAGTTTCAATATATTTAAAAACCAGAAAACTTAATAAATACAGTTGTACCTCTACTCACAAAATCCATGGGTTCCAGACCTTATTTACTAACTTGGATTTTTTCATCAGTCGAGCAGTAGTTTAAATGTGAATTCTCGAATACGTTCTACGGTCCTTTAAAAACTAAACCTACTACTAACTAAATCATTTAAAAATGATCAATGCCCCAATTTTGTATGTGAGAAACCCACAAAAAATTGAGAAATGATAAGAAAATTATTTATTAATGTATTAAAATTAATAACGAGCATGCAAAAACATATTCTATTCATACAGGAGTACAGTGCAGTGTAAGGAGAAAGCTAATGTTACCACATTAACACATGCAGATAAACATTCATTTATACAACTTGAGCCTGTGAATTCAAACCAACTTAGCATTCAACACAGCTCAATAGGAGTAACAGCCTCTCCATCTCGTCATTCAGCACAGAAAGTCCAGTCCAAGGAGTCGTCGCTTTTAATGCTTCCTTCTGCATCAATAATGTAGCGATTCTGATAGGTAGGTTATTGTCGGCCTTTATTGCCTTGCAATGTCAGTCAACCGCACGCCACTTTCTTATCTTCCGTTTTTACTCGATGGATAACAGGGCCCACTTATTGATTTAATTTGCAACAATCATTTTAAATAAAGAACTGACGACAAACGATGCTCAAAAGAGGGTTGCTATTGTGATGCTGCAATAGGAAGTCAGCGGAGTGTCAAGGAGGACGTCGGATAATTTCAAAATAAAATAACGGACACAAATTTATTTACGTTTTGTGGGATTTCGTAGCTTGGATCTTGTTTTTGTAAATTGGAACGGTCATTTGCATATCATAGTGTTTGTTAACCTGAATATTTTGTAGTTAGAGGCCTTCGTATGTTCCTAATAAACAATATAGTGTATATTTTCTTTTGCCTTCGTGTCTTTATAGTGGTGTGTAAGCACAAAGTAACACAAGTGGTGTTTGTGTATCTAAACTGTTTATAGATTTTACATTATACCATGGCATGGTTTTTCCCTCTGCCCTTTTTAGAAAATATTTTTTGTCGCGGCATTACTGTGATCCTTCTTCACTTTGCGGCTTCACTACATCGCAGATTTTTTTCTGGAAAAAACAGTTCAGCAAAATGTGAAAATCCATGCTGAAACTCGCAAGCAGAAGCCACTCCCATGTCTTCCGCTTACCACTAGGAAAATGGCAGAAGACAGAGCACTGAAGAAAAAATGGCGGGCAGCGGGTGGTGGCCATCATTTTTATCTGAAAATAGATAGGGCGAATACGGGATGAATAAAGTCATCCAATCCAATCCAATTTCTGGAGGGCCGGGAGCCGCTGTGAGGGTGGATTTTTATCAGAAATACGAGGCCCGTGCGACCTTACGCCGTGGCGCTTATTTGAAAATAAAACTTACATGGCGAATTGGACGGCAAAGAGCATCAGCGAAGGTGGATTTCTTTTTTGAGAAACGCAAGCCCCGGGCGATGTTACGTTAGACGCTATCAGCCTTATCCGAAAATAGAGCACTAAGGCCGGCGAGGATGGGGGGACGTCGAGCCGGAGCAACGGGGAAGTTGAGATTCCATTTAAGCTCTGGCAGTGGGCTGACCTCGTTGCACTTAACAGCCGGAGCTTCGGTGGCCCCAACCCGTGGTGTCAGCCAGGGCTTCGGTGGCCCGTGCCCGTGCCGTCGGCCGGAGCTTCGCCGGCCCGTGCCCGTGCAGCGAGCGAGGTCCTCCCCAGAACAGGCAGCGACAAGTTTATTGGAAGAGGACGCTGGACATTTTTATTCATTTCACCTAACTGAAAATGCCCGGGCTTCGCATGGATCGCATGTGTGGGGATGCTGCTGGCTGGCTTCATGGAAAAGCCAGCGTTAATCAACAGGTTTGATTGGAAGAGGATGCTGGACATTTTTATTCGAAAACTAACTGAAAATGCCAAGGCTTCACATGGATCACGTGTGGGGATGCTGCTGGCTGACTTCATAGAAAATCAACAAGTTTGACCCTCCTCATGCTTTAAAAAAACAAGAACAAAGCCTATATTTTGACAGATTCGTTTATAACAGACAATGGTGTTTTTTAAGAAGTTTTGTTACCTGACATGTTTAGTCAGGCGAGTACAGTAATCCGTCTGATATCGTAGACAATGTGTTACGATCACGCTGCATCGCTGCATCGACGCGGCGCGATCGGGAATATCTTAGGGGACCCATGCGCAGGAGACGTGAGTTGACTCGAGCCAGTTCACTTCAAACTACATTCTTTAATGAATAAACAAGGGTCTACAAATCCACAATGGCCTGAAAACAAAACGGCAGCATGCTACGCGCACGCACAAACAAAAGAGATGATCCGGCAATGGTCCTCTGACTCATTGCTCCTTAAATAATAAAGCCAGGAAGCAATCAGCAGATTGACTGCAGCTGCTTCCCTGACGGCACGTCAGGAGGAACAAAACAGGCCACTCCTGACAGTACCTCCCCTCTAACGGACGGATCCTAGACGTCCTAATGCCGAATGTCCATGAAAAGCGAAAGCCAAAAATCAGGCAGGTAGGGAGGGCGGATGAGCTCCCTTCTCATCGTCCGGGGGGCGTCCCCGCCAACCCGTGAAGAGACGAGAGAGGGGCCGGTCCGGCGGGCGTCCGCACTGGCCGGTGACGAGGCGTGGGAGTGGCTGGCCTGGCGGGCTTCCGTGCCGGCCAGAGACGAGGCGAGGAAGTGGTCGGTCAGGCGGGCGTCCACGCCGGCCGATGACGAGGCGTGGGAGTGGTTGGTCCGGCGGGCGTCCACGCCGGCCGATGACGAGGCGTGGGAGTGGTTGGTCCGGCGGGCGTCCACGCCGGCCGGTGACGAGGTATAGAGGTGGGCGTCCGCGCCAGCCGATGACGAGGCGAGGAAGTGATCGGTCCGGCGGGCGTCCGCGCTGGCCGATGACGAGGCATCGAGGTGGGCGTCCGCGCCGGCCTGAGACGAGGCTTAGGAGGGGCCTATCCGGCGGGCATCCACGTCGGCCCTTGGAGAGGAGTGGGAGTAGCCGGTCCGGCGGGCCTCCCTGCTGGTCCTTAAGGAGCTGGCCAAGCCCCCTGCCCTTAACAGATACCAGAATCTTAGAACGGTCGTCGGGCACCTTACCCTGGCTGCTCGGGGGGCCGCCTGCCAGAGAGTTGCTCTCGCTGTCGCCAGCCCCCCCGTCCGGGGGCGCCGGCGAGTCGCCCTCGCCACAGTCGCCGGCCCCCTCGTCCAAGGGCGCCGGAGGGTCGCTGCCGCCGTCGCCGGCCCCCTCAGCCAAGGGCGCCGGAGGGTTGCTGCCGCCTTCGCCGGCCCCCTCGTCCAGGGGCGCCAGAGGGTCGCTGCCGTCGTCCCCGGGCCCCTCGTCCAGGGGTGCCGGAGAGTTGCTCTGGCCATCGCCGGCCCCCTCGTCCAGGGGCCCCGGCGCGTCACCGCCGCTTCCGGGCGGGCAAGACCTGGGCGGGCAAGAGCTGGGCGGGCAAGGTGCTGGGCGGGCAAGGTGCTGGGCGGGCAAGAGCCGGGCAGACCGGAACCGGGCGACCAGGAATCGGGCGACCAGGAACCAAGCGACCAGGAACTGGGCGACCAGGAACTGGGCGAACAGGAACCAAGCGACCAGGAACTGGGCGACCAGGAACTGGACGGACCAGCCGGCACCGGAAGCCTGGTTCGTGGCTTCGGCACGGGTGCGACTGGCGGCCCAGGTGACAAAGGGAGTAACTTGCGTGGCTTGGGCACGGGTATTTGAGAAGCTTGGAGCGGCGCGGTCGGGCGAGAAGCTTGGAGCGGCGCGGTCGGCCGAGAAGCTTGGACCGGCGCGGTCGGCCGAGGAGCTTGGACCGGCGCGGTCGGCCGAGGAGCTTGGACCGGCGCGGTCGGCCGAGGAGCTTGGACCGGCGTGGTCGGCCGAGGAGCTTGGAGCGGCGTGCTCGGCCCAGAACCTTGGTCAGGGGCTCGAGCGTCCAGGCCCTCCTTCCGCTTCTCCCTGCGGCATGGTGCTCGCGGCCGCCTCCGGGAGTGCGGCACAGCATACCGGCCACCACGTGGTGGCCCATCGTAGCTGGCCAGCCGACCAGGTGAAAGACCTCGCTGCTGCGCCTCCCCAAAAAAACAAGACGGGCGGTGTTCGAAACTCCTACCGGAGCCCCCCCCGCCGGCCGCCACGTGGTGGTCCCTTGTAGATGGCCCACCCACCTGGCAGATCATGATCGGGGTAATCCAAGTCGGAGTAATCGGAGGATTATTCGTCAACGTCCTCCGGTGGAGCGTATCGGAGTCCGAACCGGCTAAGAAAATCACTGTCCGAGTCCGAATCTCCAGCATACAAATCTATTAGCTCCCGGTCGTCCTCACCTTCAGAAAAGTCAGAGTCCCAACCGACAAAGATTTGGCGTTCCAATGGGGCCGAGGGAGGCTGGGGATTCTCCCTCCATTGAGAAAAAAACTTGCTGGAGTCTGAATTCAAATAACTGGGGCGATGAACTGAGGGTGTCGGAGCCTTGGAATTATGATTTAGCTGTGCTGGCAGTCCGGTGCGATGGGTTGAGCAGAGGGTAGGTTGAAAGGTGGATGGAGGCTCAGTACTACCTCTTAGTCGAGACTCCTCCGCTGCCCAAACGTCTCTGAGGTGCCCACGCCAAGTGTCCATTATAGACTCCCTAATAGACTCTGTGGGGCCTCTCAGTGAATCCATGTCGTCGCGGGGCTTCAAAAAGGGTGGCTAGCTGTCAAAGCTGGGTTGCCTCGACAATAATCTTCATACAGAGGAAGCAGCAAAACACGTGGTAGTTTTTGACTCCCGGCCGAAGGAGGTTATCTGGAAGGGAGGCCTCATCTCGACCGCTCTCAAAATGGTCGTTGCTCGCTCCGTTTCCTTTGTTCTTGGCTAGCCCCCTTGGCTAGCCCCCACCCTTCCTAAGACGGGGGCAGCGGACGGACAGAGCTAGCGTCCACGCCGAGGTCCCCCAACCAGATACGCCGTCCGCTCGGTCGGTGATGGTATTTAATAGAAGTTAGGCGGAGACAAACTTTAGGCGGGAACACGAAAAGGGGTGTGTTATATACAAAGTGATGACAGGCCTTGACCTGTAGGTGTCAGTAAAAATTCTATTCTAGTGACTAAATTCATAAGAGTGCAGAAGGGTGCAAGATTAAATACAATAATACAGTTCATATTTCACACTAGCGTCGACGAGAGCGTCGGCGCGAGCGTGGGTAGCCTCCCGCTGGGTCCATTATGGCCGGATCGTTCTGTTACGATCACGCTGCGTCGCTGCATCGACGCGGCGCGATCGGGAATATTTTAGGGGACCCATGCGCAGGAGACGTGAGTTGACTCGAGCCAGTTCACTTCAAACTACATTCTTTAATGAATAAACAAGGGTCTACAAATCCACAATGGCCTGAAAACAAAACGGCAGCATGCTACGCGCACGCACAAACAAAAGAGACGATCCGGCAATGGTCCTCTGACTCATTGCTCCTTAAATAATAAAGCCAGGAAGCAATCAGCAGATTGACTGCAGCTGCTTCCCTGACGGCACGTCAGGAGGGACAAAACAGGCCACTCCTGACACAATGGACCCGTAGCCACAAGAAGACAAAGGACTTGGACTAAAACTCCCATTTACCATTTTTTTTATTTATTTGAAGCGGAGAGGAACTATTTTCACTGTAAGTACAATATTTAAAGTAGTTATATTTTTAAATATATACATTTTATGTGGATATTAATACATTACAGTCTTGACATGCTTATAGCTGTAATATTTAATAAATATGCACTTTTTGATCATTATACTGTACTTTTATTTCTGTATAGGCGTGAAAGCATGTATTGTGGTAGTTATATTGGGGGTGATCCTACTTTGCAGTTTTTCATTTATCGCAGCCATGTCTGGTCTACATAAACCGTGATATTTGAGGGATAACTGTATATATGTTTTTTTCCCTACCTATTAACAGGCAATTGCACCTCTCCTGGAAAACAATCATCCACCCCCTGATCTTTGTGAGTTCTTCTGTAAGGTAAGACGATAAAGTGCTCTGTATCTTCATTGAACAAAGTAGAGTTTTAATACTCGTGCAAAATATGTCAATGTAAATTATTGCGAAATAAATAGAAATGACTTGACTTGACCTATTGCAGCACTGTCGTGAGCGACCACGTTCCATGGTTGTTATAGAAGTTTTCACTCCTGTGGTCCAGAGAATCCTTAAACACAACATGGTGAGAAAAGAGCCCTTCACAAACAGCAGGAATGACTTTAAGGAATTTATATTCCTTCCATGTCCAGGTCCTCATGAACTTTATGATATAAGATTTCTCAGTTGTTGTGTTTTCTGTACTTTGCAGGATTTTGGAAAGTGCCCTCGACTGCGCCTCTTTACTCAGGAGTACATTCTGGCCCTGAATGAACTAAATGCGGGAATGGAAGTTGTCAAGAAGTTTGTTCACAGGTGAGGAATTTAGCTGTGGGGTTTCTGTGGATCCTAAAAAATATTTTAATAATGACGGACATTTTGAAGGTTGTATTTATCCCCCCCCAAACTTTTTGTACTTAAAAAATATTCTTTTAATTACTGTACAACATTTTTCAAAGGGAATATTGTACATAAAGGCACTGTGTGGTCATTTTGCTGATTTGTTTTAGCAGGTATGAAGTATTTTTGCTCAGGCACAGGCTGAGCATTATAGGCGAAAAAATAATTTTTGAGCTTCTGAGACACCAACATATTTGGAGCCAATCTAAATGGGCCCTGAGGTGTTGTCAGCAGACAAGCCTAAAGTTTGTGAGATCTGAAGGGGCAGCCTTATTTATCTGTATTTATCTGATCAGCTGATCATTTTAATAGTTATATAATGACCAACCCTGTCTAAACCTTGCTTTGTTGCAGCATGCATGGGCCAACAGGGCAGTGCCCTCACCCACGTGTCCTGCCAAACCTCGTTGCAGTATGCCTTGCTGCCATTTACTCCTGTTATGAGGAGTTTATTAACAGGTTAGTAAAACATGCACATACATAGTCACTCTTCTTCTTTTTTTATATGCATGGTCAGAGTTGGCCTTGCTTTGTTCACAGTTTTATTGGTCTGGCTTTGAGAGCTGCTCAGCTATGTTGATCCTGAAGGTCACCATCATAAAAGATAGACAGCTCACAATTCCTTCTCAAGCACTGATTTAAACCACTAATAATAACAACTAACAAAAAACCAAAATTATTTTTATTCTCATTGGAAGTAAATTCATAGTTTTAAAGTTATCATTTCTCCTTACCTAAGGCCAGGTTACCTAAGGTTCTGTTTAAAAGAACTGGACAAATCCCTGGTCAACTATAGGTTTAGCCGACCTGCATTCCCACATTTCACTCTCCAGAGTGCCGCCATGACCGCTACCGTGTTTTCCGTGGTGTTAGTGAAGCCCATATTTGGGCTTTTGGGGCTATATGAGGGAATCCAAACTGATCGTAAACAATTTGCCAGAATCCATTTCATCCTTTCTTCATCCACCAAATGAGCTTCCTACTACTTTTGGACCCAAAGGGGGGGACGTAATACAGGCAAAATGTGGCAGTCTGGGGGCAAACTGTGACTCGTCGTCGGAGTGTAACTTCACCAATCAAAATTTGAATAAGTTACTAAATCATTTTTATAGATGTTCTAAATATTGGACGTTGAGCAAACTTCAATTACCTCAACCTCAGGCCAACTGCTTGGGAAATACAAAACACAACAAGTCACTGAGGCGATAATAATTGCTCCAATAGCATTTAGCAGAGTAAAAAATGCCTAAAACATAAAATGCCTAAAACATAACTTCAGTCAACTGAATAGCAAGCCATATTTGCAAAGGCTAAATTTGACAATACACGGAAGATTTAATGTTCAATTAAGCGGCATGATCACTGAGTGTTCAACTGACATCACAAAAAATTCTGAAGTTGCCTGACAGATTCTGAAAATGCACATGGCCTTCTTATTATTTCTTAAAAGTAGATTACGACAATTGCAGTATATCGGGATTGGCTGGCCACCAATTCAGGGTGTCCCCCACCTGGTGCTTATAGTTAGTTGGGATAGGCTCCAGCACCCCCATGACCTTTATGAGGATAAGCGGTTCAAAAAATGAATGAGTTATTTGCATCAAATTTTTATCAACAAGAATCAAAGAAGCACAAGAGTACAGACGCTCCCCTACTTACGAACGAGTTAGGTTCCGAGCGATTGTTCATAAATTGAATTTGTTCGTAAGTTGCTCAGTGCTATATTTTGTATTATAATTTATGTCTAAGGCCTATATAAGTATATTGAAGGTTTATATAAGTGCATTTGTATGTTTAAGGCTTGTATAAGTAACACACATTGGTTTGTACTGAAAAAAAACATTTAATAACATGGAGAGAATACATACAGTACTGTATACATACATTAGAGAGAGATTTACTAGAAACTGGCCGAAAGAAGCTATCTAATGACAATTGCAGTTTTCTTTTTTTCATCATAAATGATGCGGTAGCACTGTATGGCATCATTCAATTGATTTGCAAACTTTGTGCAACGTTCAATATTTGGGTCCTTCTGCTCGATCTTTGTTTATAAATGGTACTGACGGTCGAACGATTCAAGTTGTATTCACGTGCAATGCTCACCACTTTCTCACGCGCATCAAGCTTCGTTATTATTGCCACTCATTTCAAATGAAATGGCTTGCCTCTTCCTTGCACCTCCCTCAACAGAAGCCTTTCGCTTTTCACCAACCATATTGAATAATGGATGCACGAGATGTTTAATGATAAAAATGAAAAAGGTTCTTTGCGCACTGGAGATACGTTCACGCACTTCCGCACTGCAACGAACTGGGCAGAGGAAGGTAGATGCTGGGTGAGCTGAGCTCTCACAGCTCCAGGGGTCGGTATTAGCGGCGGAAAGAAGCACTACTCGGAAAAACACGCGCAATACAAAATTGAACTTACGAACATTTTTCGACATAAACGCAATTTGCAGACATGTTCATATGTACCGTTGTTCGTAACTCGAATGTTCGTAAGTAGGGGACCATCTGTATATTCAATATGTAATTTTTCATGAATGAATGAAAGTATGGCAGTACAAAACATTTACATTAGGCTGTTTCAGACTCACTGTTTAAAGGTGCAAAATCAGCCAGAGATATTTAGTTCAAAGGAGAAAAATCATATTACATATACAGTAATACCTACACATACAAGTGCCCCTACATACGAGCAATTTGAGATGCGAGTAAAATTTTGAGCAAATATTTATCTTCAGATACGAGACAAATTTTGATATACGAGCACACAGCGGACGCGAGAGGCTGCTCATAAGAACATCATGGGCACTGTCTTTCTCCCTCGTGTAATGTATCTACGAGCACTAGGCGGAGCGTTGCATTTTTTCAGTGTTTTTTTTTCCCGTTAGTCAGTGCAAATGGCGGAGCTTGTTCGCTAATATGAGAAGAGTACTACTTCCCGGGCAAGTTGGCAAGTGGTCGTGTGTTATCCTATTGTAAGGACATTTGTGTGCATCATTTTGGGAATATTTTGAAGGGAAGACAAAAGCAAACAACCCTCAATAGGTTGCATCTCAAAGTAAGGGTGGAGGCGGGGCAAATAGAGCCAACCCGGGACAAGAAAGGTATAAAAATTTAAAACTAAATTAGAATTAAGTTTAGTGCAAGATTAGATTAAATTTATTTTTAAGTTTGTCTGCATCGTAATCCAAGTTCATTTGAATTTGTTTATGTTATGTTACGAGCGCGTTGCCGTGCAAAAAGTCTCTCTCTCTCCCCTCCGTGAAATCCGTCTAATTTTAGTACTATTAAACACATTTTACTGCTATTAAACCACTAGTTATTTGTTACTTTGTTAGTAGATGACAAATTAGAACAAATACAAATGTTTTTCCAATCCAATATCCTGTTTTCGTGTTTTTTCAGAGGGTTGGAACAAATTAATTTGTTTTTAGTTCATTTCTATGGGAAACGTTCGTTTGAGTTACGAGTAAATCGACATACGAGCTCAGTCCCAGAACGCATTAAGGTCGCATCTCGAGGTAGCACTGTACTCATTTCCGTTGTTTGCTTTTGCAATTCCTCCGAAACTGAAAAAAAAACTTGGTCTTAGTAGTTTGGCCTCCACATCAGTTTTATGCCTGTTTTTGCACCCTCAAGCCATTAAGAAATCGGGCATTACTAATTAATATTACTCATGTATGTTCCATGAGTCTTTGTGGAAGAAGTACACCTCATATGCTGTAACTCATCATCAGCATCATCGACGTTGCCATTGTCAACATCATTCACTCCTGAGAATAGCACCTTACTTTATTTTTTTCCCCTATTAGCACCAATTCTCAATGGAACTTTTGTTCCAAGTCTCCTGGCTAGATTGTCTCATCTCTTAAAATGTTTTGCCATGAACATACATGTGCGCTCATGCTCATTGTGATTAATAGTGCTTCTTTTCTACCCTTTAGCCGAGACAACTCTCCTAGCCTAAAGGAAATTCGAAATGGCTGTCAGCAGCAGAATGACCGAAAGCCCCCGATGCCTCTTCGTCTGCTGCGCCCAGACCCTCCAACGCCACCTTCTACCACTTTGCTCCCTCTCTCCTCCAACCCTAGTCCTCCTCAGCCACCTCCTCCTGCGCCCCCAAATCCTCCACCCTCAATCCCCATATGCTCGACCACATCCAGCCTGCCCCTCTCTCCTCCTCCATCAGTTGTCAACTCCAGTGAGATTTTGGTGGAGTTAGAGCGAAACAATAACTCTGCCAACACAAAGCTGAAATCAGAACATGGCAGTGAACTCAACCTCATCGACTGTCTACTAGTCAGCCCGGCAGTCAACACTCTATCCATTCAACTGCCTGCACGGGCGGACCGTGTACTCGGCTGCTTTGCGTTAATCCTGAAGATGCTGTGAGTTTCTTATATTGCAGTATATTACTTTTACATTGATCTTGTCGAAAGCAAATGTTGCAAGGCCTGGTCAAACAGATCACTTAAGCATTTATTCCCTAAAATAGTGCTATTAAAAGTTGTCACTCGAAATTATCTAAGACCTTATAAAAACTAGGCCTTTTCACCATATTGATAGACTGAAAATATTTCAGGCCATCTTGTGTTTTTCAATTGTTTCAGTTTGAAATTGGATTTTTATAACTAGTGTCTCTATGGGATTAGATTTCGACCTTTTCATTTCTAAAGTACAACACAGTTACTAGGAGAATATACGGAGTTTCAAACATTGTTTTTTGTCAGTTTTCCTCTCTTACTTGTCATTTTACAGCCACACTCATTAGTAAGAGAAATAAACACCACCGTAGATTTCGATTATTTGCACTCGTATTAAAACAAAAAAAGCCACACAAATTATTTGCTTATTTGCTGAGTGCTGTTTTTAAAGTTATTTGCAAAGACAGGCGTCTTTTATAATTGACACGTTTAGAAAATTAATTTGGTAGTTAACGACACGTATGTTGTTGGTCTTATAGTTTACGATTCGTATCACGATTCCATTCGATCCTAATTAATCCCAACACTACCCTTTAAATTGATTATTGTGATTTTTTTTTTAAAAAATATTGCTTGGAAAAAAAATACAAAATTGGTAAATTTATATTACTACTTTATTTCTGAAACCTCACTCAGCACTAAAGTCAACATGTTTTATGTTTGAACAACATTGGATTGGGTTGGATAATTTTATTCATCCCGTATTCGGGAAACATTGTATTATTTTCTCAGTTTTCAGTGCAAACTGGCCGGCTTTAGTCTAAACCTGGTTAAATGCAGGATTCTAAATATGAAAAATCATGTTAAAAGATATTTAGCACTTGTTAATGAACAGTTATTTGAAAGAAAATTCTGGTCAAAACATTAACGAGAACAGTGTTTCCCAACCACTGTGCCATGAGCAATGGTCAGGTGTGTAGCGGGAAATTACAAGAAATCATAAATTGGAAAGAAATCCTAATATTACGAGATTATGATCGAACTATTATGAGATTAAAACCGAAATATGACAAACATTAAATCATAGATTGTACTATTACAAATTCAAATCATAATATTGAGATTAAAGTTATTTTGTTGTTTATTTGTATTGAATTGAATGCTTTTATTGTCATCATACAAGTATAATGAGATTTAAAGCTTCCACCACATAGTGCACAAATAACAAACAGACAATTAATAATCAATAAATAAGAAATTTATTGATTATTTATTTGTCTGTTTGGTCCCATGGTCTTCAACTTTTGTCGAAGTTGAGTCTGTCTGAGCACAAAACTGCTCTTACGGAATATTAGATTTAACTCATACTAGGAGTGAAAAAGTCGTAATGTTATGAGATTTAAGGTATTTTCATGTTTTTACGTTGTGTGAACCGGAAGTTTGATTTCAAGGGCATCCGGTTTTGGCGACTTAAAGTCTGTGATGACAACATTGTGTTTCACGTAATATTAGGAAATCTAAATAATATTGGGAGCAAAATTCATAAAATTATGATATTTAAAAACATTACATCACATATTTCTACATCATTCAAACCGAAAGTTGTTCAGGGTCCGCAGACATCAATTTTTGGTGCCATTAGGTCGGTGTGAAAAATTAAGATTTTGGACTAATTTGGGGAATTTACTTGATTATACTTGTGATTAAATCAAATCAAAAGCCTTTATTGTCATCATACACAGCTGCGTATAACTTGATGAGAACGACATTATATTGTTCATATATGTGACATAGTTTTAAATTAGAAGATTTTTAGCTGGTGGTGTGCCTTGATATTTGTTCAACGAGAATAACGTAACTTAAAACAGAATTGGGAAACACCGAGCTAGATCATTCCAGGTATACTAACCACCCCAAGACAAAAACACAACAATAACTTTCGAGTGAAGGAGAACACTGGTCTTTGTTTGGGCATTAATGTCCACTAATTGAATAGATCTAACCCTAACCTCTATTAACGAAATGAATTGGTTCCAGAACTTTTTCCGTAAAAATTGTATTTTTAGTAAGTAGAGCAGTCGTTTATATGTAAATTCTCAAATTCGTTCCACGGTCCTTAAAAAAACTACCAACTAAATCCTTTAAAAATGGTCAATCTGTCCCAATTTTGTATGAAAGATGTGCAAAACACAAACATTAGAGAAAATGTTTTTTTTTTATTAAACAACTTAACATGAACTAGAATTCCAAAGGAGTAACAGTCTCTCTACATCGTCGTTCAGTACAAAGAGGCCATATCAACCTGCAGATCAAAGTGTTTGGGAACCTAAAAATGTTGTATTTAGAGGCATTCGTAAGTAGAGTAGTATGTAGTAAAATTTGATTGTGCGTCTAAGCACGCTTACTACATGTCAGGGCATGCAGCTGACTCCTGCTGACTAGTGGACACAAGTGGAAGTGCAAACACCTATTGTTCATTTCCAGCAAAAAACACAGGTGTGAAGATCGACTCAGAGGGATCGATACGAGAATTGTGCAATGTAGTATCGTGATGTCTTGCAGAATTATTTTTATTTTGAACACTTTACAGTTTATAGTGGCATACAACCAAATGGCGAGGTGGCCCGGTTGATGAGTGGTTAGCACGTCGGCCTCACAGCTCTGGGTTCCTGGATTCGAATCCAGATCGCTCCATCTGTGTGGAGTTTGCATGTTCTCCCTGGCACTGTGTGGATTTTCTCCGGGTCCTCCGGTTTCATCCCAAATTCCAAAAACATGCATGGTAGGCTGATTGAACACTCTAAATTGCCCCTAGATATGAGTGTGAGTGTGAATGGTTGTCCGCTCCTCGTTCCCTGTGATCGTCTGGCCATCGATTCACGGTGTTCTTCGCCTCTGGCTTGAAGTCAGCTGGGATAGGCTCCGGCACCCCCGCAACCCTAGTCAGCATAAAGCGGTTCAGAAAATGAATTAGTGAAAAAAAATCCAATATTTTGACTTATCTAATGCTAAATAAGGGGTCAAAATTTTTGAAAGAGCTTTGTTGTCTTTTTCATGATTATGGATATATTGACAAGGTGAGGTGAGAAAGGAAAATCCTTTGAATATAATGCTTGCCGATGATATTGTGATCTGCGGTGAGACAAGGGAGCAGTTAGATGAGAGCGGAGAGAGGTTGAGGTCTGTTCCAGAAAACAGAGGAATGAAGGTTAGCAGGAGTAAAACAGAATACATCTGTACAAACGAGAAGATCCCAGAGGGAACAGTGAAGTTATAAAGAATAGATGTAAAGAAACTAGAGGACTTCGCCTACCCACGTCAACAGTACAGGGTGATGGAGAATGTGGAAAGGATGAGAAAATGTGTGCCGGCAACCTAGAAAGGCTGGAGGAAATATAGGATAATAAGAGGAACAGTGAAGGTTAGAAGTTTTGGTGACATGGTTAGAAAAGCGATATCGGCAAAAGGATGTTGAGGATGGACCTCCCGGGGCACAGGGCTAGATGTTGACCGAAGACAAGATACATGGATGTAGCGAGGGAGGATTTGAAAGTGGCTGGTATAGGGGATTATGATTCAAAGGACAGGGCGAAGTGGACAAAGTTGATTAGCTGTGGCAACCCTGCACGGGACAAGCCAAAAGTCTATTAGTAGTACTTTGTCTTATACATCTACTACTAAACTCCAGCAATGCCAAACATTGTCCATTAAAAAGCATGTGCAATCTTTAAAGTTTCCTATAGAGTCATACCTCTACTTATTAATTGGTTCCAATACTTTTTTTCATAACTTCTTAAGTAGAGGTGTACTTTATATGTAAATTCTCTCATTCGTTCCATGGTGCTCACACAACTACCAACTAAACCCTTTAAAATTGGTCAAATTGTTCCAATTTTGCATGAAAGATGAGGAAACACAAAAATGAGAGAAAATTATTAGGAAATGATTAATTAATGTCTTAAAATAAATAATCCATATGAAAATTAGCCCTGCACTGCTAAAATATTTCCCTCCGTGGCCATTATAGATGTAATACCAGTGTTTGTCCGGCAGATGGCGGCATGAGACTGTTATACCTGGCCCGAAAGCCGTCCACTTGTGTAGTACATTTTAGACTTTTACGTGTGCCCTATGTGTGTGTGTGTTTGTGAGAGAGAAAATATGTGCCACATTGCATTTGTACAGTTTTTAATCGCTTAATAAGGGGAATTCAAAATAAAATAATGGATAAGGAAATGCATTTACTTTTTGGGTGATTTCGTAACTTGGACCTTTTTCGTATCTTGAGTCACTCATTTCCATATTAGAAATTTCATAACCTGAAACTTTCGTACCTAGAGGCATTCGTAAGTAGAGGTATGACTGTATGTGAAAAACAAAAATGTGTTGCGCTTAAATGACTGGAAAAAAAACTTGCCCGATTTGAACATCGGAGTACAAAGTTTTCATGCAGTATTTTTTTAATTCATACATTGATGTTGTTAAACAAACAGTCTAAGAGTAGCTGTTTTGGGGAGATAGAACTTTTGTATTAAGGTGTATCTACATTAAATGTCAAAAAAGTCAATTACATTCAGTGATGGTGACATAAGTATGCCGGAATAATTTGAATGAAATGAGTCAGACTGAGGAATTTGATCGCACAATGGGAAAGTGGAGTCACAGTTAAGTGTGTGATTTCCTTACAACATAAACTAGGCTGTCTAATTTGTTAACTGAAAAAAAGAACTTAGTATTACTTCACTCCATGTAATGTGATACCTGTGAGGTCAGCATTGTGGCCTCGCGTTACATATTTAGCTACTTTTCATTCATCCGCACCTTTTCTTTTTGAGTCATACTTATTCAACCATCAATGCTCAGTTTCATCTATCTCCTTCTAATCACTCATTCTTTGGGTGTGTGTGTGTGTGTGTGTGTGTGCAACAGGTCAGATTATGACGACTGGAGACCTGCGTTGGCCAGCCTTTTGCAGCCCATTCCTTTTCCAAAAGAGTGAGTTGTCACACACGTGAAAACTGGCACGTCAGTGCATTGTTGCCCAATGAATTTTACCAACTTTTAGTAGATTTTTATGGTTAGTATCACCTTACACTTGTTGCTCCATTAACTTGAATTCATGGTTCTAAAAATGTTCTAAACTGCTTCTTGAAGAAGCTTAGGAGAAACCTAGTGTAATAGTTTGGGGCAATTATGGTAGTATTCCAAGTAACATGGAGAGCTGGAGCCCATATCTGCTGATTTGCAGTATACACCCTGAAATAGACGCATGTCTATCACAGGATTTATCTAGACCAGAGCTGTCAAAACTATTCCACAAAGGGCTGTACTTGGTGCAAGTTTTTGTTACAATTGATCTATCACGGATAGTTTAAGCAATACAGTTTTTTTCTTTTTTACAAATAAGCAGCACCTGATTCTAATCAATTAACTATACCTTTAAGACACTAGATTGGTGAAAATGTATCCTCTTTATTAGTCAGAATGAAAACCTGCATCCACTGTGGCCCTTCAGGACCGGTTTGGACACCCGTGATCTAGACAGACTGACATTGACATAGAACTGCCATTCAGAGCCTTTACTTTACCGAGGGTGTTTTTTTTTTAATTGTGGGCAAAAATCTTAGTACTGAAAGAAACGCGGACCAGCTAGCTGAGCACTAAAAAGCTAGACGTCATAATTCTGGTTGTGATGTCCCAACCAAGATTGCAGAAAAATGTGGTCAGTTTTGGAATAACTATGAAATGTAAAAAAAAAAAACTGCCAGATTTGAGTGCCAAATTTGTTTACTACACCATTGCACCTTTTAAGGTACAAATATCATTAAATTATTTTCAAACCAAAGAAGCATTACAACAGATTTGTCCCCATCAAGTTTTTTTAATTAACTCATCATATTTTGTAGAAATGAACATCTAAATAAAACTCTTTGGGGGATAAATTGTATCTTAATTTGTATACTCAACTTTCTTCATTTAAATTATCTTCTCTTGGTCCCAAAAAAAAACGTGATGTAGTGAAGCCGCGATATATGAGAGATTACTGTAACAGTATACACTGTAACCAACAATGTACTCAATTATTACAACATTTTTTCTTGAATCTTTACATTTGAAAGGTATATGAAAGGCTTTCATTCTACCTTTGGAAAATCTACCTGTTGGGTTCTTCTGGGAGCTAAATGCTGACGTGGTTGAAGTCCCTCAACACATTGTCTCCTGCCCCACAGGGCGCGAACTGGAGAGTTCATAACCTGTTCCCCAGAGATCCTGTTATAATATCCGTTAAGATGCCCCAAGCCATTTATGATGAAAAGAAAAATTGACACATTCATTAAGCTGTATTGTTGTCTGCAACACTGGTATCAGCTATATAGTAATTTATCTGCACCGATGTTGCTCTTTGGCAACTTAAGGCGTCATTAGGAAAAAAAATAGTCCCTTGGAACCTGTAGCTCAGGATGCAATTAGTCTATCACTACACACTGATGATAAACAATATTTGTGATGCACAACCAGTGGAAGCACAATCTGCATGTTGATGTTGTTTGACTTTGAAGATGTTTAAAAATGAGTTTACATACCATATTATGTAGCATGAATTCATTTTGGTCTTAACCGATTTAAGGTTTTGCTCTAACTACCATACCAAATTAACAACAGAATTTAAAAAAAACAATAGGTAAAGGCTCTTGCTAATTATAGCGTACCAAGGTTTCTTTTTAGCTTTCTTCTTCATTTACTCAGAAACTTGCTTATACTAGTATTCTCTCAATGAATTACAAAAAATGATTATGGAATGTTATTACCGTAACTGTGTGAATTTCTTAAAAATCATCTTTTCTTCCAAAGATTACCCAACATTTTCATGTGCCTTAATTATTGTTTTATGTAATTTGCAGAGAAAATTACTTGATCTTGTGTGTATGACATTCTGTATGATTCATTTTTGCTTTTCCTATAAGGGCATTGTAATAACCAGTTGAACACGCCCTCTGACATTTTGTTGACTGCTCCCTCCAAGATAAAATAACAAAGAAAAGCTGTGTCATCAGTAGCAATGTAGTACTCAAAAGAAGGCCAATCCAGACCACAGGAAGAGCAATGATGTCAAGAGATGAATAGACGCTAAATGTTTCTAAATATTTAACAATGGTTCCATCAAGACACTGACATGTAATTTGTTCTCTTCTTTAGGGCGCTTGCACATGCCAAATTTACCAAGTAAGCATCTCATGTTCATCAGATGTGGCTGGATCGGAAAATATTGCTTTCAGTTTACCAGGTTGTGTATCTCTATCAAAACAGGGAACTGAAGTATGTCATTCAGAGGTTTGCAGAGGACCCGAGGCAGGAGGTCCATTCCTGCTTACTGAGTGTGCGTTCAGGCAAAGATGGCTGGTTTCAGCTGTATAGTCCAGGAGGGGTGGCCTGTGATGATGATGGAGAACTGTTTGCCAGTATGGTGCGTCTCCAGACTCTTCTATAGCATTTATAAATGACATTGACTTAATTTATACTTATTGATTCTGATTGGTTTCATCTTTCTCCTCCTCAGGTTCATATCCTAATGGGCTCCTGTTATAAGACGAAGAAGTTCCTCTTCTCTTTGGCGGAGAACAAGCTTGGCCCCTGCATGCTATTGGCTTTGCGTGGGAATCAGACAATGGTGGAGGTTTGTCAATGTTCACATTCAATTAAAGAGACAGATCTCATGTGAAAGATCGTTGCTCAAAGTAATGGCAAATTTCTTACACCTCTGATACTGAAGAAAATAATACTTAAATGCAAAATCTGGCACCGATTATGAGAGTATGAATGATGTCAGTTGCCATATTTACTCGCATATAGGCCACGCCCGAGTATAAGCCGCACCCTTAAAATTGTTAAATTTTACAATTTCTTGCGTATAAGCCGCCCCCTGATTCACAATTTCCACCTCCATATTCATGGTTTTAATAGGGAGTATGTTACTTAAAAGGAAAAATCTTCAGAAAATCATCGCACGTGGTATTTCTGAGAAACTGTATGAATCAAAAGGACACTATTAGGGTCAATATCATAAGCAAGTCAATGTGCCTGTCTTTGTAAATGCAAAATATCAAATTATTCAATTTGAAAAAAGAAATAAGTATCTTGATGAGAACCTGATGCTTTTTAATGAATTACAATTTTCTTACTAGAAGTTTAAGATGTTGTGGCGGCCAAATTGCTTCCATTGTCAAAATATCTCGATTTTTTTCGATGGTTCATATTGCTGCAATAGTTGTCACTTTTGAGCAAGACATAAAAAGAAAAAAAATCAAGGCGGAATTTTGTTTTATTTCATAATCACAAATGTACAATGATTACCTATCAAAAAGGAAGCGACGTAAGCACAACCAGGAACTGTGTCCATCGCGGTATAGTGTTTACCAAGTCTCTGGGTGCAATAATAGCATGGGTAGGCTGGTTGAACACTCTAAATTGCCCCTAGGTATGAGTGTGAGCATGAACGGTTTTTCATCTCCTTGTTCCCTGGAATTGGTTTGCCACCTATTCAGGGTGTCCCCTGGCTGGTGCCCAAAGTTAGCTGGGATAGGTTCCAGCACCCCCTGTGACCCTTGTGAGGATAAGCAGTTCAGAAAATGAATGAATGAAACGAATGAACAGTATGGTAGTCGAGTGGTTAGCATGTGTCCCCCACAGTTCTGAGATCAAATTTCAATCACCGGTAGGTTCTAACCTTGTGTGGAGTTTGCATAGTCGTTTATATGTTCGTTGGCATTCATTTTCTAAACCGCTTATCCTCCCAGCTAACTATGATTACCAGGTGGGGGACACCCTGAATTGGTGGCCAGCCAATTGCGGGGCACAAGGAGACAGACAACCATTTACACTTACACTTATACCTAGGGGCAATTTAGAGTGTTCAACCAGCCTACCCTGCATGTTTTTGGGACGTGGGAGAAAAACCAGAGTAGCCGGAGAGAACATGCAAACCCCACACGGGGAAACCCGCCTGGGATGGAACCATCGACCCCAGAACTGTGAGGCTGACGCGCTTAACCGCTCGCCTGCCGGGCCGCCTGTCATTTCATTGCTGACTGGTTATACCACTTTGTTGCACTGCATGTAGTATTAGTAGGGCCATCAGTAGGGCAATTGCAGTGACTTTGTTTCTCATTTCTTCACCAATGAATATTCTTAAAGAATCAAATACTCACTAGTTGACATAGTTGCACATGTCCCCAGTCTATATAATACATTTTACTTTTAAATCCATTCTTTGTTGTGCAAAGTAGGACTCTACTGTATTGTTAGTAAGACGTCGATAGGATGGATTTAGGTTAGGCTTCAGGTATTTTTTTTAAATTTGCTGACTCAAAAAATAGGCAGCTACAGAGTGAAATAAAAAATTTGAACAAAATAAATGACAACGTTTTCGGCCAGCTTGGTTTTTTTTTCTATGATAGGAAATTTCCTGGTAAAAATTTGGAAATTGTAGTCCAATATTCACGTTCTCAAGACATTTTATGTTTAAGCATCGTTATTTGTGAAAAAGAAAAAAATCTTCAAATTCTCTCAGTTCTCCGTTGCAACAATATGTTTTATTTGCATTAACTACTGGACCATGGTGGGAGTCTGCACATTAAATCACTAAGAATAATGTCAACATTTGTGTTTGCACAGATTCTGTGTCTGATGTTAGAGTATAACATCATAGAGAACAAGGACACCCAGCTGCAGATCATCTCTACTCTGGAAAGTACCCAGGTGGGCCTTCGCATGTACGAACAGCTCTGTGACCGACAGCGAGAACTCAAAGAACTGGTGGGTTACTATATTTTATGCACATACTTTTAAGACATACAGAAAGTACATGCACGTCTACTTTTCTTAAAGCTTTCTAAAGTACATTGCTGTTTACTTCTTCTTTTGGTGCCATATTGTCCTTAAATTTTGGTTTCTGGACCCAAACAGTTGGGTAAAACAACTAATATCATCTTAAAAAGACAATATCATCGAGTAGCAAAAATACGGTGAATGATAATAAATAGATAATAATTTCAACAGAGAGCACAATCTACATTTCTTTTTGCAAGAATGCATCGTATTTACCAATAGACCTAGTAGCCAAATTAGGATATACCAAATAATACTCCATTACCGGAATAAGATGTCCACAGAATTTCTCATTAGTATCTGATGGCACGACTGACGTCCATTGCCCTGTTTATAGCACATTTGCATTTGAAACAAACCGGTTTGTTAAAAATGGAATGGTCTGAATTGTAACTGTGCCTGGGTGTCAGCACTCTGGCAAAATGTTACTATCATCATTTCATAGTATGTATGGATATTCGTTGTTGCGGCTGGCTCGAACTGCTGTTTTCAACTGGGGAACAATGCAAGTCTAGTGGTTACAAAACTAACGAGTTGCGTATGGCTAGATAAGTGGATCTGACTGATGTGTACCGAACCATTGTCGAATATTTACCAACTAGTTCCAGTTTTGTAAGTGATTACGGAAGATGGAAGGAGTCTAACCATACATAACATTCTTGCCTGCATGTACACTTTTATGTGATGCCAATGCTAACTTTAACATGATATGAATGATACTATTTACTGAGCTCTTATGTCGATTTACTCATATCTCAAATCAACGTTTCCCATAGAAATGAACTAAATACAAATAATTCGTTCCCACCCTCTGAAAAAGGGTAATTCACCATCTACTAACTGAGTAACAAATAACTAGTAGTTATAATGTTTAATAATAAAATTAGGCATTATTTTATACAACAGGGAGTTCGTGGATAGGAGAGAGAGAGGGAGGGAAACAGGGAGGCAGAGAGGGAGAGGGAGGAAGGGAGAGAGAGGGGGGAGGGAGGGTTGAGAGGGAGGTAGAGAGGGAAAGATTGAGAGAGAGGGGGGGAGGCAGGGAGGGTAGGAGGGAAAGTGGGAGAGAGGGAGGGAGAGGGAGAGAGAGAGAGAAAGAGAGAGTCACTTGACGGATGCGCTCGTAACATAATAATATAAACTTTAAATTTAACTTAAATGAACTTAAAAAAAGTTTTAATTTTACATTACACTAAATTTAAACCTTCTTGTGCAATAACCAAGGCAAAGAGGTTCATGTATTCCACCTCGGCTTTCGGGGCAACTTCCTGCTTCGCCATATGCATTGACGAGCCAGCTCAGTCACCCGTACACTACTCATGTTTTTCGGTTATTTCGTGCTTAATATCGATTGTCATCATACGCCCTTCCCCTTCATTGCACCCGTTGCTTTGGATCCATTGTGTTTCCCTTAATTTTGCACTGACTAATGCAACAACAACAAAAAACCCGGAAAATTTGCAACGCTCCGCCCAGTGCTCGTAGACATCTTTGCACGGGGGAGATGCAGCGCGAGAGACAGTGCGGTAAAATCACAAGTAGTGGCCTGGCCAACTGTCTGTCTCAAATTCTCTAAAAATGTGTCTCGTAGGTAAAGGTAAATATTTGCTCAGAATTTTACTCATATCTCAAATTCCTCGTATGTCGAGGTATTACTGTATACACATCATCTATTGTTTGAAATGTTCGTGTACTCAGACCATTTTCTTCCCCGTGTCTTCTCAGCAAAGAAAAGGAGGCCCCACCCGCCTGACTCTGCCCTCCAAGTCTACTGTGAGATAACCTAAGCTCCAAAATCTCTCTTGTTCACTACCCTCCATCTTAATGTATGCATAAGCATAATTAATAAACCATTTGTTATGTTCAGGATGCGGACCTGGCTCGCCTGTTGAGTTCAGGTTCTTTTGGAAACTTGGAAAATCTCAGTCTGGCCTTCACCAATGTCACTAGTGCCTGTGCCGAGCAGCTCATCAAGCTGCCTTCGCTCAAACAACTCAACTTGTGGTCAACTCAGGTACACAATCGTGCACAGCCATAAAATCTACGACATTTTGTATTTTTTAAATTGGATTATTTTTTCATTTTACTTTATTAGGGTCTAGTTTTACTGTTTAAAATTTTTCATTGTGTATTTAAGGAGTACAAACTCAGACTTTCAACATCTAATGAAAATGTAAAAAAAAAATACATTGATTTCGTGTACAAGTACCATTTTCAATTTAGGGAAATTATATAATTATTATCCAATTAATGTTGTGTGAATGCAAACGTAAAGCCTGTTGAGAAAAGAGACATGAACACCAATGAGGCAGAGATAGATGATGGTGTTGAGAGAGCTGAAGAGTAGAAAGTTCAGTGTCATAAAGTGAGAGCTATAGAGGACTTGACTGGCGCTGATTTTCAGAAAGAGAAAATAAAGCAGCAATGCGACAGTTGTTGTTGAGAGTGATAGAATATATAGGTGTTGTCACTACAATTACAACACTGAAAATTTGCAAAATTGAAGAGGAAAAACAGCCTGCCTAGTCGTATGGGTGCGCATGTGTGTTTAATTTATGACTTTGAAGATAATATTAAATAAACGTTCATTTAGCAGGCATGTTAAATAAACCAATAACTTTACAAAATTGCAGTGTGTGATGTCAGGAATATGGCAATCGTAGTCCCTTGTCAAGCTTTAGTCTATAATCCTTATAAAGCGAGATTTATGGGTGTGTGAATGTGTGTGTTAAGATTCTCTCGCTACGTTTGTCCAAACCGTGCAACGTATAAAGTTGAATTTTTTTATGGTGGCCAGCATTTCTTCACCTTCTCTAAGTGTGTAAACTCAATCTTTTATTTGTTAAACACCCATTTTTCAAAAGACAATTTTTTAATAGCTCAACAATTGTCTTTTGGTTTCACCGGGCCCCCCTGCTTGTAGACAATAAAAAGAATTTGCTGACTACAGTAAAATACTTGGAAACTGCCCTATGTTTTTCCACAGTTTGGTGATGCAGGACTGCGGTTGTTGTCAGAGCACCTGGCCTGCCTTCAGGTGTTGAACCTGTGTGAGACGCCTGTCACTGATGCTGGTTTACTGGCACTAAGCTGTAAGTAAATGCACATATGAGCAGATATCAAATATACAATACTAAATGCCAATATATTTTGTCATGAATTAAGTCAGACCTTTTTTGGAGTGTTAACCATTCAACAAATTCTGCTTGTTTCAGCCATGAAGAGTTTGTGTAGTCTCAACATGAACAGCACCAAGCTTACAGCCGACACATATGAGGACCTCAAGGTAACTACAACACAAATGACTGACGTTTTCAACCGATTTTGTTTTATATCATAAAAGGAATTCGTTATTTGGCATATTAATTGTTAATTCATTTGTTCTCAGCTTGCTCCCATTTTTCAGCACTTATTTAAAACAGATTTTATGTTTTTAAAAGAAAGTCATTATTTATTATGAACTTACATCCTCTTTAAAGTATACCTGTCAACAATGAAGTGAAATCAAAAGTACAGAACAGATAATAAGCAGAGAAAAAAAAACTTTTTTCTTCTTATCTTCATTAGTTCACTAAATAACTCCACAGGTAGGATGTGTTCTCCTTTTTTGACACCATGTATTTTTGGTGAAATTGCAAAATACAGAAAAACACACTCAACACGACTTGCACAAAATTGGTTATCACAACATCCATAGACCCCCCCAATGAGTCATCACATCATCGTGGTGGTGGGGTTTGTGTGTCCCAGTGATCCTTGGACCTATGTTGTCTGGGGCTTTGTCCCCCTGGTAGGGTCACCCATGACAAACTGGAGGTGAGGGACCAGACAAAGAATGGATTAGAAGACCTCTTATTATTAGGAAAAACCATTGAACGGCATATTCACCTGCCCAGACGCTGGTCACCGGGACCGCACTCTGGAGCCAGGCCTTGAGGAGGGGCGCGATGGTGAGCGCCTGGTGGCTGGGCCTACATCAATGGGGCCCGGCTGGGCAGAGCCCGAAAAGACAATGTGGGTTCCTCTTCACATGGGCTCACCACCCATGAGAAGGGCCAAAGAGGTCGGGTGTGTTGACAGTTGGGCGGGAGCCAAAGGAGGGATACTTGGTGGTCCGATCCCCGGGTGTAGAAACTGGCTCTTGGGACGTGGAATGTCACCTCTCTGGTTGGAAAAGAGCATGAGCTAGTACGTGAGGTTGAGAAATTGTTGCTCGTCGGGCTCACCTCTACGCACAGCTTGGGTTCCGGTATCACTCCTCTCGAGGGGGGTTGGACACTCGACACTCTTCCACTCTGGAGTTGCTCATCCTGAGAGGCGCCGAGCTGGTGTGGGCATACTTATTGCCCCTCGGCTCGGTGCCTTTATGTTGGGGTTTACTCTGGTGGACGAGAGGGTAGCATCCATCCGTCTTCGGGTGGGGGGGGCGAGACCTGACTGTTGTTTGTGCATTTGCACCAAACAGCAGTTCAGAGTACCGTAATGGAGAAGACGGTCCGCTGGGAGGTCGAATCTTGGATTCAGGAGGACCAGTGTGGTTTTCGTCCTGACAGTGGAACAGTGGATGAGCTCTACACCCTCACCAGGGTCCTCGGGGGTGCATGGGAGTTCGCCCAACCAGTCTACATGTGCTTTGTGGACTTTGAGAAGGTGTTCGACCGTGTCCCCCAGGGAGTCTTGTGGGGGTTGGGTACTCCGGGATTATGGGGTTCCGGAACCCCTGTTACGCGGGGTCCAGTCCCTTAATGACCGATGTCAGAGTCTGGTCCGCGTAGCCGGCAGTAAGTCGGATTCGTTTCCAGTTGGGGTTGGACTCCACCAGGGCTGCCCTATGTTACCGATTCTGTTTATCACTTTTATGGACAAAATATCTACGTGCAGCCATGGCGTTGAAGGGGTCCAGTTTGGTGGCCTCAGTATTGCATCCTTGCTTTTTGCAGATGATGTGGTTCTGTTGGCTTCATCAAGCCTGATCTCCAACTATCGCTGG
Source organism: Stigmatopora argus (assembly GCF_051989625.1). NCBI lineage: Eukaryota > Metazoa > Chordata > Actinopteri > Syngnathiformes > Syngnathidae > Stigmatopora > Stigmatopora argus. The sequence continues at coordinate 4,891,660 of NC_135389.1, read as the reverse complement.
AACGATTCGCAACGGAGTGTGAAGCGGTCGGGATGAGAATCAGCACCTCGAAACCTGAGACCATGGTCCTTGGTCGGAAAAGGGTGGCATGCCATCTCCGGGTCAGGGATCAGGTCCTGGCTCAAGTGGAGGAGTTTAAGTCTATTCGAGTCTTGTTCACTAGTGAGGGAAGAATGGAGCGGGAGATCGATAGGCGGATCGGTGCACCGCCTGCAGTGATGCACCGGTTCGTCGTGGTGAAAAAAGACCTGAGCCAAAAAGCTATGCTCTCTTTTTACCCCACCCTCATTTATGCTAAAATTAGTTTCCTCCGCAGGATGTCCGGACTAAGAGGGATTATTGAATTGACTTGAATGCTTTCATTCTCATTATACAAGTATAATGAGATTTAAATCTTTCACCACATAGTGCACAAACAACAGCAGACGGACAAATAAATCAATAAATAAGTAGTCCACGTGAGGTCAGCAGAGTGAAGCGTGCTCGTTCCGTCTGAGGTCTAGGATGAGTTCCTTGGTTGGTTTTGGAGACGTTCAGCGCCAAGTCGCACCACTCGCTGAGTCTATGGACGCAACAACAAACAAGCAGACACAATCAATATATAGTATGGATAAATAATCAATAAATAAGTAGTCCAAGTGAGGTCAGCGGAGCGGGCTTGTTCCGTGAGAAGTCCAGGATGGGTGTCCATGACGGACGATGCCACGGTTTTGGAAACGTTCAGCGCCTAGTTGCACCGCTCGCCGTGTCAATGGACGCTATAACAAACAGGCAAACACATAGAAATCAATACATAATCATGATTAAAAAAATCACTAAATAGTAATGATAAATAAATAAATAATCACGAAATAGTGATAGATAGATTATTGGTCAAAATAGTAAATACTAAGTAGTTTAAGTAGTAGTAATAAATCTTGATTAGGTCTTAGGTGCAGAACTCGAGTTGAGTATGGTGACAGCTCTTGGGAAGAAACTGTCCTCGAGTCTGTTTGTTTTTGCAGTTATAGCTCTGTAGCGCCTTCCAGGGGGCAGCAGGTTGAAGTGGTGGAAGCCGGGATGTGTACTGTTTTTTTATAATGCTCTCTGCCCTTCTAAGGCACCGGGATTCGTAGATGCTGGACAGGGTGGGTAGAGGGTGGTTGAGGATCTTTTGGGCTGAGCTGATCACCCTCTGCAGTCTTTTCCTGTCGGCTTCTGTGCAGCTTGAGTGCCACACTGATACAGCGTAGGTCAGCATGCTCTCAATGGCTGACCGGTAGAAGGTCACCAGCAGGTTGGTGTTCAATTGCTCTTTCCTGAGTAATCTCAGGAAATGTAGCCTCTGCTGCGCCTTCTTAATGAGTGCTGTGGTGTTTGCCGCCCAAATGAGATGTGGACTCCTAGGAATTTTAAAGTCTACACATTCGCCGTTAATATACACGGGCGATGGAGCAGCCTTGTTCCGTCGGAAGTCCAGGATGAGTTCTCTGGATTTGGAGACGTTCAGCCCCAAGTTGTTGAGAGCGCACCACTCGCTGAGTCTAAGGACCTCATCTCTGTAGGCCTTCTCATTCTCCTCTGTGATCATCCCCACTACCGTTGTATCGTCTGCAAATTTCACAATGATGTTCACAGGGTATGTGGGTCTGCAGTCGTGTGTTTAGAGTGAGTAGAGTAGTGGACTCAGTACGCAGCCTTGGGGCGAGCCGGTGCTGAGTTCGGGCAGATGAGAGGTGCGACCCAGCTTTACGTGCTGGGGTTGGTTGATCGGAAAAGTCCTCAATCCATGAGAATGTTGAAGGTGGGTGTCCTAGATCGGCCAATTTGGGGATAAGAATGTCTGGTCTTATGGTGTTAAAGGCTGAGCTCCCTCTTTTCTCAAGGTGGCTCAGTGCAGCGTGGAGTGCAGTGTTTATTGCATCTTCGGTGGATCTGTTCGGCCGATATGCAAACTGATGTGGGTCGTGGGTGAGGGGAAGACAGGCTTTGATGTGGTTTTTTTTTTATCACCCAAACAGCCAACATAGCAGATATGCTATTTTAATGGAAATTCTCAATCTACAAAAAAACATACAGTGGTACATCTACATACGAGCTTAATTCGTTCCAGGACTGAGCTCGTATGTCGATCTTCTCATAACTCGAATGAACGTTTCCCATTGAAATGAACTAAAAACAAATTAATTCGTCCGTCTGAAAAAAACACCAAAAACAAGATATTGGATTGGAAAAATTTTTTTTATTTCTTCTAATTCGCCATCTATTAACAAAGTAACACATAACTAGTGGTTTAATGGTAATAAAATGTGTTTAATAGAACTAAAATTAGACAGATTTTGCCGAGGGGCGAGAGAGACGCACAGAGAGGGTGGGGGGAGGGGTTTCGGGGATACTTTCCACGACAACGCACTCGTAACCGAACAAACAAATTTAGATTAACTTGGATTAATATATACAGACACACTCAAACATACGTTTAATGTAACTTTACACAAAACTGAATTCTAATTTTGTTTTACATTTTTATACCTTCTGGCCGGGTTAGCTGTTTGCCACGCCTCCACCCTCACGTTCGCTATCGATGGGCTGTTTGCTGTTGTATTCCTTTCAAAATAATCCGAAAATGATGCACACAGATGTCCTCACAATAGGATAACGCACGACCACTTGCCAACGAGAAGTAGTCTTGAATGAGCGATCGCTCCGCTAACGGGAGCTAACAGGCTAAGGAAGGAAAAACACTGAAAAAAATGCAACAGCTCAGCCTACCCACGTATTGATTGTGGGTAATGAAGTTTTATTCTGAGAAAGGGTGCCATTGGCTATCGGTGTTGTGTGCACGAGTATACTTCATTACCCAGAAATCCCTCTTTTTGCCCGTGCATGCGTGTTGTGCGTTTTCTGGTCCATGTGTAGGAGAAACTCGTATGAAGAAACTGTTCAGTGCTCGTAGATATCTGTTATACACGAAAGAGATGCGGCAAAAAGACGCTACATTGATAAACAGCCTCTCATGTCGTGGCCACCTGGCTTTCTCGCATCTCGAAATTTTCCTCGTATCTAGAGCCAATTATTTGCTCGAAATTTTCCTCGTATCTAGAGCCAATTATTTGCTCGAAATTTTCCTCGTATCTAGAGCCAATTATTTGCTCAAAATTTTCCTCGTATCTCGAGCATCTCGTAGGTAGAGCTGCTCGTATGTAGCGGTACTACTGTACATACTGTGATCTTTCTTCGCTTTACTACATCACAGAATTTTTTCAGTAATAAAAACACAAAGTGGATATTGATCACAATTTGGACGAAGCGTTTAAGAAATCCAGACACAGAAATTTCTTGCTTCTTATTCAACAAAATATCCCATGTTCGTGCCGTCTCTTAAAGGACCAACATTTGCACATTGCACAACATGCAAGTGCAACTTCAGCGTGGCACACGGTGGAATTAATGACTGCAAAACGCACGTGGAAGGACCGAGACATAAAGAAAACTTTGAACGGACGAAGAGGCAAGCCTTACATCAGCCAGATGTTTGGAAAAGACTCCGGCCAAGAAGATATGCGACATAAAACAACTGGAAGAAATACTGACTGACATCGATTTTTATTTAAAGTACAGTGCCAAAAGACAAGCTGAACTAAAAAAGATGAAGGAATCATGTGGATTGAAAGATCTTAAGGTGCTAAAGCATGTCCCGACAAGGTGGCTTTCATTGGGGCAGTGTTTAAAGAGACTGTTGGTGCTATGGAAAGCATTGAAAATATTCTTTGGTGATGAAACAAGAAAATTCTGAAGGAAACAAATCAGCTGGATCCCGACTAAAGCGTGTTTACGACTTCCTCTGCAGTTGCACATCAACTGCCTATTGTCACTTACTTTGCTTTGCCATGGAATTCTTCGACAAATACAACACAGCTCTCCAAGCCGAGAAGCCACTTATCCATAAAAAACAAAGAATTTTGTGTGAACTGTACAGGTTCTTGCTATTGAAGTTTTTGAGTCCAGCAGCATTCAAAGGTAAAGCACCCACTGAAATTGACATTGACACAACGAATGAGACTGAAATGAAAGCCACAAAAGAGGTTGTAATAGGTGAGGATGCACGAAACCTCATCAAAAACAAAGATATATCTGAGGAAAAGATCATCACCATCTATGAGAATGCCTGAACATTTTATAAAGCAGCAGCACAGTATATTCTCACCAAACTTCCACTGACTACCACTCTCCTGAAGCATGCAGAAGTAGCGGATTTGGATGTTATTTCAAGAGGTCGAGTATCAATAAGACAGGCTAGGAAAAACGCGAGAGGGTACCTCACAGTATTCTGTTTCGATCGCGCCGCGTCGTCATGGCGTGATCGGGAATGGATTAGGACCCAGGCGCGGGAAGCAGGAGAGGAACGAGGCAGTTGGCTTCAAAACAACATCTTTAATAAATCAACAGGGATCTACAAATCAACAAAGGCTTGGTACCAAAACGGGAGCATGCAGGACGCATGCACGAGTTGCAGGAACGATCCGACAATGGGCCATCCTTTGTGTGGTGCTTAAATACCCACACCAGGAGGCAATCAAGGCTTGTCTGCAGCTGCTCTGATCTGACGGCAAGCCAGGAGTGACAAATGAGCCACTCCTGACAAGAAGAAGAGTTCTTCATGCTTCAAACTGAGGATATCACAGAAGCAATGAAATTAAAGAGAGCTGATGAACAATGGAATGTTGTGGCATCAATGAAAGACAGCACAGGTCAGCTCAAGTACGGGCACATATCACAAGTGGCCAGAGGGATTCTGATTATTCCACACTCAAATGCAACATGCGAAAGAGTGTTTTCGGCTGTCAGGAGAATCCGAACGGATTTTCGCAGTTCCATGGCTGCCATCATGCTGGAAGCTTTGTGTGTATTCAAAATGGAGTTTCAAAAGAGAAAGACTGTTTGCCGTGAACAGAAGTACAGTGGTACCTCGTCATACGACCGCTCGTCATACTAAATGCTCGTCTTACGGGGGAAATTTCGATCGAATAATTCACCCGTGATGCGGTCAAAATTTCGTGATGCGACCAAGCCAGGTGGCCATGGCATTTTTTTTGCATCTCTTTCATTTATAAAATATGTCTACGAGCACTGGTGGGCGGACTTTGCATTTCCACACCCGTTTTTCCCCCCACTTGGTCTACATTTACATACGAGGTAAACAATACGTATTACTATGGATCGGCAAAGTTTTGCTAAGAAAAGGCGACCGTTGACAATGGACATGAAACGCGAAATAATTGAAAAACATGAGCGTGGGGTACGTGTTACCTAGCTCGCTCGGCAATACGAGAGGAATACATCAACCATATCCTCCATCCTTAAGCAGAGGGACGCTATTAAGGAGAAGAGGTCTACCAAAGGACTATCTATCATTTCCCACCGGCGCAGTGACATTCACGACAAGATGGAGAACCTTCTTTTATTGTGGATAAAAGATAAACAATTAGCAGGAGATGGCCTGGCCGAGTCTACCATTTGTGAAAAAGCCAGCCGAATTTACATAGATTTGATATCAACGAAAGGAGAGCCTTCAACAACTTCACAAACATTTAAAGCGAGTCATGGCTGGTTCGAAAAATTTAAAAAACGATCTGGAATACACTCTGTAATCCGACACGGAGAAGCGGCGAGTTGCAATTCGAAAGCTGCGGTGGAATTTATCAAGACATTTGCCTTGATTATCGCCCAGGAAAATTACACCCCCCAGCAAGTTTTCAACTGCGATGAAACGGGTCTTTTTTGGAAAAAAATGCCCAGGCGGACATTCATCGTGGCAGAAGAGAAGGCATTACCGGGACACAAACCTATGAAAGACCTTTTAACGCTAGCGTTGTGTGCTAATGCCAGCGGTGACTGTAAAATTAAGCCGCTACTGGTGTACAATTTATTCAAGAAATGCTTCGATGTGACAGATGACACAGAGCTAACCCTTCGTGAATTTTGGAAAGAGCACTTTAATATTGTCCATTGCTTGAAAATTATTAAACATGCATGGCAGGGCATCACACAACGAACTCTTAATTCAGCATGGAAAAAATTGTGGCCAGCTTCCGCTGAAAGTGACTTTGGAACAGCAGCCCCTGCTGCACATGATGAACTCGTGGATGATATCATGTCGCTTGGAAATTCCTTGGGGCTGGAGGTTGATGAATGTGAATGACCTAATCGCCGAGCACCACGAAGAACTTATGACACAGGATTTAATCGACCTACAGGAGCGTGAACATTTGTTGCCGGAACTTAAGAGCGAGGAGGCGGTGGAAGAGGCGGCTACAAAAGATATCAAAGACATGCTCGCGAAGTGGCAAGAGGTTTCCGATTTTATAGAAAAGACTCACCCTGACAAACTGGCAAGTGGTCGCGCATCATCGTATTATGATGACATTTGTATGCGACATTATCGAAATATTTTGAAGGGTAGACAAAAACAAACAACTCTTGATGCGTTCGTTTTGAAGACTTCGGCGGAGCGGCCAGGTGGTGTCAACCCGTATAACTACGTAAGGTAAAAAAGATTACAACAAATTTAGAATTTAGTTTTGTTTGAAGTTACATTCAACGTTGAGTGTCTGTTTTTTAGTTATCCAAGTTAATTTAAATTTGTTTGTTCGTTTACGAGTGCCGTGGAGAAAGTCCCCCCGAACAGCCCCCCCCTCCGTGTGTCGTCTCTCCCCTCCGCGAAATTTGTCTAATTTTTTGTCCTATTAAACACATTATTACTATCAAACCACTCGTTATTTATTACTTTGTCAATATATGGCGAATTATAAGAAATAAAACATTTTTTCCAATCCAATATCCTGTTTCTGGTGTTTTTTTCAGAGTTGGAACGAATTAATTAGTTTCCCATTCATTTCAATGGGAAACTTCCGCTCGAGTTACGAGAATCTCGTCATACGAGCCTAGTTCCGGAACGGATTAAGCTCGTATGTCGAGGTACCACTGTACAGCAAAGAAGAAACCAAGGAGGCAAAGAAAGCCACACTGAACCAGCTGAAAAACTTATGTTAATGTGGTAGAAATTTTAATTTACAAATAAATCATCAACAAATTATACTTTGTTCACTCTTATTTTCATTATGCTGTACATTTTCAATAGTTTGCAAAAACAATATTTCAATTAATGTAAAAACATGGTAACAGTTTGATTTCAATTGTCCTACGCTTATTTTTATTTTTGCATTTTGTATCGATTTGGCATAAATCACATTCACTCCGGAAAACTCCGGAAAGGGGACAAGGGTACTCCTGAAATGTGGTCGGTGGAGGTTGGCAGCTCTGGAAATGTGTGGTTTCACAATCACTTGTTTGTTCCAGGCCAAACTGCCCAACCTGAAAGATGTGGATGTCCGGTACACAGAAGCCTGGTGATCGACTGTGCTCACACTCTTTGTATGGGTAGTCAGACTCACACAAGAAGCATACCACTTCTGGAAACAGTTCACAACGTTCATCTTTAGATTCTCTGACGGCAAGCATCAGAATCAGCATCCTTGGACATGCGTAGAGATACATACGCAATACGTACATATACATAGATACATATTCATATTTGGAAGATTCCATGTTTTCCAAAAAAGAAAGCTTTATGGACCTTATTGCTCCCCTTGCTACTGCTGTCTGTGAATATTGGACACTTTTTTGCTTAATAATCAGAAGACATTTAAAGACCTGCTATACTGTAACAAATCGGATATTTTCCACTGTATATCCTTCCTGTAATATGTTGTCATATGTAATGTCTCTCAATTGGTCCAAATCTAGGTCTGGTGTTTAATGGAAAAGAGCAAAGCCCCGCTCTGATTTTTTCTTTTCTTTTTTAATCTTGTGATGAAATGCACACATTCCAGCTCTTCTCTGCCCTGATCCAAGATGTAGCTTTTGAAAGACTTCTTTTACTTTAAATCACCTCAGCCCATTTTCAATCTCCAGATTTAGTTCCGGGTCCCACTTTCCCACTTTTCCAAGACTTGGGTTTGCTGCACACGGTGCTGCCTTTGTGAGTTGTAAGACTGTGCCTGCTCCTCACTTACAAACGTACTCCAAGTCAGGACAAATGTTTTTTTACCAGCTTCTATGAACATATTTTCCCAGGCATCTGCGCATTCATATGTTTAATATGAAGATGAACACCTGGGATGACATTGGAGAAACCTTTTCAGATCTCTGTGGGAGAATTCAGTCGTGATAGTGAAATGTGTCCCTTTTTAATTTGTCAGTGTACATAACAATCAGCTCCCTTTACTATTTAACATGACTTTTGTGCATCAGTAGCTGGGCGGTCTGGGACTGCCTCTTATTTATAAGCAGCTTTTACTCTCTGGGATTTGACCCTTGCAAGATAGATGTAAAGAGATCTTTTTTTGTGTGATTGTTTTTCACCCGTAACCTGAAAAGCCAATTTAAAATGGATCCTTCTCTATTGTACTATGCCATGGCAGTCAAAGAGATCTGTTAATATACACATGTCTACGAGACCCATCACCAGCTAAGAGTTTGTATATTTTCAAATGCTGTGTATTTCAGGCCCTATTGTAGTCTGTTGCACAGGGAAAAAGGACGCTTGCCAAACATCCAATTTATTTTGGTGTTGTCAAGCCAACATGAGCTTCTACCGGCAGGCTTACGAAGCATTCTATGTTGTAGTGAGTGATGTCCAAAGGCACAGCCGGTACTCCCCCGCCAAGGTCACACATCAGACATTTTGTTCCTGCTGTATTTAAATTGGTGATAATTCTAACAATTGTGTGGCGGCCCGGCGGCTTGAGTGGTTAGCACGTCGGCCTCACAGCAGGTGCTGGGTTCAAATCCAGGTTCTCCCCGGGCCTGCATGGGTTTTCTCCGGGTACCATGGTTACCAAAGTCAGCTGGGATAGGCTCCAGCACCCCCCGCCACCCTAGTGAGGATAAAGCGGTTCAGAAAATGAATGAATATAATTTGTCAATGTGAGGTTGGGACACAATTCATGTATATATTACTTAGATGAGTTATAAAGGATGTTAAGTTTAAGGCAGGCAACAATTGGCCATAATTGCCCTACTAGATTCCCTCAGAGTCGCCAGTATAATACGGCAACATTGCGTTTTACCGTGAGCGGCCCTGCCTCACTGTAAGTCAGCCAGTTGTGTCTTGTTAATGCGGCTCCACATTGAGACAAAACAAAACATGTCAACCTTTTAACAAGCACTTTTGCTTGAAATGCTTCTGTGCGTGCGACCTGTAAAGTGCTACATACTATGAAAAAAAATGTTAAACTTGTAGTAAAATACTGGGAGCTGTGGTTGTCAGAAATTCACCGTTTATGAAATGGCAGCACCCTAAAATGCTTGTAAAAATGATGCATCAGTGCTTTAGTAACCGAATTTTACCGTATTTTTTTTGGGATTATTTTTTATTTTATTTTATTGTTTTAATTTTTTTTACACTTTAATCCATATGTAACCGGACTCAATTGTGACATCATGGCACACCTTTTCTAGTCCCCCCTTCCTCTCTGCCGATATTCAGGACCACAATGCCATGTAGACAGTCAAGCGTGCTGACTACTGTGCTAGTTAAAACTGGTTGGAGCAAATGTGTAGAAGATTGAAAAAAAACGTATACTCTCTCAGAACTAAAAAACATGAGTCTGCGACTTTAGCTCGATTAGGCCTTTGGTTGAGTATTCTGCATGCTTGACTGCCAAGACATGCCAAATCCCAGTTAGGGTGAGAATGAGAAGGGCAGTGCAAAAATGTCCCTATCAGCTTACAAATCCATACTATTTACAATCATTTTTTTGTAAAACAACATTCATTCATTCATCCTCTGTACTGTGCATCCTCACAAGGGTTGCAAGGATTGCTCAAGCCTATCTGGGTGAAAGGCATACTATACCCTAGACTGGTCGCCAGTCATTCCTTGGGCACATAGAGGGACAGACAACCATTCGCACGCAGTCATACCGCCATCGAGCGGGAATCAATCCCATGCTTGCCCGACCCAAGTCAGGCGGGTGAACACTATCAGGTGTAAAACAACAGTTAAATGTAATTCTTTTTACTACGGATGTCTCGGCATATTTTTGCTTGCGACTCTAGTCTTAGTCTCCTGACTTCGAGGATCTGGCCAGACAGAGTCCTGATTGGATACTTCAGAAATCTATTAGGAGGGGAAAAACACTAGCACGTGATCATGTTTCACTGCCGTTGACCCCAACAGGCGTCCAATACATTTTGACTGGGAGGATCTATTGCCATCAGTGGCAGGCAATGAGTTATTATATATATATATATATATATATATATATATATATACACACATGCATACATATATACCGTATTTTCACACCTATAGGGCGCACTTAAAAGTCTAAAAAAAATCTCTAAAAGGGTCGATGCGCCCAATCGGTCGGTGCGTTTAGTCTGTGCACTAAACTCAAATTTTGTATGGCCCTGACCGCTTGTGTGACTGGTTTTATTTCTTGCCGACACGCTACTTATTGCAATCAACCCAGCGGACGTTCACCCTAAAAATAGCCTCCCCGCGCATACCAAGCATTACGGTAAATCCATTCAAAACATCCCAGGGGAGTGGCGTAGCATTTGACTTCCGTGTGGTTACACTCTCAATACTTAAAGAAAGAGCATATTAGAGCTGCACAGAGGAAATGCCTGGCGTGAATGACAACACAATGCAGGTGTGAACGCTTGGTAAATGGACTGAAGCCATTGATCGAACACAATTTAACAGCTTTGCTAGCAGATTGCTAACGGATGGCCAACATTGTAGTTCGGGCAGGCAGCGTTGCACGAGTTACGTGACGATTTGGAATGAATTGTGGTATAACAGCGAGGCGACTCAAAGACTTGGTAGTGATACATGTCGCGAGTTACAATGGATTGTGGATGACTGGGCTCAAGTGTCGGCATGCACTGTTAGAGCTTTCGCCAAAGCTGAAATCAAGTTCCCGGAATACACAACTCTGACTGACAGTGGAGCCTAGCATGTTAAACTGCCAACTCTATACCAGTGTACCTTTGACCTCAATAAAGCATTATCAAACTTAGTTTTACTCGTGCTGTCTTTAAAAAACAACACGCTAGTGCCAAGCCTAACATACACTAGCAGCTAGCATAACATACGCTAGCGGCTAGCATAACATATGCTAGCCTGGTGTCATGCTAGCGCCTTATCGGACGGGGCGTCCAATGTATAGACACAAAACAAAATATCCCCACAGATGAGAATGCGCCCTATCGTGCGTTTTATAGGTGTGAAAATACGGTATGCATATGCATGTGTGTGTATATATATATATATATATATATATATATGTATGTGTGTATATATATATGTGTATGTGTGTATATATACGTATATATGTATGTGTATATATACATATGTATATGTATGTATATATCCCCATCTTTTTTATTCTATTCCAGTCTACTAAAAATTTAGTGACCGAGCAGAATTTCTGATCTTAGGATCGGAATGGGACATCTCTAGTTTTTATATACTATTGTTCATTTGACAGAAAACCTTATGGTTTTCCCGTTTATTTTTACGGTACAATTTTGCCAATCACAGCTGCAGAATTTAAGTCTTTTAAAAGAAAAAAAATGTTTTTACTTTTTGGGGTGGATTGTTTTTACAGTGCAGGTTGTTGATACAGAGCAAAATTTAAAGCAGAGAATAGGATGCCATCCACTGCAAGTCTTGTACGTCACTATTTATTGGGTGAATGCGGTTTTCTGTTTGGTCAGTAGACTTTGGGCCATCCTCATCCTTGCAAACTGTCATATCCTGTATAATGTACATACAACTGTATATAGTCTTTTTGTCTCTTGTACTGGAACTTTTTAATGCCTACTTTTTCTTCTCTATTAATCTTGCCCATCTTTCATCGGTGGGCTGGTGTTGCCTTCATTTAGCAATCTGGGTGTTTTTTTGTTGTTGTTTCACACAAAGTGCACTGTAATCGAGAAAAAAATATTTCATTGCATATTTTAAAATTTTCCAGTTTTACTGTTTGATGGCATATATCAGGCAATAGTGTTGTTTTCAGGGTTTTTGCATGTATAAGTCCCTACATCTGATATTTTTACTTTTTGTTTGTTTTATATAATGGTTGAAATTGTGATAAAGGGTCTAATCACTATCTGAGGTCATGTACTGAAATTAAACAATCAGGTTTCAAGTTATTTTAGCATCTTTGGCAGATATTGCCATGTATTGTAATTATCGTACAGTAATTGTTTTCCCCTTTTTGTGCATTACTTAATACTGTATCGTATAAATGTCCCAGGCTAATTTTTTACAAAATAAAATAACCACTTAATAGATAAATAAAAGCTCATCCTACTGCTGCGACCACTGCTGGTTGCCAGCTATTTGCAGTTCAACAAAGTTTGTCCATTTTGGACACCTACCAGCTAGCTACCAATTATACTTTGCATTATACTGTTTCTAATCCTGCGATTTACTTAATTTCAATTTGCGTGTTTGGTTGATAAGAATTAGTGTCATAGTTTAACCTGTGCTTGCGTGATGAGAAAGTGGTGCAATTTTTTTTTGCATATATGTATGTATATATATACATATATATGTGTGTATATATATATATATATATATATATATATATATATGTATATATATGTATGTATATATGTGTGTATATATGTGTGTGTATACATGTATACATATATATGTATATATATGTGTGTGTATATATATATATATATATATATATATATATATATATATATATATATATATATATATGTTCACCTCAGCGTTTGCGGCACATATCATTTTTGTGTGTGCGTGTTTTTTTCAATTCCTAACAAATAGCAAGCTATTGGGAAATTCTCTGCAGCACTGTTTATCATAAACATGTAAAATTGGTGTGACTGAAAATTCCAGAATTTAATTTAGCATTCTTTACTTTTAATTTGGAGTAGTGTGAAAGGGGGTAGGGGTCAGCTGGAAAGGTGCCCAACTTGTTTTTGTCTTTCTCAGCATTGATATTATTATGACTTATTATTATTATTGCTGCTACTGTCCTGTGGCTGTAATAAAATAAAAAGATCTTTAACATGATGTGAAATAATTTTAAACTAAAATAAATTGTCTGTGAATATTTTTGAGTTGTTGGTGTCGGTATTTTGTTGCATCCAAACGCAACACTCTCCAAAGATACCTCAAATAATAAAACTACACCATCAATACTTTTCAGTATCTATATAGTAATTCCAATATTTAGAAAGGATGAGTGTTTTTGTTTCCTTTATTAAAATAATCCTCATGGATCCACACCTGCTGGGTTATTTTTTGCTAAATAAGCAGCACAGCTATTCGTACTGCCTTTAAATGTATCATTCTGCATCTTCATGATTCTGTCATTTCTAAATGACAATATTATAGTGCTGCTTGACACACCATCAAGACAGCAAATATTATGATGCCCTGTCAAGATTCATTAATTAAAAAGCAAGAAATGGTGACAGAAAACAGACATTAAATCGTTAGACCAACACTGAAAGTGTCAACGATGTCAGGATGGCTGTGAATCAGGGGCCTGCATTCAGATGGCAGTCTCTATGGAAATCAGAACACGAAAGCAACCACAGCTTTGTATTTTGTTGTCTGTGAGTAACTGTCAATTTCTTGCTACTAATAGTTGCACTAATATAGCGACCGCTGACTCGTCAAAGCTAAGCTAACACCAATATTGTAATATACTTTAAAATATATATATATTTATCTATGGTAGGCTTCTGCACCTACTTGAACCTCCTGATAATCAATTTGAAGGATAAATGAGTCAACTTTTCCCCCCTTTTAATATCAAATTCTCGCATACTCAATTGGATGTAAAATAGACACTGCTTAACGTATTTTCTCGCATATAAGCCTCACTCTTAAAATTGTTGAATTTTACAATTTTCACCTCAATATTCATGGTTTTAATAGGGAGTACAAATGTGTTAATCAAAAGCACATTATTAGGGTCAATACCATAAGGAAGTTAGTAATTCATCCAGTAATGGTTGTTTTCTTATTGCAAAAAGGAAAATAACCAACAAAATGTTAATTTGCTGAAATCTACTGGTGAAAAAGAGTATAGCATGTGCATATAAGCCTACCCTTGATTCAGTCATCATTTTTTTGTTACAAATACGGCTTATATGCGAGAAAATACAGTAAATTATTGCCATTTGGCAAACTGCAAACTTTCAATCCAAGTGGGAGGGTGCACTGAATGAACAAATGGTGGTGCTCAGTTGACAAGACATGGAGCTTTTTAATGTGATCCACCAGGTTTTGCTGTTTGCAGTCAGCAATCGGTTGTGCAAACATAAGCAGTGCCTTGTGAAAATCACCAAATGTGGATGGTAAGAAATTTGAAGTTGCATGTGACATCACTGACCATTTCCGTGACCAATGAGCAGCGCTATCTGCTGGATATCGGAGGTTCTCCAATGCTGCTGTGAATTGTTTTTGTCTTATCTATACATAGTATTTCTGAGAATGTGTGTGTGTGTGTGTGTGTGTGTGTGTGTGTGTGTGTGTGTTAGTGTGTCCGTTAACATCGGACAAAATGGAGACAACATCGTACATCCGATTTGAATGTGGTTTTGAACCAAAAAAATTGCAAATGTACGGCTCCAGGATGTTACCGTGCTCGCTTTTTTAATTTGGGCCCCAATTTTTCAAAAAAAACACTTTTTCGAACTGGGAGTTGCATCTTTAAGGTCAAAAGGTGCAACTTTCAGTACATGCGACACTTTTAGACAAAAATGAATATGTTTATTTAAAGTAGAGGCACTATGGGAAACTGCCGCCGCGGCTGCTTCGAAAGTGGAGAGGCTTTGTCGCCCTAGCAGGTGCTATTGGCGAAGCCGGGCCTCTCTGCTTGTATAATATTATAAGTCGTATTTATTTTATTTTTTTAACGTGAATGTACTGTGAAACAATCATCAGAACCACCTTTTTCCCACGTGATTATTAAAAATTCCCACTCCTCCTCAGAGTTCTCATCAAATTTGCTGAACCGGGTCGCGGGGGGTGCTTGAGCCTATCCCAGCTGACTCCGGGACAGGAGCAGGGGACACCCTGAATCGGTGGCCAGCTGACAGCCGGGCACACTCACACTCATACCTAGGGGCAATTTATAGTGTCCAATCAGCCTACCAGGCATGTTTTTGGAATGTGGGAGGAAACCGGAGTACGTGGAGGAAACCCACGCAGGCCCGGGGAGCACATGCAAACTCCACACAGATGGACATGACCTGGATTTAAATCCAGAGCTGTGAGGCCGACGCGCTAACCACTCGCGTCACCGGGCCGCCCCCTCCTCAGAGTTTCCAAATAAAACTGATCCAGCTGTGTGCACTGATGCGGTTTGAGTCATCCATTCTCTGAGCAGCCGCTAAGGAGCAAAAGTCGCGGAAATGTCCACCCGTAGTTTAGTCTCTGTTACTTTCCGTCTATGTTTGTTGTGGGCGGCTTTCGGAATTTTGTCGAGCCGCGCAATGATCATTCCGGAGGACCGGGACCCGAAGTTCTACAGTTTGAACGACATGTTCCGTGAAGTGGAGGAGTTGATGGAAGACACCCAACATATACTGGATGATGCAGTCGACCAGGTAAAATCCTCATGGAAACACCAGTACGCTTGGTGATTTTGTCAAAGGCAAACAGAAAAGGACAAGCTGGAGAGTCCTACACGTTGTTAATCTACTGCAAATCATAATTTCAGGAATTACAGGAAAATATGTATGTATATATGTGTATATGTATATATATGTATATATATGTGTATGTGTATATATATGTGTATATATGTATATATATATATGTATATATAAATGTATATATATATATTAGTGTACTTACTCCTGTGTGTACTTTTTAAGTATATTCTCACACTTAGATAACAACGGAGAGTGCGAGGTCACTGGAAAATCAGCGTCAGGGGATAACCATTCAACTTGACAAGGTACTGCTCAAATGCATATGTATGGCAGCCAGGAAGAGGCTTTATTTTTATTTTTTTATTTTTTTAAATTACACACCCATTTTCATTTTATTTAGTTTTTTTTCTCCAATTAAAGGAAAATAATGGCACAATGAGGGAGGAAAAAACATCTTTTAGCCGGGTGGAGATCTCAGGCGAGTGGAACAGTGTCTATCATGTGAGTTTTTCACTACTCTGTCCTCTTTCTAAAGTAATAAAAGCTGTTGCTCCTGAATAAGTCTTAAAGAATCCCATTCCTGGTTCCTAATGTCACTGATTTGTGCCAAGAAACCGTTTGAGCAAATACTGACATTTTCTTTTTGATAACGACCATTTTATTTCAAAATACAATTCCAAAGAATCCTTATTTGCACTGTGATCAGACTGTCTACATTGTGGGGACTTATTTTTACAGTGCACACAGTTACACAATGCTGCAGTCTATATCTCATTTTTTATTATTTGTCAACAAGCACCAACTATGGTTGAGGCAAGGATTCTCTGTTTGTTATTAAACAGATTGAAATCCCTCAGGTGGAAATTTAACTGCCCACTCTGCTGTACTGTACAGTGTATCTTAATGTAGATAACACTCATGCAGACATTTCAGCAAAAATGCCAAAATGGTGTGAGCCTTGAGCTTTAGGGATTAACCAATTTTACTGCTGTAATGATAGTTCTTTAATAATTAGAGATTGATGCAACACAAAAAGTTGAGCCAATTGGTTGAACAGTGTAGTGTTCTTTTACAACGACCATTTGTATAACAGTCTTTATCTCATTCTATAAATCAAACATGACGATTGTGCAAAGCCTTAACATTTTTCCCACTTTCCAATGCAATTTTAATGTAAGTTTTCCCTTTGGGGAATATTTGCTAGACTAGACGGATACAGTAAGTGCATCTGGGTATGTCACTAACAGCAGCAGTATTTTCTGGATCATATTAGGGTAATTACTGGGTTGTCTGGACCTTACTTATAGTTTCCAGGGAGTTTTTACTACTTTAAGACGTCATGCTTTGGAGAGAAAAAAACGGAAAGAAAAGCAGAGTAGGAACAGTGCTTGGGAGGATCTTCTTAAACAATATGAATACTGTATAGATATTTGTGGGGCTACAATCTGTTTTATTATTATCATAACGACAGTTCAAGCTACACACAAGATAGGCAAATGTAGAAAACTTGGTAAACAAACCAATCAACACAATATTAAGAGGCTAAGCCAGGGGTCTCGAACTCAATTTACCTGGGGGCCGCTAGAGGCCGAGTCTGGGTGAGACTGGGCCGCATCAGGATTTCCACAAGAAAAGCACTGATAAAACTTTCCAACGTTATCAAATATCTTTATTTTTTAACAAAAAATAATGAATTAAATAAATTAACTTAAAGATGAATAAAAAATAAATCAATCAGTAATATAAAACCAAATAATACTAATGAGCATACAGTAGATATACACTGGCTGGCTAAGTAGAGAAAATGAATTATTTTTATTCCGTTTCAAATGTCTGTATTAACAGCTCTTTAACCTTTAACTTTCTGAACTTGAATGGAACATTGAACATGAAATATTCTGAACACGGCTTCTTTTGCCTACTCCTTGCTGCTAGAGACCTGGCAGCGCTTCTTCTCACATAGTCACATTTGGCTTGAGGGAGGAAGCAGTGGAGACCCTCAGTAGAGCTTGAAGATGCTCATCAGTAAGTCTGGACCTGTACTTGGACTTATTGAAGTTCAAGGTGGAGAAGAGCTTCTCACACAAGTATGTGCTCCCAAAAAGGCACATGGTCCGCTTGAACCTTCGGGAAAGTTCAGGGAAGCTGGGGGTCAACTCTCTCAAAAATTGCCCAAGCTTGTCTGCTTCTCCACTCACCTCCCTGAACTTGGCTTTGAGTGCAGAGTTGCACTGCAGGTCAATGAGCTCCATTTGAAGCTCAGGAGGGGCATCTTGCACATCAAAGGAGAAGGGGTCCGCAAAAATTTGAAATGTGGCTTTGTGTGTCTTGAAGTCTGCAAATCTGTGATCAAATTCCTCCTGTAGCTTCGAAATGGCCTCAACATACTTCTCACCACTGAATGGTGTGCCTGCATCCACGAGAGCCTTGCATGCTGGGAAATGGCAAAGGTTTGTCTGAGAGAGCTGGGCTTTCCATAACACAAGTTTAGTGCAGAATGCTCTCACGTTGTCATAGGCAGCACTGACAAGTTGCCCCTGGCCTTGTAGCTTCTTGTTCAGTACATTAAGCTCATGTGTGATATCAACAAGAAAAGCCAAGTCCATGAGCCATTTGGGATCACTTAGCACAGGATCAATCAACTCACAAAAGGCGTAGCTAGCTTTGACTGCTGCATTACTGTCTTTGGTAGCCTTCTTGAAGAGATCCTGTTGCCTCAGAAGACGTGTTTTAAGACTGGCAACCTGGTTGGCTCTCTCATCTCCCTGGTATTTTTCGTACTCCTCAGCATGTCTCATAGTACAATTACGTTTCAAATTGTATTCCTTGTGCACCGCAACTTTTTCAGTGTAAATGAGACACGTCGGGGTGCCCCTGTGTTCAACAAAGAAATATTGCACTCCCCACTTTTCTTGAAACTGTCTGTGCTCATCACCGACCTTTCTCTTCACGGCAGGCTTTGAAAGAGACATCTCTGGGGCTCTGTAATATGTTTTTCCACTTGGAATGAGTCTCGGGTTGATCTTTCACATTCAGTCGCGCGGGTTTGTGGCGCATGTGCACTTTCGCTCTCCGTTTCAATCGCGGAGATGGCTACAGACACTGACACAGGCTGGATCACGGATCATAGCGCCTCATTCAGTTCTATGCTGAGAGCAGCGGAGGAGTGTGCGCGCCGAGCGGAGTGATCGGCCTCACGGCTTCTCCTCCGCCCAGCTGATTGGAGGAATGAATGAGTGAGTGAGCGAGGCACTGGACAGCCCGGCCGATGTCCCGCCCCCCAGAGCCGTATACCTCACCGTGATTGGTTCATTCAGCTCCGAACCAAAGTTCCCTCTAATTTTTTGTTGGTCTGAGCAGAAAGACAACCTCCCTGAGCGCACTGAGTACCAGTGTGAGCGACATCATCGGTACTCGGATGATTCGCCTAAAGACGTTTCGCCGACGGACGTTTGACAGACGAGCAGGTCGCCGAATGGACGTTCCACCGAACATTCATTCGGCCGAACGGAGGTTTCGCCGAAACGGGATTCGAACGCTCGCCCCGCCGGATCGTGTGTGTACAAGTTTTTCAACCTCGGCCCGCGGGCCATATACGGCCCGTTAGGATTTTTAATCCGGCCCGCCGCCGGTGTTGTCCAAATTATAGTAAAAATCAATGTTCGTCTACCTTCAATGGCAGTCCGGGAATAAGCACTCTTGGGCAGGCAGATGTAGCAGAACCGAGCCGTAAAATGACAGCAATCGGGTCAAATCCATCCTAAAACAGCATTTAATGATTAAATACAAATACTGGATGATATCGCGATGGAGGCAAAAAAACGTCTATAGACGTCCATTCGCCAAACGGCTCAAAATGCTCTCAAATTCGGTCAAATCCAGCTGAAAACAGCGTTTAATGATTAAATACAAATACTAGTATTTGTATTTAATCATTAAACTAACAAATACTAGTACGACCTGTCCGTCTGTCAAACGTCCGTCGGCGAAACGTCTTTAGGCGAATCATCCGGTCACGACATCATCATTGCTCGCTATCGGCACACCAGTATCACACCTGCCACAAGCAGGTGCATGTCAATGTTCCCTCTAATTTTTCATGTAAAACATGCTGTAAAACAAGAAAAACATGAGTGGACAGAGCTACTGCCACTGGCTGCCACTTAAACGGCGCCATCATGGGGAAAGGGGTAAAAAAAAAAAAAAAAAAAAAATTAAAAAAAAAAAAAATTAAAAAAAAAAAAAAATCGATCTTTCATATTAAGACGGGGGCCGCAAATTATCGTCCCGCGGGCCGCAGTTGGCCCGCGGGCCGCAAGTTTGAGACCCCTGGGCTAAGCTAAGATAATCATGTACTGTGGTACCTCGAGATACGAGCTTAATCCGTTCCGGGACCGAGCTCGTATGACAAGATTCTCGTAACTCGAGCGGAAGTTTCCCATTGAAATGAATGGGAAACAAATTAATTTGTTCCAACTCTCTGAAAAAAACACCAAAAACAGGATATTGGATTGGAAAAAAAGTTTTATTTCTTATAATTCGCCATATATTGACAAAGTAATAAATAACGAGTGGTTGAATAGTAATAAAATGTGTTTAATAGAAGTAAAATTAGACGCATTTCGCGGAGGGGAAGGGGACGACACACACGGAGGCGGAGGGGGGGGGCTGTTCGGGGCTGACTTTATCCACGGCACTCGTAAACGAACAAACACATTTAAATTAACTTGGATTAATATATACAGACACTCAACGTTTCATGTAACTTCACACAAAACTGAATTCTAATTTAGTTTGAATCTTTTTTACCTTTGTAACGGGTTGGCCCCACCCCGACGTTCCGCCGTAGCCTTCAAAACGAACGCATCAAGAGTTGTTTGGAACTTGCCGCTTCCCCGTGTCTGATTACCGAGTGTACATATATTCCAGATCTTTTCTTTGCAAAACTCTGCCGATCCATTGTTGTTTACCTAGTATGTAAATGTAGACCAAAGTGGGGGGAAAAAACGGGTATGGAAATGCAAAGTCCGCCCAATGCTCGTAGAAAGATTTTATACACGAAAGAGATGCAAAAAAAAAAAATGCCATGGCCACCTGGCTTGGTCGCATCACGAAATTTTGACCGCATCACGGGTGAATTATTCGATCGAAATTTACCTCGTAAGACGAGCATTTTGTATGACGAGCGGTCGTATGACGAGGTACCACTGTACTTTGAGTTTTGTATATGGTGGGTGAGAGCTCTAACTGTAAGCAGGCAAATTATACATTAGGTTAATTCCTCTATACACTGACTATAATCAAGACCAGCCTGCAAAACTGATTTGTTTTCCCAAGAAATATATATATATATATATATATATATATATATATATATATATATATATATATATATATATATATATATATATATATATATATATATATATATATATATATATATATATTTCTTGGGAAAAAAATCCCTCATATCAGCAATCACGTGAATCACATAGCTCTAAAGAGTCCTGCTATTGTTGGGCTTGACATCTTGTTTTCAGGAGAGTTCAGCAACAGCAGACTGTTGTTAGTCAAAGTTATAAAAAATTAAAAAACAATGCCAATAGTAAATCAAGTTTTAAATAAAGGGAAACAAAAAAACCCCGAAATGTTCATGTACTGGTGTCGCAAGATAGCCAAATGTGCTTCATTTACTGTAAATAGACAGTTGGATAATAGTGCTGAACATTGTTAGATAATAAAGTCCACATTATGTCTTTCATGGTTTGTAACAACATCAGATGCGACAGACTGTTGAATTACAGTACAGTTTCATATAGAGTTGTCAGAAGGCAGCCCCAATAAGAGTGTCAGAATCTTTTATAATCACAGAAAAAAAACTATTTTAATACTGATGGAATCTGAACTGAGTTCTGCAGTTCAAGAATCTTATTCGCACTCTCATCTTCTGGACATTGACAAAGGCAAGAATTAGAGGATGGAGCGCAACAAATCTTAGATTTACAATACAGTGGTACCTCGACATACGAGCTTAATCCGTTCCGGGACTGAGCTCGTATGACAAGATTCTCGTAACTCGAGGTAAAGTTTCCCATTGAAATGAATGGGAAACAAATTAATTCGTTCCAACTCTCTGAAAAAAACACCAAAAACAGGATATTGGATTGAAAAAAATGTTTTATTTCTTATAATTCGCCATATATTGACAAAGTAATAAATAACGAGTGGTTTAATAGAAATAAAGTGTTTAATCTAACTAAAATTGGGCGGATTTCGCCGAGGGGAGAGGGGCTTCGTTTTTTTTTTTCTTCCACACAACGCACTCGTAAACAGAACAAACACTCCACCCTCACGTTCGCTATCGATGGGCTGTTTGCTGTCGTACTATTCCCTTCAAAATATTCCGAAAATGATGCACACAAATGTCCTCACAATCGGAGAACGCACGACCACTTGCCAACGAGCAGCAGTCTTATCAGCGATCGCACCGCTGCTCATGGGAGCTTCGGGGGCGCTGGCTAGCGGCTCATTTTAGCTTGTAGCATCTGTGTTCGCATCCCCTCGAACGGCGACTATGATAGAGTTGCTACCGGGGATGCTGTTGCGAGCCAGTGCCCCCGATGTTCTTATGAGCAGCCAACGAGCAGAGTCTTTTATCAGCGATCGCCCCGCTGCTCATGGGAGCTTCAGGGGCGCTGGCTAGCGGCTCCTTTTAGCTTGTAGCATCTGTGTTCGCATCCCCTCGAACGGCGCCTATGATAGAGTTGCTACCGGGATGCTGTTGCGAGCACGAGTATACTTCATTACCCAGAAAGCCCTCTTTTCCCCGCGCATGGGCGTTGTGCGTTTCCTGGTCTGAATAGCTCATCCGGTGCTCGTAAATATTGTTATACGTACACGAAAGATATGCAAAAAAAAATGCCATGGCCACCTGGCTTGGTCGCATAACGAAATTTTGACCGCATCACGGGCGAATTATTCGATCGAAATTTCCCCCGTAATACGAGCATTTTGTATGATGAGCGGTCGTATGACGAGGTACCACTGTATGTACCAAAAAGCTGCATGGACAAAGTCAACCTAGTAGAGAAAGATGCAAACTTACTAATTTCTTTGCGCTTCAATGATTATACATTTATATCACACCAAAGCAGTGCATGGTGGACGAGGACTG
Source organism: Stigmatopora argus (assembly GCF_051989625.1). Classification (NCBI taxonomy): domain Eukaryota; kingdom Metazoa; phylum Chordata; class Actinopteri; order Syngnathiformes; family Syngnathidae; genus Stigmatopora; species Stigmatopora argus. The sequence continues at coordinate 4,868,784 of NC_135389.1, read as the reverse complement.
CGGAGAACTGAACTATTGTCTGTATGGCACTGACAGCTCCAAGTGTCTCCCCTGCATACCAGCTGATATGGTGAGAACTCATTCTTCTTTCTACACAGGAATGCACACACACACTAATGTGGGTACTGTGATCCTTCTTCACTTTGCGTCTTCAACTTTTGTGGCTTCACTACATTGCAGATTTTTTTTCTCACAGTTTTGGTGTTGTATAATATTATAAGGTACACTGGGTAATAGTGCTGCACATTGTTAGATAATAAACTATATATGTATGTACGCACGCACGCACACACACACACACACACACATACATACACGTACACACACGTACACACATACACACATATACACACATACACACATACACACACATACACACACATACACACACATACACACACACACATACACACACATACACATACACATACACACATATATATACACACACATAGTGGTTGTTGTGAGACAGCCAATCGAATTAAATTGAATTCAATGCTTTTATTGTCATTATATGAGATAGAAAGAGAGCGATGAAAGGCAAGCCCAGTAGAGGGTAGCGATGTTCTAAAGTGAGAATCAATGCATCCGCGACAATATTTTCAAAATAAAATAACGGATAAGGAAATGCATTTACTTTTGAGGGGATTTCATAACTTGGATCTTTTTCGTGTCTCGAGTCACTCATTTGCATAAAAAAAATCGTAACCTGAAAATGTTGTGCCTAGAGGCATTTGTAATCAGCGGTATGACTGTATACCGCTTTATCCTCACTCGGGCCGTGGGAGGTGCTGGAGCCCATCCCAGCTGACTTTGGGGGACGTGGCGGGGGACGCCCAGAATCGGTGGCTAGTCGATCACAGGGCGCGACGAGACGGACAACTATTCACACTCATACCTAGGGGCAATTTAGAGTGTCCAATCAGCCTATCATGCATATTTTTGGAATGTGTTAGGAAACCAGAGTACCCAGAGAAAACCCACCCAGGTGTGGGTGTATGTGTACGTGTACGTATACATGTACACAGTATTATGGGATCAAGCCAGCCCTGAAAAATGTAACATCCAATTGGAGTGTTTCTTGGTATCATGATTTGAGAGCCGGGAGTGAACTGGATTGAAGTGGCAATATATTGCATATCTACATGCACCTCCCACCCCCTGCATGAGTCTGTGGAGTCCCTCCGAAGCTCCTTTGGCAATAGACTGCGGCACCGTCATTGCAGGAAGGAGCGCTTCCGCAGATCCTTCCTCCCATCAGCTGTCAGGCTCTTTAACAAAAAAAATGGCGTGTGTTGAGACCTACCGTATGCATGCATGTATATTTATGTGTATGTATGTATGTATATATGTGCTAAGCAACACGGTTATTTATTTATATATTTATTCATGTATTTATTTATTAACTTACTTTTACCTATCTATTTATGTCTAAAATGCCTTTCCTATTCCTGCATCCTCACCCTCTTGCTACTGTGACAACAAAATTTCCCGAATAAGGGATGAATAAAGTTATCCAATCCAATATGGCTGTTTTGTGGTTTGAGTTCGTATCGTGTAAAATCCTTCCATTACAGTTTTCATCTCTAAATTTCTTTACTTATACATAGCCCTGCACAAAGAATGAAGAGTGTTGCTCAAGTCAGATGTGTGTTTGGGGCCAGTGTACAGTGAATGCCACTGAGGGAACAGAAGGAACAATCTGTCAGAATCAGAATGACTGCAAACTGGACCTCTGCTGTGCCTTCCAACGAGGTAACCTCCTTGCTATCAAACCTATGTTAGAAACCGACTATAGATTCAACCCGTTACAGCCATATACTTTCTAGTATATATAATTTGTTTAAAGTCACCAGTGTGGTGGAGTTTCACCGGCCGAAGAACAAAGAATTTACACTGGCATTTATACCTGTGGGCAAATGAGGTTACATTCAGACTTTAGCTTGAAGCCACCCAAATCGAATCTTTTTGCTTTTGACTGACTTGAGTATGATTCTTTCACGATGGTCCAACAAGCAAAGTTCCAGTTTCAAGTCTAATCACTTTTGTCACTTTCTAAAGTGGTTTTAAATCAGATTTGAGTTAGATCGGCTGGAATTTGATTGTGGTCAGAACAGTCAAGTAACCCAAGAAATGGCAATTTTAAAGATTCTAATGTGGCACCTGGCTTGTCTGTCTCACTCAAAGCTGGCCTGCTTTGTCACCGGTTAGTGTTTGATGGTATTTCTCACAAAATGGTGACTATGGAACACGGCAGAACCTGGCTCCAATGCCAGGCAAAAATAAAAAATGTTAAAGCTAGATTTAAGATTTAAAATAACACATAAGACACACTGACATCGTCCAAAAAGCTGTAGATGATGAATGACATGTCGCTTAAATAAATAAATGACTGAATAAATAAATACATGAATAAATAAACAAACAAATAAATAGGCAAACAAACAAACAAGCAAATAAAACAAATACATAAATAAACTAATAAATAAATAAGTCAGTAAGTAAATCAGTCAGTAAGTAGTGTAAGTTAATACATAAATAAATGTGTGTTTGTATTCTTGGCGGATAAACTACTATGTTCATGCCCTCTTAAATGTTTTAAAATATAGTATGAGGTTATATACTCAGTACCTTAACCATCTGTTGTTGGTCCTATTCTTTCCAGAGCTTTTATTTCCTGTCTGCAACCCCAAACCAGCAAAGGGGGAGGCCTGCCTAAACCAACCAAATCTTTTAATGGACATGCTCGCCTGGGACCATGAGGGTCCTCGTGACTACTGTCCATGTGCAGGTAACCTGCAGTGCCAGACTCATGGGTAAGAGCAAGCAGTGGTGTAATTGCATGTTTAAGGACAATTGTTCCTAACCAGGGCATTGTGGCACACTTGTTTGACACGAGAGAGACCTCTACTTCTGGACTTTAATGACATCCTTGAGGCATGGACATAATAAATTTCCCCTTGTCGTGGTTGAGATTTTTTTTTAAAATTCTACCACGGATTTTCAAATAGATTGGGGTTCTGACTATTTGAAGGGCCATGAATTTGACCTGATTTAGGGGGTTTTCATTTTTGCTCAATAGCGAGATCGATTATCATTTGGAAGAATGATTTCATCATCTCCAAAAACGCTTTCAACTAATAAGCACATTGTCCAAAATGATAACATGAACTTGTGCATTTATTCAAGATGAACGACAGTAATCGCTCGAGTCACTTCCCCGGAAACATCTCCCTATATCATCATCTGGTCTTCTTCTTGCAATTATTCTCAAATCTTTTTGAGACAGACACCACCAAACAAAAATTCCACCATCATTACCTTGCTCAATGGAGATCAGCAATTCATCACTGAATAATTCAGACTTTTCATTCAGCTGTCCTTCATCCATTCCTGTTGAGCAAGGACATGCTGGGGATACTGTGTCTCCCAGCTGGCTTGGAAATGCTTTGGGATCCCCTCTGAAGCATTGGATGAAGTGGTTGGGGAGAGAAACGTCTGGGCTTCCCTGCGGAAGCTGCTGCACCCGCGACCCGACCTCGGAGAAGCGGAAGAAGATGATATGAGATGGGGTGGTTTTCAGCGATAGTCATGTTTTAATTGCATGGTGGATCAATAAAATGTTAAAATTTGTCTTCCAGCAGGCAGCTATTGAGATCAGCCTGTGGAAATTAAGAAAATGATGACAAAAACAGCACCTGTTATTCCCAGGTGGTCTCTCGTCCAAGTACTAACCAGGACTAACCCTGCTTAACTTCTGAGATTGGACGAGTTAAGGCATTTTCAGGGTAGTATGGCCACAAGCAAGAGGATTTGTGAAAAAAATACATATTTAAAAATGCTTTAGAGCCGACGGACAACATGTGGATTGTATATTTGGACCCGGTGGATGGGTCTTCTAATGACAGACCCATCAGTAAAGGAATTGAATTACTAATTGCAGCACGTGATCGTTCCTTCTACGTATAATCCAGATTATCAGAAGGCTAGCATCAATAAAATGCTGAAACATTTGGAGAAGTGGGCTCTAAGTCATTGTTATGAATGTGGGCGGAGAGCCCCAAAACAGGCACAAGGACAATTCTGGTCGCGGTGGTTTCGGTTTATTCAAAATGTACCAGAGCAGGGCAAAAGTATGAGGGAGGTAGCGTAGCGAGATCGGTGAACGTGGCATGGAGGGAGGTCGATATCCGAAAGGTCCGTAGAGGAATCCAAAAGGAAGGTACAAGGTGTGTGGTCGTGGTAGTAATCGTGGTTTTAGCGCAAAACAAGAGGTCGAAGATCAGACAAGACAAAGCAAGTAGGTACCATGAGAAGGTGGCTTAAATAGTTCCTTGACGAATGATGAGCCACTGCTGGCCTCGGTCGCTGTACCTGTGATTGGCTGACAGCCGCAACCACCCAACAGTCTGGCCTTGGGCCTATAGTCATGATTTAGGATGTCAAAGGAAGATAAACATCCATGAAATGTCGCAATAATTCCAGGTGGCCACCATCGGGAAGGGATGCCGCCAAGCTCAAGAAGGAGACACATTGGAGCTTTTTGACCAACGGGATAGTGTAGCCAGCTGATGGGTATCGGCTTGCGAGGAGACACTAGGCTCTGGTGGTCTCTGAGGCAAAAAGCCAGACATGGGTGGAGTTCGGGGAGGCCAGGGAGAACCACTTCCGGATGGAAATTTTGGTCCAACATCCCATGTCTCAGGAGAGGAAAGCAGTGCAACAGCAACGCTGTGGATAGCTGGGAGGATAAGGCGCTGCTGGGACACCATAAACAATTATCTGCACTCCTACCCGAGTTTCGCCCACATTATTGCAGGAGATTTTAATCAGGCAAATCTCAAAAGTCCAACAAGAGAGGATAAAACGCTGCATCATGTTTACTTTAACATCAAGTGTGCATACAGAGCCATACCACTCCCACATTTTGGACAGTCAGACCACCTGTCATTGTTCATACCCTCAGCATACACCCCTCTTAGCCGACAAACAAAGCCCAAAAGACGAACAATTATCACCTGGCCTGACGACGCCCTCCCCTGACTCCAAGACTCCTTTGAACAGACGGTACACGGTCGATTGGTCGCCGATCTTTTGGTCGCTAGTCTTTTGGTCGCCCGGAAGGTAAGTGATAATTACCATTTAAATCGTTGCTCAAATTCCCTAAATACAAACTGCGAATTACTACTTAGTCATACTTAATGCCCTAGTAATTATTAGGCTAAAAAAAGCTCCAAATTTCCTGGACTTTTATTGTTTTTTGTTGGAGAACTTGTTAAGACCCTGACTGACGTACCTTCCTAAGGGGACAACTCATGTACATAAAAACTCTTATACACTCACACGTCGGCTCAGTGAAACTGTTCATGGCCATTGTTGGCTTTTGTTGATGCATAGACCGTGTTGTTTTACCTTGTTTTGTCGCCGGTCTTTTGGTCGCCCATTGTCGCGGTCGGGGCGGCCAAAAGACCGCGACCAAAAGGCCGCGACCAAAAGAGCGCGACCAATCGACCGCACACAGAACAGGCACAGTGGGAGACTTTTCACCATGATGATCTGGAAACACTCACAGACACAGTACTGTCTTACATGAAGTACTGCATGACTATGGTCACTGCTGAGAAGACCATCCAGGTATATCCAAACCAAAAACCGTAGATGACCAGCCAGGAATGATCACTCCTCCAGGCCCAAGATGCGACAGGGCACTCTACAGCACACCATGTGCCAACCTGAGGAGCGGCATTAAGGCTGCCAAAGCACACTACAAGGGGAAGATAGAAGGGCAACTGGACAACCCCCGAATGATCTGGCAGAGCATACAGTCCCTCACCAACTACAAGGGCTGTGCTATGACTTCTGCGGACTCAGGTGTGGCACTGGCAGGAGTGGACTTTTTTGCCTGCTTTGAGTCCCAAACGCACCACTCAGTCACACTACCTCATCCTCCAATACATCTCACACCAACCTCTGAAACCACCCCACTCACTGTGGAGATAGTGGACGTAAGATGTGTGCTCTGTGCTGTCAACCCCATGAAGGCCACAGGAACGGGTGGAGTATCAGGGAAAGTGCTCAAGGCATGTGCTGACCAACTAGCACCAGTCTTCACTGACATTTTCCATTTGTCACGAGTACGAGCCACATCCTATCCAGCCTGAAATCATCCACCATTACCCCAGAACCCAAGAAGTCACCTACAAACATTTTGGACGACTTCTTGCCAGTGACATTCACACCAATCATCACAAAGTGCTTTGAAAATCTGAAACACATCAAAGCCTACCTACCCATCGGTTTGCATACCGGCCGAGTAGATCCACTAAAGATGCAATGAACACCGTCCTCCAGTGTGCACTGACCCACCTTGAGAAAACAGGGACCTATGTCAGAATGCTCTTCATCGAATACAGCTCAGCCTTTAACACAATGAAGCGGGAAATTCTTATCCCCAAGATGGCCAACCTGGGGCTCCCACCCTCCACATGCTCCTGGTTTAAGGACTTTCTGGTCAAAGACCTCAGCACCTGAAGCTGGGTCGCCACCTCTCATCCGCCCACATGCTTGGCACTGGCTAGCCACAAGTCTGTGTACTGAGTCCACTACTTTACTCGCTCTACACGCACGACTGCAGACCCACGCACCCTGAGAACATCATTGTGAAATTTGCGGATGTTCAGAGAGGGGAACAAGACGACCTATAGAGATGAGGTCCTTCGACTCAGAGAGTGGTGCACTCTTGACAATTTGGCAATGAACATTCCCAAAAGTAAGGAACTCATTCTGGACTTCCGACGGAATAAAGCCGCTCTTACCCCCCTGTATATCAATGGCAAGTGTGGAGCGAGTGGAGACTTTCAAATTCCTAGGGATCCACATATCTGCTGACCTCGGATAGGCAGCAATCACCACAGCACTCACCAAGAAGGCGCAACAGAGGCTCCATTTGCTGAGAGTACTCAGGAAGAAGCAACTCAACACCAACCTTCTGGCTACCTTCTACCGGTCAGCCATTGAGAGCCTGCTGACCTACACTGTAGCAGTGTGGCACTCAAGCTACACAGATGCAGAGAGGAAAAGACTGGAGAGGGTGATCAACACAGCTCCAAAGATCATTAGCTGCTCCCTATCTTCCCTGTGCACCATCTACAAGTCCCAGTCCCTAGAAAGGGCAAAGAGCATCAAAAAAGACAAAACAACACATCCCAGCTTCCACCTCTTCAATCTGCGGCCCTCTGGTAGGCACTACAGGACAATACCAGCCAAAACAAACAGACTCAGAGACAGTTTCTTCCCCAGAGCTGCCACCATACTCAATTTTGCACCAAGGACCTAATCTATACTTAATTAAGTACTGTCACTGCAATATAGGTAAAATATCATAACACTGTCAGATGCATATCAATAAGTAATGTCCTCATTAATTTACTTCAGTCTTAGCACTGCAAATTTCTAGGGTCCTGGGTTCAAATTCAGGTCGGTCCTACCTGAGTGGAGTTTGCATGTTCTCTCCGGCCTGCTTGAAATTTCTCCGGGTACTCTGGTTTCCTCCCACATTCCAAAAACATGCATGGGAGGCTGGATGGACACTCTAAATTGCCCCTATGTATCAGTTTGAGCCTGAAGGGTTATTTGTCACCTCGTGCTCTTCGAATGGCTAGCCACCAATTCAGGTTATCCTCCGCCTCGTGCCCGAAGTCAATTGAGATAGGCTCCAGCACCCCCGCGAGCCTTGTGAGGATAAAGCGGTTCAGAAAATGAATGGATGAACGAACTTTGATACTTGCACTAAAACACCATAGCTACCTCACATGTTGCTAACCACTTTAGTCACTTTTTTTTTACCTTCCTTCTTATTGTATCATTTTCATGATCTGGTTTTTAACCGTTGCTGTGAGATGGCTCGCCGTCTGTTTTGATTTGCGACTCCATGCGTGCTCATCTCACAGCAACGGTTAAAAACCAGATCATGAAAATGAACTCAGCTTGCCGTCATTCACGGAGGCTTGACCAAAGAATTACAGCCGCTGGACATCGGCATCAACCGGGCTTTCAAATCAAAGTTACGAGCGGACTGGGAGCAGTGGATGATCGCTGGCGAACACAGCTTCACGAAAAGTGGCAGGCAGCGCCGGGCTTCTTACGCTACGATTTGTCAATGGATCGTTGCCGCCTGGGTGAACGTGTCTGGTTGCACGGTTGTTCGAGCTTTTGCCAAAGCCGGCATAATTTCTAAGGAGCCACATGGAAATGACGGTGACTCTGGGAACGAGGAGGGGGGGCGGCTATTTGGAATGATCGTTTGGGTAATTGTTTAATTCTGACACAGAAGATGAGGAGTTTGAGGGATTTGAAGGTGATGACTTGAGTAAATTGTAAAATGTCTAAAAGTACAACCGAACTCAGTTTTGCTTCCGTTGCCTTTTTAAAACATGTTTTTAGCGTGTGGGTGTAGCGAGGAAGAACTATATTTCCCAGCAGTCACTGCGCACCGGAACCCGGAAATAAGCTGCTTCCGGTAGCCAGCGCTATCGCTAGCCGCTCGGCGCCCCCGCGAGCGCTCCCGCTCGGCGCCGCTTGGCGGCGCTCGGTGCTCACAAAGGGCGCTCTGCATTATAAGGCGCCCTGTCTATTGAAAATTTTTGACTTTTATGCGCGCCTTACAGGTTTGAAAATACGGTCAATCTTTTTTATGACTACCTATTTATTGTACTTGTATAATGACAAAAAAAGCATTCAATTCAATCTTCCAATACTAGATTGTATACTTTTTGCCCGTGGCTCTAATGTAAAATATGCCAAGAAAAACTGATTTAGAAATAGAGTGATTGAAGTACAGCAATATCTATTAAACCTATTCTCATATTCTTCTTGTGTCTTTTCAATTTCAGACGTGGATCCATTTGTGCACAGGAGCAACAAAGAAGCAGTAATTAAAATTCATAACCTCGCCTGAAACATTATTGAAACTGTGATTGAACAGTTTGAAGACAAAGAACAGCATGCCTGCTGCAATTTTGATAAATGAGCTTTATTTTGTATATATATTGTTTGTAATGAAATATGCCAAGACTGAAGAAAAATTGACAGGAAACAATTGTACAATATGGGGGCACACTTATGGTTTATTTGTATCAAGACAGCAAGAATTGCGGTTTAGTTTTTGAGGTGATTTTTCTTTCAATCTTTCAATGTCACTTGGATTAGCTCTTCTATTTTTTTCTGTGTGTGTGTGACATCAATAAATTGTAGACAAGTAAACATGATCAATATGTATAAATATATGATGGCTCTATATATGTACAGTGGTACCTCGAGATACGAGCTTAATGCGTTCTGGGACTGATCTCGTATGTCGATATTCTCGTAACTCAAACGAACGTTTGACATAGAAATGAACTAAAAACAAAATAATTCGTTCCAACCCTCTGAAAAAACACCCAAAACAGGATATTGGATTGGATAAACATTTTGATTTGTTCCAATTCGCCATCTATTAACAAAGTAACAAATAACTAGTGGTTTAATATTACTAAAATGTGTTTAATAGCACTAAAATTATACGGATTTCGCAGGGGGGAGAGAGAGACGGACAGAGAGAGGGGGGACTTTCTGCACGGCAACGCGCTCGTAACATAACAAACAAATTTAAATGAACTTGGATTACGATGCAGACACACTCAAAAATAAATTTAATCTAACCTTACACTAAAGTTAATTCTAATTTTGTTTTAAATTTTGATACCTTCTCCCGGCTTGGCTTTATTTGCCCCGCCTCCACCCTGACTGCACGGCAACAGTCTCGTAACATAACACAAACAAATTTAAATGAACTTGGTTTACGATGCAGACACACTCAAAAATAAGTTTAATCTAACCTTACACTAAACGTAATTCTAATTTTGTTTTCAATTTTGATACCTTTCTTCTCCCGGCTTGGCTCTATTTGTCCCGCCTCCACCCTTACTTTCACATGCAACCTATTGATTGTTTGCTTTTGCATTCCCTTCAAAATATTCCCAAAATGATGCATACAAATGTCCTCACAATAGGTTAACGCACGACAACTTGCCAACGAGAAGTAGTATATACGCCATTCGCACTGACTAACGGGGAAAAAAATACTGAAAAAATGCAACGCTCCACCCAGTGCTCGCAGAGACATTACACGAGGGAGTTGCGACCAGAGAGACATTACACGAGGGAGTTGCGGGGAGAGAGACAGTGCCCATGATGTTTTTATGAGCAGCCACTCGCGTCCGCTGTCTGCTCGTATATCAAAATTTGTCCCTCGTATGTCAAGATAAAAATTTGCTCAAAATTTCACTCGTATCTCAAATTGCTCGTATGTTGGGGCACTCATATGTCGATGTACCACTATTTAGATTTTTATATATATTTATATATATTTATATATATATATATATACCGTAATTACTCGAATATAACGCGCACTCGAAAATAACACGCAGGTAATTTTGGGCCAAAAAAATCTGGAAAAACGCAGTACTCGAATATAGTGCGCACCTAAAATTTACCGCTGACGAAAATCAGAAATCTTACCTTTTTTTCTTCGTTTCACGATTGTTTTGTTCAAACAAATTTATTCATTAGAATCCTTCAAATGAAGAGTTCCTCTCTCTCTTTGTCTGTCCTCTCATACATCTCTTCGTTGAGAATCCTATCAACGTCCACGCTTCCTTCATCCACTTCCTCTTCCTCCCACAACACATCATCCGATTGGCTTTACGAGATGACGTAAAATCTGTGCGTCAAAGTGAGTTTGACAATGCTTTTTTCGATCGAAAATTTGTAATTTATTTTAGTTATTGATTATAACACTGAACTGAGAGAGGGTGAACTGAGACGGGTACGAGGCTAGAGGGGGGCAGTGGTGGTCTCGGCTTTACGAGATGACGTAAAATCCGTGCGTCGGCTTCACGAGATGACGTAAAATCCGTGCGTCGGCTCTACGAGATGACGTAAAATCCGTGCGTCAAAGTGAGTTTGACAATGCTTTTTTCGATCGAAAATTTGTAATTTATTTTATTCAATTCAATTTCAATTCAATTTATTTGGCAAGAAAAAGCACCAGGCTAAGGGCCATGTAACAAGAC